>NC_142042.1:18971542-19282142 GCF_982192425.1 Myodes glareolus
CAATAATACTTGGGCAGTGCGTATTGGGCTTAATGCAGGAAAAAAGATACAGAAAGGGTAGTGAGACAAGGGAGTGAACTTGAGAAGAGCTGTGGGTGAGAGAGTCAATATGATAAAAGAATTATGGAATTCTCAAAGAACTAATTAAAAATAAAATAATTGAATAAAATATTTAGAAAAATAAAACCAAGTCTTGTCATAAAGAAATGAGAGGAAACAGGAAAAACAAAAACAAAATCCCAAAACTATGGTGATTTTCAAATGAAGCCTAGCTCCTCTGATGTAATGCAAGCACAACTGATGGGAATGATAAGGAAAGGATTAAGAATGACTTCTCTAATATGAAACTGTCCAGAAGGAAGCGTTCTCTGTGACTTTACTGCAGTAATGAAGGCTCCTCAATGGGGAATGTTCATAAATGGAGCATGGAGGAGAAGTAGAAAGTTATTTTTGGAACGGCCATTAAAAAAATAATTAGACATACAAACACAGTTAATTTTGTGGTAGCCAGATGGATAAAGAATGACAACATGGGAATGAAACAAGAGCTAGAACGAGAGGCTTGCCAGGTGTTAAAGAAGGCAGGAGACAGCTTTGGATCATCATGACACAAGTGTAGATAAGGTAGAGATGAGACCACGGAAAACTGCAGAGCCACCATGATTTAGATAACATCCACAAGAAGTGAAAGAGGCCAAGAATGCAGGGGACTGTTCATCACTTTAGAAGGAGAGTTAATTGTGCTATTAAAACAAAGTCAGATGTCAATCAAACTACATCTAAATAGATAACATGATGAGCCCTTAGAACCAAATGCAGCATTTGAACAAACAAGGGAAAATTTTTGTAAGCCTCCATGAAGTGATGGTAGACGTGCCATCACTAGTGAGGGGAGGAGGCAGCAGAGCCCAGCTTGTGGTCCTCTGGACCCTTTTGAAGAACTCTCATTTATGTTGTTGCTGTTGTTTTCCTGTAAAGGAGAGGGAGAAAGTAGAAGTTAATTTGGCTGGAATACGAAACAAAGGAAGTTTTCTGTTGCAATTTAATGAGAAAGGCTCAAATATAAAATGACCACCAATAAGGGAAAAAATGCTATGATTTAAGAGAAACAGAAACAAAGTTCCTGAAAATTGGCATTATGAAAAGTATAGGAATGAAGGGAAGGTTTGGCATTTCTTAAGATGGGGTAGCATTCCTCACAGCAATCAATTTCACACTTTATTATAAGTGTTGAAACTTGCCTGTACTTCTTTCTGATTTTTTGTTTTAGCTACATTCTACTTATCTGAGTATCACTAATAGTGGGATAATTAATAATAAGTATATTATTACATATTGTATTATTTATAATATATTATATTCCATTTTAATTAATAATGGAATAATTAATAAAATTAATATATGTTATTGTATAAATACATGCTAATACATAATACATGCATAATTACATACTAATACATCTGTGTATTATACACTAGATATCTAACCGTAAGGAAACTCTTATACATGTTATCTAATTTTCTTATAGAAAAACTTCATTCTTAATTGTCACCACTCTAGGCAGGGTATCTGGGAGAAGGAGCTGGTGAGTGAATCAGAGTAAAGTCTCATGGTATATGCAACATTATTCAGAGCATCAGACAATTTACACTCCAAGGGCTAAGAAAAGTCACCTGAGTAAAGTTCTCACGAGTTCAAGCTGTGTACAATCACAAGAAGAAACCACACATGGCAAAGACATGTTGTTTTTCATAGAGACATATAAATAAGAAACAGAAAATTGTAATGAACAACCTGCAGTAAACTCACTTCTATCCACTCTACCTTGAAGGAGCAGAAAAGCTCATTTCTAGAACTATTCTGTGTTTTGAAGAAATAGAGGTCATAAGATGCTCTTCTTGTTACCTTAAAAGAACTCAGAATTCTCCTCAGACATCTTAATTCTTGGACTGTTCTGACACTAAAATTAGTATAGGCTAATTATTTTAGGTTGACATAAAGATAGAGAAATTACTTATTAAAAAAAGAACTTCATGAAAAACGTAATACAAAATTATTTGGTTGCTACTTTTCTTCCTTGATAATATAATTTGAAAACTGTTCTAGATTTGTGCTGTGAGTATATTGAGCCCAATGGTTATCTATTGCCAAGTGGTCAGACCTGAAAACATACTTACAGGTAGCATTACACAGACTTAACAAGTTATAGTTAAGAATATAAGGTATGTATGTATGTGTGTATGTATGTATGTTATGTATGTATGTATGTATGTATGTATGTGAAAAACAACGATTCATGAAAAAAGAGACCATGAATTTGAAGAAGAAATTATATGGCAGGATTTGAATAGAGGAAGGCAAAGAAGAAAAATCTTGTAATTAAATTATAATTTAACTCATTCTATTTTAGGCAAATTTATTTGCTGAGTTTCTTATTATTTAGCTACAAAGCTAAGTAATTTTTCCTCAGTTGCTTCTGGTTGTAGATAATGCTCAAAGACAACTGCTGAAATTGATGTTCCTCATGGCTGTGGTCCACTGGGACTTCCAAGCACAGCACGTGACTACACAGAAGTGTGTGTGAGTGAGAGGAGAAAAGAGTAAACACTGAATGGGAACCCAGGACCAACCATACTTTTGATCTTCACATTTGTTACATGTGTCTTAGAAGCATAATGAAACACATATTTAAAATGCCCTGGAAACAAGGGAGTTCGTTCCAGATAAGTTCTCAGCAGTTCATTTCACATATACAACCTCTGAGGTCAACGAGTAAGACTTACTACTAACAACTGTCCTGGCAGACAACACGGAGGTACCGTGACTTTGGAGAGAGGAAGGGGGCATATGCATAGAAAGAAAAATCAACGGGAAAGGCCAAAATTTTTTTTATGTAGTTCTAATAGACAACTCCCATGATTTATAAAGCCAAAGGGATGAGAGTCAAAGGCTAGGCCTGCTGCCAGTGGTTCAAAAGCAGCAGGAGAGTAAAACTAGAAAATGCAGAGCAACAACAGCAAATCAAAGGAAGAAAGATGGCACTCCAGGACACTGACATCCTGCCCTAGTTAGTCAGCGAAGAGCCGATATTAGAAGCTAGTACAGGAAGCTTGTTAGCCAGAAAACAGACACATGTTTGAAAGACTCTACAGGAAGGCAACAGTTAAAACAACAAACACGCCATAACTGCCTGTTTTCACCTCTCCATGCTCCGGTTAGGAATAGTTAAGCTAGAAAGGAAAGCCACTGTCGCTATCGCTTACATTCTCCAGGTGTCTCCCACAAAATGCTTGAGACTCCGCAGTTGGTGGTTGGCTTGCACATTCCCCATCTATTCAAAACCTCATTACAAATCTGAAAGGCTTAATTAAATTTAATTACACTTACAGAATATCTTGTATTCAAACCATTTATAGATCTCATTTCGTTATGTGAAAACTTTTGTATTGGGATTTAAGTATATGCACATTATAAGGGAGCAGACATCTGATAGCTAATACAATAAAAAACCATAGTCACAAATCCCCCATTGTTTGACTCAGTACTCACCATAGAGAACACTCCTTGTAGCTGATAGTCAAGGTGGCAACGTCAACACCTGCTGTGCCATTAACACGCCAGGAAATAGCATGCAATAAGAGAGAGAAAGGTGCACTGATTCTTTTCAGTGAATGAGTTTGATGCAAAAAGCGCATTGTAGCCCAATATCTAGATAATTTCCATGGTTACAACTTGTAATTTCTATGAGAATAAACTATAAATTTTATTCCAGGCTTGAATGTATTGAAGTGAGACTCTGAAAGAACGATGGTGTAGATATTGAGATACAACTAGCAATTTAAATGCTATAGAGCTATTTAGGCATTTCTATGCAGATACAGACAGACAAATAAATGTATAGCCATCCAAATAGACTTTGCTGATGACTAAAGGGAAGAAACTCAAATATGAACAGTTAGCAGTATTTGCAACAAAACTGTCTGGGCATGTATATGCATGAGTGTGGCATTGTGCAATTATAAAATGTTGATCCTCTGCTAATGTCTCTGGTACTATTTTAAGTTTCATCTTATTTAGCCATAAAGCTTATTTATGTTTCAGATGAGAACACTGGGGCCCTAAAATTTTCAAATTCAAAGTCTGACAACATTTTATTGATGTAATGTTTACATTATTATGATAAAAATGAAATTACTGAATTTCAGTGGAGAGAAAATGATAGCTGTATGATGAAGGTGAAGATAGACAGTTAGACAGACAGATGGATGATAGATGGAAAGGTGATAGCTGAGTGGTGTACAGATTAGTACTTAATGCCTGTAAAAATTATTTCTATTTCACAGGATTGTCGTAACAAAGTACAATAATCCAGGAGGTTTAAAAAATAATTTATTGTTTCATACTTCTTGAGCTACAAATCTAAAATTGAGTGGTGGGAGGATATGACTTTCTAGAACATTCCAAAGAAGAACTTTAGAATTCTTCTCTCTCTCTGAAATTTGCTTAAAACTCATTTAACTCATTTATATTTACAAACACCCAATTCCCAAATGATACCCTTTGAATCTGAAATGTCCCCAATGTCCCCACATAGTTTCAATTTGGGCTCTGAAACATTCATTCTCAGCTGAATGGAGCCAATTGGAGAGGATTGTAGCATCTTAATGACTGGTTGAAATAGGCCTCTATGGTTAGGACTTTGAAGATACATTTGGGCCTCTAGTTCCAGCCATATTTTGTCTCCTGCTCTTTCTACTATGTGAAGAGTTACTGCCACCTCTTCCCAACACCATGAAGAACTAGACTCCTCTGCCATCCTAATCTTTACAACAGACTACTGGTAGGTCTTTCTGTCAATTTCACACAAGCTATGATCATCTGGAAAGAGAAACACAGCTGATAAATGCCTCCATCCGATTGCTCTGTAGATAAGCCAGTGGGGGAACATTTTGATTAATAATTGATGTGGGAGGACATATTCTACTGCAGGCAAGGCCATCCTGGGCAGGTCATCCTATGTTGTATAGAAAAGTAGACTGAGTATGCCATGGGGACAAGTCAGTAAGCAGTGTTTCCCCATGCTCTGCTCTAGTCCTTACTCCAGGTTCCTGCCCTGAGTTCCTGCCCCGACTTCCCTTCCTGATGTACTACACCTGTAAGCTGAAACAAAGCCTTTCATTTTCATGAGACTTTTGATCATCACCTTTATCACAGCAATAAATAGCAAAGCAAGACAGAATGCAATATTCGGAAGCCAAGAAACACAATAAACACGTCCTCTCATAATTGTTTCCCTCCAGCTCTTTGTCCCAGAAACTCAGAACAAACATTCCAAATAACATGATACTGCTGGATCTGGGGTAATAATTCAATATATTCTTTGGTACACACAGATCCTTCTTAACTGAAGGACATTTGATGACTCTGTATGCTTTCCAATTCATCTCTATTCATGAGACTTCTTCAGTAAAAGTTCCAGTATAAGAAGGAATATCGATCAGGACTTGTTTAACTATAAAACAGTTAAATCCACTTGGATTTAATTCCTCATGCAGACACTGTAAAGTACAGGTTATAGAAAAGAAGCACTTCCCCTGTCTTAAAATGTCAAGTCATCTCTTAAAAAAGTTTTACATTTGATAACCTTTGGGAAGATCCTATCTCTATTAATTTGTGATCAGCTCACCAGTTCCCATGCTTTTACAACACAGTCTAAAATGCATCTATATCCTGAAAGTTATTGAATGAGAGATAAATGAGTAAGTTATTAGTGCTAGAACATAGTTGTGGGAACAATCAATGAACCTCCTCTGTCTCTCACAAGAAAGTCAATTTGAAGAAAATCTCATCATTTTCTAGGAATAGATTCTGTCTTGATAGCTTACTTCCAACATCAAATCCAAATAAGGTTCAATATTCAGGAAACTCCTAATGTGTCAAATCTTGTCTAACTCCAACTAAAATTACATTAGGGAATACATAATAGATATTACTTTTTGTTTTGCAGCAAACATGATGATATGTGCTGCTGATATTCGCTCTGAAGAAGTAAATAAAGATTCTGTTTGTGGTTGTTTTTTAAAGGATTTTGCTGTTGGTTACACAAAGATTGAATCACATTTTTACAAGAATTAGAAACAACACCTGGGTAGGCTGGTAGTTGATGTCTTATGAGGCAATGAAATTGTGGCTTAGAATGCTGGTTTTTAAATTAAAATGAATGATTTTTTTGATAAGAGATATCATGAAAGAAAATTTGATAAAATTAGGCAATTTATAAGGCTGAAAATTGAAGGGTTTGCATGACTTGTGTATCTTTTTTAAACTTTGGTGACTGGAGAAGAGTTGAAGAGTTGAAATACAGACGAAGAGATCTACAAATGTTTACTTATACATGTAGATAGCCAAATTGAGACAAGATAGAAAGGAAACTCATTTGTAATGTGGTCTCTTCTTCCCCATTGGAACATGAAAATGTATAGGAGAATGTTGATACAACTTGTTTTCTCCTATATTCATGGGCTGAAACAAAGGAAACGAGAAAAAAACTTCATGCTCCTCCTCTGATTTCTGACGTTTTTCTCTATTTTTTTTTTGCCCTTTTCCTTTCTCCCTAAGTGAATTGTGGCAAACATTGTAGGGTTAATTGCTTCTCATAGACATTTTTATTCCAGGTGCTGTTTCTAGAAACATATACATAACCTTCATCTGGTGACATGTGGCCAAGGAACTCAGTCTGTGCAGCCTCAGAACAGCGCATGCTCATCTTAGTGACTTCCTTTTCTAGAACTGAAGTAGCTTGGCTTCCTCTTGAAACTGAATTCAAAGTAACTGTGACCATAAATGTTTCATCCTAGGTGTGGTTGAGTACGAACCTCACAATGGGAAAGGGCTGGCCTGAACCGTCTATTTCAGAAAATGCTCCTTAATTTAAGCCTATTTTTCCTCAGAGTTTTTTTTTTAACATATATAAAACTGAAATTAAGTTCTTGGCTCATTAGTATGCCCTACCCCAGTCCCACTGAGCCTCTGGAGAGATTTAGTACCTGGCTCTGAGATCGCCCGTTTTATAGTCATCTATTTTGCATATGAAAGTTTGTATTTAACTTTTTTGTTCATTAAAAATCTTACAGATATAAAAAACAAAAACAGAAAAACCCAAACTTCCATATTAAGAAGAAATTGGATTGTGGTGTATATTTAATATGATAAATACAAATAGCTAAATCATATATTTACTTAGAAATTAATAAATCATAAAAGTATAATTTGTCTAATGTCTGCATCCCTTCAACTTTTAAATGTTCCCATATTGGTGTTACTAGTGTCCAGAAGCTTATATAATTTCTTTGATTTTTTGGTTTAATTTTTTAACTGAAAATATATTTTCATTCAGTGTTTTTTTGATAATGGTTTCTCATCTCCTAGCTCTTACCAGATCATTCTCACTTCCCCATTCACAGAGATCCACACCTTCTTTTTTTAATTATAAAAACTTCCTTTAATAGAGGCTTGTAACATGGAAGAGATTTGTCAGATAAAATGTAGAGTTTCCAACAGACTAAAATATAAGCCGATAAGTCACCATAAATACAACATTCAATAATAAAAACCTCAACAGCAAATTCACACGGTCACTGTAACAGCCATGATCTGATTTCACATGCTTTCAAGAGCCGGTAAATATGGCCTGCTGGATACAGAGCTCTCTAGAGCTTTTAAGTCACTCATGTGACAGGGTTGTGGCATTGGTGGCTCAACTCAAGAAGTAAAGCAGGTCCCAGCACTTCAGTGTATTGAACATCCTTTAAATATCAAAGTGAGAAATAAGAAAACAACATAATCACGCTGTCAGAGAGATGGTAGGAAGCAAGGACAGCTGTGTAAAGCTTGCGGCTGACAGGTGGCTCGCCAGCTTCATTTCTTTGGCTTCTTGGGTAGTGGCCGCCAGAACAGTAAGATGTGAGGTTCTGGTTCATGGGTCATATAATGGACCCATCCCTGACTCTGCTAAACACCAAGCATTCTCCATTCATATTCAGACATCAAATGGGTTTTAGGGAGCAGCTTGGCTATGTCGTTGGGCAACATGACATGCCAGTTCTCGAACTCCTCATCGTCGTATTTCTCCAAATAGTAAATTTGTTTGAGCAACATGAATGCTCTGCCCGAGGGCGCCAAGCCCGGTGCCGCTGACCTGCAGACAACTCCCAGCAGCAGGTGGAGATCCACACCTTTTCATTCTCTTTCTCATTAGGATACAAACAGGCATCTAAAAAATAATAATAAAACAAAATCAAACAAACAAGAATATAACAAAACAAAAACAAAAAGAGCCAAAAGAAACCCTCAAGAAACATATGTGGATATAGTTACACATATTTACCCACATAGAAATCCCATTAAAAAACACAAAATTGGAAATAATATAAATACAGGATGTCTTCTTATGTCTGGTAAATTGTGTGATTTAAGGTTGATAGCTGATAGAAGAAAACTGAGAAATTAAAGTTGAAAATGATATTTGCAATAGAAACATCATTAAACTCTCGTGGAAATATGTTTTTAACTAAAACTTAGTTTTACAGTCCCTGTGAGTTTATGATTACCCTGTATTAGACATTCTCTCACACATGTAAGTGATTAAGAAATTTTTTTCTTTTTTTATTGATTTTGATTGAGGTCTACATTTTTCCCTGCTCCCCTCCCTGTCCCCCTCCCCTTATACCCTCTCCCAAGGTCCCCATGCTCCCAATTTACTCAGAAGATCTTATCTTTTTCTACTTCTCATGTACATTAGATCTATGTACGTCTCTCTTAGGGTCCTCATTGTTGTCTAGGTTCTCTGGGATTGTATTTATGGGTTGGTTTTCATTGCTTTATGTTAAAAAAAACCACTTATGAGTGTGCACATGTCATCATTATTTTTCTGAGTCTGGGTTACCTCACTCAAAATGATATTTTCTAGCTCCATCCATTTTCCTGCAAAATTCAAAATGTCGGCATTTTTTTCTGGGGTGTATTTTTTTCTCCATTGTGTAAAGGTATCACATTTTCCTTATCCATTCTTTGGTCGAGGGGCATTTAGGTTGGTTCTAGGTTCTGGCTATGACAAATAATGTTATTTGAGCATAGTTGAGCACATGTCCTTGTAGCACGATTGAGCATCCTTTGGATATATACCAAAAAGTGGTATTACTGGGTATTGAGGAAGGTTGTTTCCTAATTTTCTGAGAAATTGCCACACTGACATCCAAAGGGGCTGTACCAGCTTGCACTCTCACCAGCAATTTAGGAGTGTTCCCTTTACCCCACAACCTCTCCAGCATAAGTTGTCACAGTGTTTTTGATCTTGGCCATTCTTACAGGTGTAAGATGGAATCTGAGTTGTTTTGATTTGCATTCTCTGATGACTAAGAATGTTGAACATTTCTTTAAGTGCCTTTCAGCCATTTTAGATTCCTCTGTTGAGAGTTCTCTGTTTATATTTGTACTACATTTTTTAATTGGTTTATTTGTTCTTTTGATGCATTTGGACTTGAGTTTTGTTCATGGTGACAGATATGGATCTATTTTCAGCCTACTAAATACGTGATTAGTGTTTAAGTTAATGAATACTTGCTTGAAACCCAAATCAAAAAATGCTAATTCACGTCCTTGATTATCTGGCTCATGTTCATTTTGTTTGGAAAAACAACTTGTCCTTTTTACTAATTCCATAAACTCTGTTCATCACACAATAGTCACCTAACACTATTCCATTTAGAAAGACAGAATTGCTTAGGAAACCATTTTCTTTTTCATCTGTCTTGTTAGTACACAAACAAGTGAGGCTTTTATATATCTATATCTATCTCTCTATATATTTATATCTATATATATATAATATATAGATATATATAATTTCTAGATACCTACACAGTGTTTTTAGTCAATGTCTATATGTAATTGTAGGACATGAAAACCTACATTTATGTCAATAATGGTTTATCTAAAAGTGCCATAAGTTCTCTTAAGGAAATCTCTCTAGTATTTGGATCAAAACTTAGCTTGAAAGCACCCATGTATTTATAAAATGATGCTTTGAAAGTTTAAAACCTCCCTTGAAGAATGGCTTTGGGCTCACTGTGATTTCCTAATGATGAAGAACAGATGGGATTGATTGCAATCTCAGTGTGAAGCAGGAGGAAAATGCCTGCAGATATCCAAGCCTGGTAGGGATCAGTCATAAAAGCCCCACCAGCCCAGGCTTATAGAGGTGAAAGATCCAGACTGATGAACACAAGGCAAAGTTTGTGCAGAAGAAGTGAAATCGGCCTAGTAATGACTTGATTACCGAAAGGAAAATATCACTTATGGAAGAGGATGCTCTAAGTGAACGAAAAAAGAGAAACATTCTGTTCTCATTAGGCTTCAAATAAAAAGTTGCAAGATTTGCTTTATTGGCAGTAGGAGATGCCCAGTAGTAATTTATGTTCTGGGAAGACGTTCTTATACATAGTTAGCTCATCTTTTATTTCAGACCCCCTAAGTCTCCAAGAAAAAAAAAAAGGATTGCAGTCAAATGGCAAATGAGAAACAAATATCCAGATAAGCCACAGTGGGGTGAATTATGTAAATATCGAGGACTATGGAAAATGGGATCCTCGGAAAGCTCATTCTGGTCCACTTAACATCTGAGGAAGATAAAAAAGTAAATTGCAATTATGAAATAATAAAGGGCAGAAAGATCTTAATTGCCATCTGAGGATGGATAGAAGAATGGACTGCGGATTCATTTTGATGTGCATTTTTTATAGCTCTTCAGGTACTTAGAAATGCATGGTGTGTATAAGCCATTATTCAGTTAATGAGATGCTAAACTACAATTTGCGTTGAAATTGTCCAGTGCTGCTTCTCATTAAAGAGATAATGACTCAAAAGATATTTTAGGTGTTGCTACAAGCTGCTGTTTTCATTCAATTTTTATTTGGCAAATTGGGTCACATTGTATTACAAGACGATCATCTGTCCTGTAACATGTTCACGTTCCGTGGTTGGGAAACGGAGATGATAGAATGTGATCACCCCCTGTGCACCTGGCATGTGGCCCCAGAAGAACACCTTGGTGAAGCAAGTCAGCAGACCCTCATGCAATGACCTCAATTTTGGTCTAAAGCACTTTTGTGTATATTGAAATGTGCTTTTGGAGGGCAAGACATCGGCAGCCATGCAGTATCCTCCAACAGATCATGTTGCTCAGGGCGATGAGCAGAGTTCTTCTGCTTTTCTCAGATTTCCTGGCATTGCAAAGGAGCTGATGGTGTGATCACCACAGAACTCATGATCTGAAGGAAGGAGTCACCTGGCAGGCACTAACAGGTTTTTGGGAGCAACACATAGCCGAGCTCTGGGACAGCATTCTAAGCTGCCAGTGCTCTTGCGGCAGAGTTATGCATCTAGAGTTTCCATCTGACGATAGATCCCTGCTGCAAGAGGACTAGCTAGAAAACGAGAAATGTTTGAGTAGTCATGATTCCAATCAGTGGTGAGAATGTGGGGAAACTGTCCTACACATATCTTTTGGAATTGAAAACTGTGGCACAGAATAATGTTTCTTTGGAGGGTCTGGCAATGTCTTCTCTGAAAGACCAGGGGGGAAATTCTCACAACTTTGTAGGCTTAGCTATTTAACACTACTCTTTAAAGGTAGCCACACAGGGTATCAGAATGAATGAGGCTGCCTCTTAAATTCAAATTTTATTAACAAAAACAGCAGCAGCCTCCAGCTTATACTGTGTATGCTCTTCTGTAAAGCCTTGATTCACTAATTATTCCTATGTTGTGCCCAAGGCAAGGCATTTACATTGGTTTTTTTTAAGTATTTGTCTGTACTATGGAGATTTTCCCTAGACGTGGCACTTCAAGCTTGCAGAAAGAACCTGCTTAACCAGTGATAAAGGAAGACATTCAAGGTCAACTTCAAAGCTCCACAAATTCTCTCTCTCCCTCCTTCTCTCTCTCTCTCTCTCTCTCTCTCTCTCTCTCTCTCTCTCTCTCTCTCTCCTCCTTCACACAGAACCATACACATGTACCTGAACACATTTGTGCACACACAGATATGCAAAATATAAATAAATATACCCTCCATGAACTGGGTGGGTAACTGAGTCAGTTAATGATTTGTCCCAGAAGCGTAAGGACTTGATTTCAAGTCCAGCACCCATGTAAAAATCTGGGCATAGAAGTAGGTACTTGCAACCCCAGTGCTGGAAAGAAGAAAGAGGAAGATTTTATGGACTTTCTGGCCAACAAGCCTAGTTCAAAGAGAGACTCTGTCTCAAAAAACAAAGGTGAGAGTGGTAAAGACATTTGGTGTCAACATCTTTCTTCCACGTGTGCACAGATAGGTACATGCACTTGTCACATACATGCATACATACATGCTACACACATGGAAACACTACACATTAAAATATTCTCCTCCTAATGTTCATTACAGTATTATTCATAATAGAACACTATGATTTTCTTTAACAAGGAAATATTCAAAATGCTAGCAAGAACCATTCTTGCAGCCCCCTAAATAAATATCAGAAAATGCATAATAATGTTGAAAAACTCAGCTGACAAAAATATGTATAATTAAAAACGGACAAAACTAGAAATACAGCAACCAGAGTATTCCAAAAGTTCAGAATAGAACTAGGAATTAAATTTTTCAAACTTCATACAATCAAAACAAAGGGGAATCACTCAACATATATCCACACATTAGGATAACAGTCTGTCATTGAACTTCTCATGTGATAGCCACTGTGCTTAGCTTTGGGTTCGGAGAGATATGTGGAAGCTCTGTCCCGAAAGAATCATACAGACCAACAAAGTAATTCAGCAGAGATAATGGACTTATGATATGTTTTGTAGGCAGTGAGGGAGGATTTTCTAGGGAGCCGTAACAGCATAAAGGTTAGTGGAATGACTCCACCAGAAAGGAATGTAGTAGTTTAAGGCTGGAGTTGTTTAGTGGGGTCGAGGGAGAGATGAGGTCCACAGATCCATCGAGAGCTTACTCTGACACACTACAGAACATAGCCTTCATTCAGAAGGCCATATGGATGACAGAAATAGGCTGTATTGAAAGGATTTAAATTCCAAGTCAAGTAATCAGCCTTACAAATAATTCTTATAATAATAGGAAGGGTCTATTATGGAAACACAAGGAAAACAGATAAAGTAACTATGGGACACAACACATTAAATCATTAAAGTTTTATAGCCTGGATACTACTTTTGCTAACTGTATGTTAGCCTTTGTACTGCATTTTGTTTATAAAAACAAGCATAGTAATGCTTTCCCAAAAGCAGCATTGTAAATGTTATAGAAAGTAATGTTGGCAAAATCACTTCCTCAATGTATACTTTATAAACTACACATATAATTGGATGTTGGTATTGCCAATTATAATAATGCTGGTTAGACATATACTAGGTAATTTAACAAATTAGTTCAAATATAATGGGGAGAAATGAAGTATGGAGAAATTAAATAGATCCAGTGAATAGAAGGTAAAGGAGCTATCTAAAGGACCCTTCTATGGGATGATATCATTAATCCATACTGGAATTGCAAGACAAAGAACTAAACATGGAGTTGCATGCTTATGAATGTTCCTCACAAGGCAGGCATGGTGGCACACAAAACACTTGGGAGGCAGAGGTAGAAGAACCCTCTGGTGTTTAAGTCCTGTCTGTGCTATGTAAGGCTTACCAAGGCCTTGGATTGATACACTATTTCACCACACCTTCCCCCAATTCAGAATATCCCTAGCATTGGAAACAACAAAAAAATCTCAGTATAAAATAGTTAGAAGGTGATCAAGTACTTCGAGGAAAAACGTAGCCCCAGTGGAGTTAGCTGTCAAAGAATGTGTAGGACACAATGTTGGCCTGGGCTGGACTCTGAAGGAGAAACAGGAGAAAATACCGATGGATCGAAGGCAGGAACGTGAAAGCGTAAATGCACAGCTCTCCAGTCAAGTACAGGACACGCAGCGCGACTTGATTACACCTTTCAACAGAATGTTACGTTTCCTTCTGCATCAACACGTGGCATAATTTGTACACATCCATTAGTGTGAAATCCAGTCTAGTATGAAAGATCTGTCTATTACTGATATAAAACTTAAATGTTTCTGAAGAAGTCAAAGTAAGTAGGAAAACAGAAATAAAGGACTAAGAACCAATTTTACTGTAATTTCATCGATAATACTATTGTTTGGCAATGCCAGTTTCCTCACAAGCTTCAGCTGTGTTCTCCTTAATGGATATCTGAACAGATGACACACAGCACACCTGAATTCCACCTTTTTCTCTTTTGATTCTAGGACATTCTGCTCTGAAATGTCTGATCATGTGTTTACCCCCCCCATGCACTTCTTTTTGAATAAGTGTCTGTATATAACTTACTAACTTCATGCTTCTTGCTATGATGTGGTATCACATCAAAATACTTGTATATATGCAAATTTATTATACCCTTTTCTCTACCAGTGTCAAGACCTTATTGACTCTCTTGACTCATGAAACTTACTTGGTTATGAAGTCAGATGCCATCTAGTATCAGTCATACTGTATTTTCCACACTGTTCTGTTTTTGCTGAGTGCTTTTCATGTTGGTTTTAATAATCACCTCATATATTTAACTTGACCATTGTTATAACTTTTTCTTTGTGAACATAGTATCCATTGATTATGCATTTGAAGAAGGTATTTTCCAGAAATTTGCTCAGCTTCATATTTATATTGTAACATAGCAAATGAATTGACTCAAATTGGAAAGAAACACAGTGACTTCATACAATTTTTCTGTCAAAATCTTTTGGTTCCAAGTGTAAAAAGTTCATGAGAAATTAAAAGATGCAATTAGGTAGTTATACACCTATTTGCAATGCAACGAAGACAGAGAGATTCTAGAAAAATCAATTTCTTATTATATCTGCCTGTGGGTCATGTCATTTTCTACTAAATCACATGCTTTGACAGTGACATCACTTTAATATGAAATGCTTATAGAGAGATCAACTACTGGAAAAGTGTGACTTTTAGATATATGTTATCTTAGTTATTTTAGATACTAAAATTATAACTTTGAGCAACCATAATTTGATTAGGCTCTCATTCTAACTTGGTGAAATAGGACACACTATACCATCAATCCAAAAATATGACATTATGAAGTAATCAAATGTGGAAAAGCTATATTAAGCTTTCTATCTAGTATGAAATATATCTGTAAAATGATATTGTATCCATTTAGAACCAGCAAGCAGGACTCATAAATTATGCCTAAAATGGGCAATTTTGAACAATGGAGTAAAATGGAGCAATAAAATATGAATTTAATGATTGACAAAAAATCAATGAAGAACTGACTTGGTCATTTGGCCTCATGCTCAAGAATTATAAATTTCGGTAGAACAGGTACAATGTTAATATTATGTACTGCACATATTATACTTAATTTACTTAATCAAACTGATTATGCATGCATTTTTTAATATACTGTTTTATCTGTTGAGTGAAAAAAGAAATACTTCCTCTACTTTAGGATGAGGTGGGATGTGTAGAAATGGTACCAAGTGTTGAGCCACAGGCAGCAAGAGATGCTCATGTCATCTAAATGGGATCAGGTTTGCATCTCAGGAACGAGGCACATTCTCTGTAGAGTTGAAATCTCAGTTTAGCAAGAATAGATCCCAGAGGCAGTGTGCTCAAGTCTGGGGCCCCAATACCACTGTATAATGTAGCTTTTTATTAAGTAAAGGATTGTAAATTATTTGTAAAATGCCAGGATATACCATAAGTACCTTAAATTTTCATTTTAACACACACACTAAAGTCTAACCACAAAGCTAATAAAAATGAGATGTCTAGATGAAAATTTTAAGAAATGGCAAAAGAAAAAATATACACAGATAGTCTTTGTTAATATTCTACTTTAAGTACCTAATCATAGACAGAAAAAAATAAAGTGACAGTCATTACATGTTACCCATTTTAGTGTCTGAATTGGCTCTTCACAGCTTATAGTGTGGCAAATTAAAAGAATAAATTAGTGTCCATAGTTTTAGTGCCAAGGCTTGGCCAATTTTAGAATAAATATTGGAAAATTTTCACTAAAATAATGTTTGATTCTTCCCACAATTAATTTAAGTAAGACTATTATCTATTCTTATTTTAGCCAAAAAAACATAATTGTTAGTAAAGATGATATGCCAGAAGTGTTTCTGTTAAGAAGAATAAGTCAGTGCTGCAGATTTCATGATAAGGAATATAACAAAAAATTGACCAAAGAAATGACATAGTTTGGAAGGTGAACAGTGGCTTGGCACAAAGAAGAAATTGTGAATTGGCTAAGGATAAGAAGTATCCCCTTGCAGGAAGATTATTGAATATAGAAATGTCAAACAAGCAATTGATTAAATTAATTCCAGTGTGTAGATAAACTCTATGGTGTCTAAGCAAGTTAAAAATCACCCAAATATAGAGAGATATGGATGTGGTGCTTGGAGTCTGAATAGAGACAGATGGAATAGTTCATTCTCGGCCAAACTACTTAATAAAGTATTTGCATCAATCAACTCCAAAGTGCTCTCTGGAAGATAAATAGGGTGGTGAAGATACTTTATACTTTGTATCTAAGGGCTATCCCCTAGAGTTGTGGAAGACACTAGCCAGGACAGAATCCCCATGGGAGTGATAAGGCTCTCTAGAAGCACAAACATTCTCCACACTTAGTAAAGTTTGATAATTGTAGTTATGATAAGGGCATCTGATGAATTCCAGTCTCACAGGGCTTCAGCCCATTCTCTGATCTGGCTCCCAAAGCCTGGCACAAAATCTAAAATTACTTTAACAGCATTGCTTCAGAGTGGCTCCCAGTGATACATTAGTCCAATGAGAAAAGAGTCCTGTAGAAGTTGTTGGGCCCAGGAAACCACTGTGTTATCCTAACGGATAACACTTAAGAGATTCTATTGGAAAACAGATGTTGTTGGACTTTTGGAACAGAACATCATTGTGACTATGCAGCTACATCTGTACTAACAAGGTTTTGCTGCCCAGAATCAGCTTAGGTTCCTACTCATTAGTAACACTCAATTTCTCAATCCAACCCATTTCAATTAATGTATCAACCTGAGACCAAAAGCACTGTTTCCCTTGGTCATTGTATTTCAATTCTAATCTTGAACTTCTCCAGCATTGTCTGTACCTAAGACAATCCTTTTGTCTCTAACTGGTACAAAATTCTGTGCAAATTATGCCTGCAATCTCAAACTTGTAACTCCCTGTCATTAAAAGGCACACAGTAATTTGCAACCAAACTGCCTTGTTGACACCTATAGACTATATCTTTGGTAATGATTATAGCAAGGTTTAGTTTATTTCCCATGCTTCTGAAGATGCGTGTGAAAAAGCCCACGTTACTTTAGTATAAAAATGTACATCAGCATCACACTTTTCTTCTGTGTCTTTAAAAGAATCATAAGACCATAAAGTTTCTAATCTTCTTCTCTGTCTCCAAACATGACCAACTCAATCATTTCAGACAAATGTAAATATACTTTTACAAAGCCCTGCAGTAAGCCTTTCAATCCCAGCCAAGTACAGTCTTATATACTCGAAATGCAATAAATATTGAATGACAAACTGAAGTCATTCATAATCAACAATCTTTGACATCAGGAAATGTTTCCTCATTGCTACTTTAGGCCCTTCCTATTTTATTTCCCCTTGCCGTGATCTCAGTAAATGTAGAGAATATCTAGCAATCAATCTCTGTACTATATCTGGTCCTTACACGAAGACTATTATTAAATTTCCTTCATGATCCTCAAACCCACTTAGCCTTTTCTTCTGTAAGCTAAATAATTCATCTCCCTTTTCTACTTTAGTCATGTCTGAGATTTTGCATTAAGCAGAAGGAGAACTGCTGAAGCCACAGGTCATTTTTTAAAATCCAACATTAGTGAATTATGTTAAGAGTAATAAGTAAGCAGCAATGGTGTGTTCAGATACCATCAGAATATGGACAAGTAATGGAAATTGTCTAAGGAATCACTAACATCTGGATCATTTTATAATTTGATTTTTTATTAGATACGGTGTGTCGGTATCAATGATATTCAAAGAGAAAGAATAAAAATTTGCAAGCTTATTCTATATTCCTTAATTATATGTACCCCTGTCTCACAGTTCCTCTGAACAACTAAAAAATTGCTCTGCATATTACCCACTAACTTTATTCTACAAAATGAAAAGTTTGGAGTCTTCCCCGTACTCCTGGTTGAATACTAGAAAGAAGAAAAATGGTCCATATGTCTCTGGTGATTTCAAACCAACACAGCAACAGAGAGCCTTGAAGTCCATTTAGAAAAGCTAAATGCAGAGAGTGTAAGCTATTTATCAGCCTGGCCCTCATGTTCAAAGAAGCAAGACGTACGAAGTTGTAAAATAATAAAAATAAAAAAACTTACGGCAGAAGTTTGCCCATCATTTGCATTCCAAGTAATGTAACCAAAGGACATCCTAAATTGGTTTCTGTCATCACACCATGGACTTAAGAGAAATTAAATTTCATCCTACTAGGAGAGAATAAACTGTTAGGCATTGCTGGACAGGCTCCAAGGTTAATGTGAAAGGCTGGACGGCTACAATTTGACTAGACTTGTGTATGTGAATGAGTGACAATGAGTGACATACAAATGATAGAACTTCAATAGACAATTCCTCAGATTCTATGGCTTTTAATCTTTAATGCTCCCAAGAGATTGATGCACTTCTAAATATTTCATTTCAATGCAGTGTACTAGAAATAGCAGGGTCCTATCCCTCCCAAATATATAACAAATTCTTACCCCTCAATCCAGAAGCGATCATTGGGAAATGCTGCTACCTCTCCCTGACAGGCTTGTTGATAGAACTCTGTCATCCCCTTGACCTATATGCCTAATAGTATTCTGCTGACCCAAGTGGAGGGTATACACCTCAAT
The DNA here is from genome assembly GCF_982192425.1 of Myodes glareolus. Lineage (NCBI taxonomy): Eukaryota > Metazoa > Chordata > Mammalia > Rodentia > Cricetidae > Myodes > Myodes glareolus. The sequence goes on from NC_142042.1 coordinate 18,990,577, forward strand.
TTTATTTTGCCACCATTTTAGACTTTTAAGAGTTCAGTCCTATAAAAGGTTTGAGGAAATAAGGCAGGGTGTGGCTCAAATTTTGCTATGTTGTTATTAGTGAGACAAAGTGGATAACTGGATTTCTGCAGAGTATGTGTTCCCCAGGGAATGTACTCAGTCTGCTTAATCAACTGGCAAACAAGACACCTAGGGTTATCTCTTTACCATGCTATTGCCCCATCAATAATGTAGACTGTCATTAAGAAGTCATTTCTCCCTTCTGGGCTGAATTTTGAGAGGTCCATCATATGGGGAAAAAATGGAATTATGGTGTGGGGACTATGCATCACATCGTAATCTCAGAAATGCGTCGTTCTATTCACCAGACAGTCCATGAAGATACATTCCAAGGCATGCACCAGTGCATCACAAAATATATAGGCTGAGACCACCAAACTCATTTCATTAGGACCTCTCAGTGCTGAGATTATAATCATGCTTCAGGGCATACGCTGATCACCAGCTGAGCTCAGGAAGACATTTTGCTCCCATGACAAGACTTCCCAGAGGTCAAATGCACTGCTGGAAGGTTTCAATTTTGCCAATCTGTCTTTACTAACCCCAAATGTCTTTTATTATCTCTTTCTTCATGTTATACATTTCTCAGATCATCAAGCAATCCTATAAGCAATTATAATTGTAAGCAATTACAGTCTGAACTTTGATTTTTTTTTCTTCTTAAATTATTGTGGCTTCTCTTTCCAAATAGTAATCTTTCTGCTTTACTAAAAATTCATGTGAAAAGTACATATCAAGATGAATTGTTATTTAATAATAAAACACTTGTTTGAAGTAGACACCAAAAAATACTGCCGGTAACAGTATTGTAATAAATAGACTCTATTTTCAGAAAATGTTGGTCTACCTGAAGGATCATGCAGTAGATTTTTTATGGCCATGGTCACTCACCTCATCAGCAGCTCTTGCTAAGGGCACATCCCTCAGAGAAGCGGATGAGATGCCCTTGAAATGACACCTGTCCAACATCCTATCCTCCTGTATTACAGAAGCATAAATGCAGAGGTAAAATAATTGAACTTTATATTCCATAACTAGTAGACAGTGAAGACAGAAATGTGGTGTACCGGTTAGGGTTTTGTAAGTTTGAAACAAACTGGGTTATCTGGGAAGAGGGAATCACAAGTAGGAAAATACCTCTGTAAGATTGACCTATAGGAAAGTCTGTGTGTCATTTTCTAAAGCAATTATTGATGTGGGAGACTCATACCTATGTGAGCCATGTCACCCCTTGACAGGTGGCCTTACACTGTATATAGGACAGGTGGAGCAAGCCATTTAAAACAGTCCAGCAAGCAGCATTTCTCAGTGGGCTGTTTCAGTTCCTGCTTCTAGGTCCCTGCTTGATTTTCTGCCTCAGCTTTCCTCAATGATGGACGGTGACAGTAAGTGTAGGTGAAATAAGCCCTTTCCTTCCAGAATGTCTTTTAGTACGGTCTGTATCACAGCAATAGAAAGCAAACTAAGAGACATAAATATTATAGGCATATCGTACTGCTGCTCTGTTAACAGGCTGCATCTGGGATTTTTGCCAATCACTTCATCTTTTTCCACAGTGGTTTATATTATCTCCATGAATAACCAACAGATTCTTAAAGAAAGTGAGACACAATCCTAAGCAGTGATTTCTGATCCCTCTCCATTGATACTCTCAGTGAAAAAAATCATACATTTTAGATTTTTATTTACTTTTACTATGTAGGGCATACCATCTACACCATCACAATCTGCCTTAGAGTCTTGATCAGCTTTAAAAAATTCCCTAGAATGGCAGAGCTCAATCTTCTGGGGGCACCAAAGCAGATGACCTGAATTCAAAATCAACCTCAACCACTTAGTTAGACAATTATTTAATTTTTTCCTGCTTCACTTCTAAGATCTGTGCCCAGTTGCATTACAAGTGATCAGCAGGGTGGACGTGAGAATTAGATCCTTTAGCATATAGTAGATATTCAATAACTACTGAATAAAGAGGTGTGATGTACAGAGGTATAAGCCTGGCCCACCAAGCACACTCATTCACTTGCATTACCAATGCTTAATAATGGAAATATTGGCCTCATTTGATAATAGTATCAAAGAAAACTAAATCTCTTCAAATACTACCTTAGGCAGGGGCTTTGCTAGGCATCTCAGAAATCCAAGAATTTCAGAATAGGAAATCACTTTTTAGGAGGAAGCTATAAAATTGCATAAGGTTAATTTACTTAAAAAATCAATTGGCATATTTATCAATTTGCCTAATGACATATTCATCTAAAATTCTCATTTATTGAGTATGCTTTTCATCTGTGCTAAGATAGTGTTAAGAAATTTTAGTAAACTTTCATAGTGTCTGTTTCACCTACGTTTGTCCAAGACGTTCCCACCCAAGTATGATTTCACTGTTTTAACCGTTGTAAAGCGAATTTTAAGTACTGAAACAATTTACACAAAATAATTCTTAAGAAGGCCATAATAGTAATAAGAAATGATATATCTATGATAAATATTATTAGCAATATGACTATTTATTAGGCTAATGGACAACTCAGGGTATTAGACATAAAAAGAATTCATTTTAGATGAGCTGACCCCCAAACCTCTTAAAGAATTGGGTGTAAAAGTACCCCCACCAATGTGAACTGACGTCACTTTGATGAGTTGTCTTTGCGATGAAATTAAGTTGCAGCTCAACCTACTGTTCCATTCTCCGTGACGACTGTCAGCTTCAACTATGTGACAGATTTCCAGACGTGGAGCCTGCATGCCCACACTGGCTGACCCTAGAGCCATGTGGCAAGTCTTTTACTCTGCACCGCCTTGACTAGACCAGAGAAATCTGCTTCAAGCTGGCTTTGAACTCAAACTGATATGCTCTATTTAATATTCTGGCTTCTTTCCATTTATATGTTTTAGTAATGCACATTTCAAACATCTTCTATGGTAAGAACGACATTTAGCATCTATTGTTCAGAATATATGAGATATAATTAAGAGGTGAAGGTGGGAAAATTTGCCTGTAAAAAGAAAATACAAGAGAATTCACAGATATTGGAACATACAATTTCAACATAAAGAAATATTCTAATTTATGGGAATGAATCAACTGTCTCTTTTCTAAAATTGTAGGAAACACATGAGAACTTTCTTTTAAATCAGTTTTATTCTCATTGATTCCTGCTCTTACACAAAAGAGCCATTTCTCTCCTATTTTTACTCAATAAAATTCATCTCCAATTTTACAAAGTTGGGAGATTTTTGTTTTAATAAGACTGTTTGGCGTTCCTGGCATTCAGGAGGGGTGGAACTGCTAGGCATCCGGAGTTTGTTTAAAGTTCCGTCTGACTAAGTGATGATGTGAGCACATTGGTCCCATCGTGGTGTAACTAGCAGCGTGGAAACTGTCATCTGCCAACAAGTAATGGTGGTCATACCTCACTGCCACTCCAACTGCTCACAGTCCGGTTCAGCCTGCCACCCTGAGCTCCAGCCAGCTGTCAGGACTGTCACAGCTGCCATCTTATTTACTGCCATAAGCTTTCTTGGCATTGTGGACCCAGACACTGCTGAGATGGCGCCTGTCATTGGCTGTAAAAGGTACAGGGACGAGAGCCTCGGAGGAACCCTGGGAAGGTGCAACATGTTCCAGCCACCTGACTGTGGAACCAGCCGGTCCAGAGTCTCTGAGGTTGTTCTTTGTTGACTGATAAGATTGGACAAGGCACAGTAGGCTCTCCAGAACTCCTATTCAGAGCTGTTTTAATTGAATATGTCACTGACAAGACACAATCACTTGGGCTGTGGCATCTATTCCAAATAAAACAATTGTTTTAAAGTAATTGGTCTGACAAGAAGGCTGGCAGCCATTGAGGGAAAGATGCATGTGTTGCTATGAGAAGAGACAGAAAACATGTTCCCTGTAATTGCCATGGCTGAGCTTTTAAACTTTTCCCTTTATTCCACATGAAATGCGTCCTTTAAAAACCTCTGATTTGAATAAACATTGTGCGGTTCTGGAGACAACACTGCTTTTCATGTCTTTTATGCACATACGAGGCTCTGTCTCCTCTTGCTCACATTATCTAGCCACAACAATTTACAATAATTTCAACGGGGGAAAAAAAAGGAAGTAAGGCTGACTAGCTTGTTTCTGAATTTCAGCGTCGCTCTCATGGTTACCAGGAACTGATATGAGGGTTGCAATTATGCAAACAAAAGACAGAAGGTCAATTACATCACCTAGTTAGCATATCCAGACCCAACCTTCTACAGTATGGAAGTGGCTTCTCAGGAGAGTCACTGTGCCTGCAAGAGTCAAAGGCAGCGGCTTTCTCCATCTATCACACCTGCACAAAGGACAGCGCGGTAAATAATCCACTCTGGTTCACAATCTCAATATACCTAGACGCAAGCATGTCCCCTTTAATGTGAAAAATAACTATCCTTGTAATAATGCTTTATAAGTGATGGGATAAGAAAAATATTAGAGTATTGCATTTTATATCATAATTTTAATGTAAGAATTAGTGACATATGTGTATGAATATGGGTGTTTCTGATTAACATAAAAGCAACATTTTTACTCTAGGTCATTATTGACTCTGTCTTCAACTTCAATCCTGTTTTACCACACAGAATATAATTTTCCTATGAAATCGCAGTTGGTATGAAAATCTGATTAATTCCCCAATTCTTTCTTTTATGTACTGGAATTTTTCCTATAAGTTACCAGGCACATCAAGCTACTATAAATGTTAAACTTGTGAGTTTAATAGTGATAGATCTGGTTTTAAATCCTAGATTGGGACATCTAACAGCTGAAAATTGAGGAGCATTACTTGTTTCTTTTACTTCAGTTTCCTCCCCTAGGTAAGGGTTCTATCTATTCATTTCTGCATCCACTCCATAAGTATTCCATGTCCATATATTTGGGATAAGTGTTCTCGGACACTGAAATGTAACAAGGAACAAGCCAATTATAATAGTAAGGAAAACTCAGTTAACAAATTAATAGCATATATTTTAGGTGGAAATATTTGCAATGAACAAGGATAGAATGATGGGAAAGGTGGAGGTAATGGAGAAGGAACAATAATGCTGTGTTAGATGGAACATTCTAGAAAACTTTCTGTTCATGTTGGCATTTAGTCCTTCAAAGCTGATTATGAAAAGAAATCCTGTGAAGAGAATTCCAAGTGAGGAGAGAAAAAAAGAAATGCATAACTCTTGATTAACTAAATGCATTGCATCTCTGTGCATTTGAAGAGGAGCAAACAGATATAGGAAGAACCGTGAAGAGACTCAGGAAACTGAGTAAGCAATGGTTAGCTCTAGCTTTGGTGGTCTCTTAAAAAAGCTCCATATAAGGTGTGAGATGGGAATCTACTTCCTCCTGTGGGTCCTCGAAGTCATCTCTCCAAACACTGTCAAAAGAGCAAAAACCAAAGCAAGAAAGGGCAGGCAGTTCTCTTGCAGCCATAAGCACCCCTGGAGAGAGGACATCAGCTTTGACAACGGATCTTGCTGTGGAGGTGGTGAGTGGTGAGCACATTATTTGATGATGAATTTGATGCAGGATGGAAGGAAATTTCCAAAGAAAATATATGATGACACTTGTCCACAACTTTTAGGTAAAAAGTGAAGCTGACTGTCAACATTAGAAAGAGGGGATAATCTGAGGGGATTAAAATATCATTTTTTATGTTACATGTGATTATGCAGCAAGCAATTAATGTGTGTTCTTCAATAAACTGTACACATTCTTGTGATTATTACCATTACCATTATAACTAATGATCAAGTCCTGGAATTTTTATTTCTTCAGTGAGCATCATAAGCATATTTTCCTCTCCATACACATGACAGCAAGTTAGTCCAACCTCCTCTGTCTTTTTTTTTCATTTATTTATTTATTTATTTATAAAAATTTCCACTTCCTCCCCTCCTCCCAAAACCTTTCCCCTCCCCCCACTCCCTCTCCTCCTCCCTCTCCAGTCCTAAGAGCAGTCAGGGTTTCCTGCCTTATGGGAAGTCCAAGTTTCTCCCTCCTCCCTCCAGGTCTTGGAAGGTGAGCATCCAAACAGACTAGGATACCAAAAAAACAGTACATGCAGAGAAACCAAGTCCCAGTGCCATTATCAATGGCTTCTCAGTCAGCCCCCATGTCAGTCACATTCAAAGAATCCCGTTTGATCACGTGCTCTTTCAGTCCCAGTCCAGCTGGCCTTGGTGAGCTCTCATTAGATCAGTCCCCTTGTATCAGTGGGTGAACGCACCCCTCGCGGTCCTGACTTCTTTGTTCATGTTGTCCCTCCTTCTGCTCCTCATTTGGACCTTGGGGGCTCAGTCCAGTGCTCCAGTGTGAGTCTCTGTCTCTATCTCCATCCGTCGTCCAATGAAGGTTCCCTCTGATCCTGACTTTCTTGCTCACGTTCTCCCTCCTTCTGCTTCTCATTTGGACCTAGGGAGCTAAGTCCAGTGCTCCAATGTGTGTCTCTGTCTCTATCTATCGCCAGATGAAGGTTCTATGGTGATATGCAAAATATTCATCAGTATGGTTATTGGACAAGGCCAGTTCAGGCACCCTCTCCTCTGCTGCCCAGGGAATAATCTGGGAACCTCTCCTTGGTCCTTGGAACTTCTCTAGAATCAAGTCTCTTGCAAACCCTAAAATGTCTCCCTTAGTTGAGATATATACTTACCTGTTTCCATATCCATCCTTTCTCTCTCCCCCCATTCCATTCCCCCAAGCTATCCCAAATCCTCCCCTTCTCCCTTCTCTCTAACCATCTCCCTTTACATCCACCCCCCACCCCGTGCCCCCAAGTTTGCCTGGCAATCTTGTCTATTTCCAATATCCAGGAGGATAACTATATGATTTTCTTCAGGTTCACCTTCTTATTTAGCTTCTCTAGGATCACGAATTATAGGCTCAATGACCTTTAATTATGGCTAGAATCCACTTATGAGTGAGTACATACCATATTCCTCTTTTTGGGTCTGGCTTACCTCACTCAGTAAAGCGTTTTCTATTTCCATCCATTTGCATGCAAAATTCAAGATGTCATTGTTTTTTACCGTTGAGTAAAACTCTAATGTGTATATGTTCCACACCTTTTTTAACCATTCTTCTATTGAGGGGCACCTAGGTTGTTTCCAGGTTCTGGCTATTACAAATAGTGCTGCTATGAACATAGTTGAACAAATGCTTTTGTAGTATGATAGGGCATCTCTTGGGTATATTCCCAAGAGTGGAATTGCTGGGTCCTGAGGGAGGTTGACTCCCAGTTTCCTGAGAAACCGCCACACTGATTTCCACAGTGGCTGCACAAGTTTGGATTCTTGGAATGGCGGCCTAGCTGAGGATTATATCTCTCCACTGAAGCATATTTTGTGTTCTACTCACTGCCCGCAGAATCCTCTTCCTGACATGCAAACATGATGGCTTTCCTCCCAAGCTGGAGTGCAAACCTCAGAGGCTCTCTGTACTCAGAAGAAAGAGCTCTGGCTCTGTGGTGATCCAACCCACTACTCCTTCTCAACGCAACCCTTTTATTATTTCCCAAGTTCCCAAATTTCCAAATTCGAACCCCTCTAAATTTATAAATAATGACAGTTTCTCTGCATTTTAACATACCATTTCCCTTGCCTAGAATATCATTTTACTTCCTACTGTGTAACTTATAAATTGTGCTCCTTAAATTAAGTCCTAATCAGAATTCACCTTTTCCACTGAAGGATTTCCAAAATCCTGCTTCACAGTAGGCAGCACATTGTTTCAATCTTCATATTAACTATATTATTATAAGCAGCACATTTTCTTTATACAGAGATCCTGAAATATTGTGTACTCCCTAAGGGTGAGGGATTCTCTTCTTTATCTCTGACTGAATATCAACCTGACAGTCAAGGGCATATATATTATATTATATTCTTTTTGTTGTGAGATTCCACTCTGTATGCTGTGAATATGTTTTATTACCATTTGTTAATAAAGAAATTGTTTGAGTAAGTGACTTAGCAGAGTAAAGTCAGTTAAGAAATCAGAACAGAGACACAGAGAGAGTGTAGGCAGAGTAAAGGAGATGTCATGTAGCTGCTGAAGGAGAAAAACACCAGACACCAGTCAGAACCTTACCAGTAGGACACACCCTCATGGTGCCTCACATATTAATATAAATGGGTTAATTTAATATGTAAGAGTTAAATAGAAATATGCCTAAGTTATTGGCCAAACATTTCTATATTATTATTTGGGTCTGGGAGGTACTAAAACAAATAGGCAGCCTCCAACTACAAAATGGCACACCAACATGAGCAACTACATCCACATAAAACCTGAAAGACTTTGTGAGGGAATTCTTGACACAAAAGAACATAGTTAAACATGATTTCTTGGTAACCATTTTTTTTCAGCTTTGCTGTGTTTGCTAGAAGCAAGCAGATGCATGATTCCTTTAAGAAAAGGCTGCCTGACTCAGTGGTAGCAGCAAAAACTGTGCAGCTTCTTTAAGAAGGCTTTCTGGTTCATGGTAGTTGCAGGAACAGCTCTGACTCTTTCAGGAGGCAGAGCCCTTGAATGTGGTTTGTGAGCAGTGTGCTGCAAGTGGGCCAACTACTTTCCAGAGTTGAGGTGGTGAGGGCTGTTTCCACCCAGGTGTTCCAGAGTTGGTGGTAAAGTTGTCTCTACTATATTGAAAGACTGAGAGAAATGGAGCCAGCATCCAGGGTCACTACAACCAAACTGCATATCATTTTAAAAGTGCTCCTGGTCAGAAAATGATTACAGTTGTGCAATAAAGACAGATTCAGACAGAAATAAACCTCTGAATAGATCACAGTGTTTAAAAAATGTATGTAGGCTTTAGAAAGAGAAGAAAAAGAGTATAGATGGCTATAAAAATTAAATTGTTTTGAAAAAATAAAAGAAAGTCTTTAAAGAGATACAGCAAACAAAGATTAAAGTAGTAAAAAACAATAAGCCATGTAAAGATGGAAAATACTTAGAGTCTTGATATTTTTGTATTTTCTTTGAAATTTTGCATGAATGTGCTAAGTACAGAGATAATTCATTGTACAGGCTGCTAAGCTAAATATATATATATAATTATATATATATATTTTATCTTGACTTCAAAATTTGCATCTACGGATATGTTGCTTTGTAAAAGAGGTTCTGCTTTTGTTTCCACAGAGGATGAAAAGCTCTGGATTCATTACCAGCTAATATGTTTTGATCAAACAAGATACCCTGAAGCAATGATCCAGATGGTCCAACATCCATGACAGCTTCAGGACTGCTTGTTGAGATGGACTTACCACACAGGATATCCCATGAAAGACCTGATTAACAGTGCCACCAATCACCAGAAGGTAGTCTAGAGAACAATGGCCAAATTCCCTAAATGATTGTTTATAAATGTTTGTTTACATTTAAATGAGAATATGTTATAGAGATGAATAGTTTGCATTGGTATGGATCTTGGTTTAGTGATACAAATTTAAGGTCAATTTAATTATATGTATATTTCTGCTATTGATTAAAGTTTTGTGTTTTTACAACTCATTAAAAAAGTAATACACAATTAAGAAATAGAGGTTAATAGATAGTTATAATAGTCAAACTTATATACATGTTAGTTAGGTTTTCAGGATGTACTGAGACACATTTCAGATGGATATATTTTCTTCAAACCTTACTAAGACCTACAAAATATGGCATTTAAATTGTCTTAGAACTTAGAACTGTTCATGACAATGAGACACATCTGCTCCTGGCAGCACCAATCTGCTTCAAGAGGATTATGGTTATTGAAGACACTCTTTATGGAGTTAGTTAGCCATTTGGGCAAGAAACTGACCTATCCTGGACTGCTTGATTATATGCTGTATGAGCTGAACATTCAGGACTTACAGAAAAATGACTGTTGGACTTGCCTAAAGGTGAGACAGTCCTCAGGGCTCCTGCTTCATGAAAGAGTCTGCCAGACATTCTGCAGGATACAGAAGAACGTGACTGACAAACTGCCAAAATAGGTAAAACAGCCTTTCAAATTTCCTGGTTCATGAAAAAGTCTGCTGGATACTATGAGTCTGTAGGCTGAAAATGGATACCTCAATGGTACAGAAGATCTTTGGGTGACTGTCCAGGTGGCAAGATGTCTGTCAGTTCTAGAGTTTTGCAAGTGCTTACAATGCACTTCCTGTTAACATCGGTAATATTATATCCTTCTGAGGTCTTTGAAGAGTTGAAGACAGATAGTTATAGTTCTCCTTAGTTATGATAAAAGTAAATTAGATATAAAACTTTAGATTCACAAAGATTGGATAGATGATAGAATATTTTCCTTAATTTTTCAAATGCAAATGGAGAAAATATTGTAACTATAATTCTTGCTTGATACCTGCTTTGTTATATGTAATTTTACTCTGTTAAAGATAAAACCTTCCTTTTTATTTAGAAAGGAAAGGGGATATGATGTGGAATTCCCCTCTGTGTCCTGTGAATATGTTTCATTATCATTGGTTAATAAAGAAGCCTTTTTAGCCAATGACTTAGCAGAGTAAATCAGGTAGGAAATCAGAACAAAGAGCCAGAGCGAGAGCAGCAGAGGAAAGGAGACGCCATATAGCTGCTGAAGGAGAAAGACGCCTACCACAGGTCAGAACCTTACCAGTAGGCCACAGCCTCATGGTGATTCATAGATTAATAGGAATAGGTTAATAAGATGTAAGAGGTAGAAATGTGTCAAACTATTGGCCAAACAGTATTGTAACTAACACCGTTTCTGTGTTGTTTTTGTGGTCTGGGTGGCCTGAAAATGAAAGGGCAGCCTCTGCCTACACTTTTCACTACTAATGCTAGGATCCAGATGATATCAGAGACAGAGGCTGAAGTTTGTTAGTGTACCTTCTAAAGTATATCATGGCATATTATATATATATATAATATATATATGTGTGTGTGTGTGTGTGTGTGTGTGTATCACAATCTTATCATTATATCATGGCTGATTAACACAGTTTTAAGGAGTTGAATTGATTCTTTTATTTTATTTTGAATTTGTCAGTGACATGCATTCTTTCAAGTTGTCAAATTCAAACTACTTGAAAAATTCATTCCTGTTTTCTCAGATTAGCGATCTATCATATGCTATTTATGAATTGCCTTTCCCTTAAGTTTTACTTTTCATTGGGATTTGGTCTACCTTCTCCAAACTTATGCTAGCAAACTGATATTTTCATTTGGTGTATAAGTATGCAATTTCACATTATTTACTAAAATTGTATTTGGACTTTTATTGTTTCCTTCTAAAGCTTCTGATACTCTTGTTAATTTTTTAAATTAAAATATAATTAAATCACTTTCCCACTTTACTTTCTTCCCTCTAACCTTTCCCACATTCCATTTAGTATTCTCTTCTTTAAAATTCTTTTATTTAACTTTTTTTGCATCTTTCAATGATATGCCACAATTTTACCTTGAAGTAGGTGTCTGAAGGTAGCTGGTGTTTTGGAATGAAAAGAAAAACACACCACATGAAAGCCCAATCCCTTAACCAAAAGTCCAGGGCACAGGGCAACTGGTTCCTGCATGAGTTCCAGTGGAGCATCCTTGTGAAGCCCTCATATGTAGAAGTGATGAAGTAAGGAAAAACCCAGACTTGCTTGGATTATTGGTAATATTTGATATTTGGGAAGCATGTTTATACTTAGCAAAATAAATTCAGACTCCATTTCACAATGAGGTCATAGGTGATGTGGGAGTCTCCTCTGTGTGTTGCTTGCATTGGTTAATGAAAAAAAGAAAACTGCCTTGGCCTGATAGGGCAGAACTTCGGTAGACAGAAAAGACAGAGCTGAATTCTGGGAGGAAGAAAGCACAGTCAGGGGATGCCATGGATCCGTCGCTGAAGATAGACATGCTTTGCCGATAAGCTACTGCCACACGGCGATACACAGATAAATAGAAATTGGCTAAATTAAGATGTAAGATTTAGCCAGAAAGAGGCTAGAGCTAATGGGCCCAGCAGTGATTTAAATAATATAGTTTCTGTGTGACTATTTCAGGGCTAAATTAGCTGGGTGACTGGGACAAGCAAGCAGGCCCTTCTCTTGTAATACATAGGTGGTATCTGCTTACCAATGAGACAGGAACAATGAAGCAATATTAGCATATCGTCCCAATTTCTTTTAGTACCCAAGTAGCCCCTATCCGGAATGAGTTGTTTATACTGTTGTTGGTTTATTATTATGTTATACACACCTACCTCTTGTTGGCCAAAATAATGAACTAGAAGTCTAGATAACCACCTTTGTTCTACTGAAGACCCCAGGGAAATAAAATCCTGTCAACTGTGACTCAAATGGCATGGCTCCAGGATACTCGGTGTTATTGATGGGAAATCCACTGGTTTATTTCATTACATACCATTCTTAATTTTCACTCCTAACACCATATATTTTTAGACAGAAATTTTAAAAGAATCTCTTCACATGGCAAGAATTAAAAACCCAAATGAGAAAACATTCAAAGCTACTTCCAGCTCTCATATGAAGTTGAATGCCCAGTGTCCTCTTCAGACACTACCTGGGCATACCTCCTCTATCATTTTTTTTTGTCAATTAAATTTTAAAAATAAAATCCCAGGACAAAGGACATTTTAAACAAATTAAAAACTGTCACAACTGTTCTGAGCAACCTGGGAGATATATAGGAAATTTACAGCCCATCATATTATGTTCCCTTAGCATCGCCATTGGCAAATGGTCAGCCTGTCATAAGAGTCCAATTAAATTATATAGCATTGCAAGCTTTCACTTCTCCAGTGTCAATAATGGGGTTCCTTCAGATGGCCCTTGATAGCCACTCCTGGGTATTTTAATTTCCTGGCAAATCTATCATCTAAACTTTACCATTAAGAATAGTCAGCCTCAGAGCTGTGATAAAACAGCACAACTTCTGGTACTTCTCTTAACTATGTAAAAAAAAAGGACAGTCTTTCTAGGCCTTATTGTGACTAAATACTGCTATAACCTTCCCCGTGTCTCTGTATCTGCATGCACATATGTATTGAAATTCAGCCACCAATTTGTAAACATGTAATGTATAGATACACAATATTTTAAACCAGTATTTCCAAATATTCCAAATTCCCACGCTTTCTCCAATCCTCATTATGTTATTAGTAATATCTTACATTTAGTCTGATGATCTACCCAAGCTATTCATTCCCACTGAAAAATCTTAGAGTATGTTTTAATCATGAATGAGGACAGCTTGAAGTGAAAAACATTTTAAACAGATGAGGTCAAAAGCACAAATGTAGATAGTCGCTGACTTTGAGACATTTTATGAACTGTATGGATATGTGTAGAATTTGAAGGGATTGAACTGTACTGAGGATCCAAGAGGAACAAGGAATTATGTGTTTGAATTAACAATTTGTTTTCGACAGACCATAATAGAGGCTAGAAAATTAAATACACCATTTGCAAAAACCACGCTGGGATAAAAATAACAATGCCTTCCATGTATTAGAGGAAGTTGCTTCCTTTGTTTTCCAATAGTGATGAAGTGTTTTGTGGAGATGAGATGATCTCTGGAAGAGCTGGCTTGTAAGAGCTCCTAGGTAGCACAGTAGGACAGTGCACATGTCGCAGGGTGAATCGTGTCCCTTCCAAAGATGTGTTGATAAAAAGAGGTCAGGGTGCTATTCTACAGGAGAAAGGATAAGAGAAAACTTGGGGCAGTCAGAATTAGGGAGGACTGTGGCCCAGTGTGATAAATATGAAAGAGAAAACTATTATATACTGGGACAGTCACACCCAGTGCCTCAGAATGTGAGTGTGTCTCCAAGGAGTTAAGAGGAAGTTAAAAGGAAACAAATTAAGTATTTATCTAAGCTGAAGAAATTTTCTTTAAGGAAAGGAGAATTATACACACACACACACACACACACACAGAGAGAGAGAGAGAGAGAGAGAGAGAGAGAGAGAGAGAGAGAGAGAGAACAGAAGAAAGACTACTGTTGAGAAGCCCTGCTGATTAGATGTTGCAGTCTACCACAGCCTGGCAGCTTTCTCTAAGCTCAGCAATGTGGAGAATACCCTCACCTTACCCAGCAAGGACTTCTCACTCCCTACCTGCCCTTATCTGAAGAATGTCTCTAGGCCAGGAGGACTGAACTTATCTAAAAGCTGTCTTTAAGCCTGGACGCCTGATTTCTCTCTAGCATGACCCTTTGCTCAATTTCCTGCGAGAAGCCTCCACTGCTGCACAGACAGTAACTAAGACTTGTACAAGGAGCTTTGCTATAGAACACTGCTGGCACATACTGAGCCTTATGGTAGGAGCACACCACTTAAGGAAAATCAGAGCTTGTACCCAGGCTCCTCAATCCTATATATTTCCTATACTCTGGAATAAAGATGAACTCATTCTCTGAAGACATTCCTAGAGGGCTATCTCCATCACACCCCTAGCCATCCAAATCCCGTTCCATGCTTCTGCCCCTTTTACTCTCATGTACAAGTGAACCAATGATCCTGAGGAACAATGAGAACCACTGACTGCAGGACAAAGTGAGCTGACTGCAAGCCAAGGAGAGAGGCCTCAAAAGAAGCTAACAAGCCTAAACCTTGACCTAGACTTTTAAACCCCAGAATTGCAAGAAATTACGTGGTATCCTTAGCCATCTAATATAGTAGCAGCAAAACACAAACTCATTATAAATCAGTGCCATCCAGAATTAAACTGACAAAGTTAACAAACACCTTGCACAAGGTCCATCTGCCTTATTTCTGTAACAAGGAGAAAAGAGGGCTAGAGTTTTCATGAAGCAATTAGTCAAAGATAATATGGATTTGGACAATGTGCAAGATATGTGTCCCAAATTGCATTGTGACCTGATAGAACTTCAAGAAAGGTTAAAGAGCAAATGGATTCAAAATAAGCAAGAGTGCTATACTGTGGTAGGAATGTTTGTTCATAAAATGAAAGTAACTCTTCAACATAAGCTGAACAGGAAGACGCAGTACATACCTAAATGGGTGTGGGAAAGCCTATAAGGCCTCAGTCTTACACAAAGAACAACATGGACTAAGGAATGCTGAAAGTGGGAGAAACACTCTTCCTCAGCAAAGAGTATTTATAGTTATAATTATTTAATAAGTGTTATATAGCACACCTATTAGTTATCAATACCAAATGGTCAATTCTGAAAATATACATAATTACACAATGTTCCAACATTATATCAATTGAGCTGGTTATACTTATTAATAAAAAATATATATGTATACACATATACATGTATATATGTAAACAAAAAATCATGAAAAAGGGGCCAACGATTTGAAAGACATCAAGGACAATATTCTAGATAGTTTTTGTCAACTTGGCACAAGCAAGAGTTATATGAATGGAGAAAACCTCAATTGAGAAAATGGTTCCATAAGATCTGACTGTAGGGCATTTTCTTAATTAGTGATTGATGGAGGCGGGCAGAGCCCACTATAGAGGGGTACCATCCCATTAAGAGGAAATAGTGGTTTGTGGGCATGGGAAATAATCGGAGAGAAAGAAATGATTGCAGACTAGATTAAAACATATGAAATACTTAATACAAATTATAAATCTAGAGAAGTTTTCTAAAGTAAATAAAAATGTTTGCTCTGAAATGTAGGCAGTGACTGTACGTTAGCCACCCAGACCCGAATAATCACAAATAAACTATACTATTTACAACACTGCTTGGGTTAGGCATATTCCTACACAACTCTCCTATCTTAAATTTACCCATTTCTATTAATCTGTGTATCACCATGAGGCTCTGGCTTACCAGGTAAGGTTCTGGCATCTTTTTCCTTCAGCAGCTACATGGCATCTCTCTGACTCTGCCTACTCTCTCCATATATCTCTGTTGGGATTTCCCACCTGGCTATACTCTGCCCTGCCAAAGACCAAAGCAGCTTTATTAATCAATGGTAATAAAACATAATCACAGTATATGGAGGGGAATCCCACAGTGGAATAATTCTTCTGTATGCTGTGTGAATGTATGTTGCTATGACTGGTTTAATAAACAAGCTGACTGGCCAATAGCTGAACAGGATAAAGTTAAGTAGGAAAAGCCAAACTGATAGTGATGGAGTGGAGAAGTGCAAGGTCAGAGGAGTCACTGGTCAGACACAGTGGGAGCAGAAGATAAACGTGCCATGCTATAAAGATGACTGAGCATAAGGAATATAGGCAAACTTAAAATACAAGAGCTAGTCAGTAATAGCCTGAGCTATAGGCCAAGCATTTATAATTCATATTAAGTCTCTGAGTCAGTTATTTGGGAATCGGATGATGGTTATTTGGGAGCAGGTGGTCTGGGCAGGTTATGAATCAGGAGATTGGTGAAAATATTTAACCTGTATGCATGAGACGTTTTGAGAATATAGATAATGTAAAGGCATCTTCTTACCCAGGAAGAAAACTGTGAAGAAGAGATGGGCATTAGGACATTAGCATTCAGAAAGTACAGGACGGGGTACACTTAGGGATTGGCGTCTGTGGCAATAAAATAAAAGGAGGGAACCAAAATGGAATAGAAGCTACAAGCTTTTGACAATAAAGCCTGGCTTGACCTTAGCTGAAACTCAGAAACTAAGATGAACCTTCAGACCTGCAGCAACAGCACCAAGTCTTTGTAGCTTTGTACAATTGCATTCCCTGAGAGAAGATTCCCTGTCGGAATGGAGGGCAATTTTCTCAGACCTGACATCTGACTGGTTGCTGGAAGATTGACTCTTTGGGTTCTGAAAATATATAGCCAACACGATACCATTTCCTTGAGCACATTCTTTGTATCTGAAATCCAGGGTTTTGTTTTGGTTTGGTTTAGTTTGGGTTTTTGTTTGTTTGTTTGTTTGTTTTTGCTTTCTAATGTTTTAGAACAGATCTTCCAAGATTCGTACTTCCCGTTTGTCTTAAGAGATGTAGAGGATGAGGAGGAGTGTGCCACACTGTAGCCCCACTGGTTTCAGGAAGTATGAATAATGCTTGGGGCCCACCTCCCACATCATGCTGCACAGCTGTCTTTCCTCGACTAGCACGTCAGTTGGAAAACACCACGTACCCAGAAACAAGACAACAACTCTGATCCATATGCAATCTGAGCATAACTTCTCAGGTCATTAATTATGTCTGTGAGATTCCAATCCCTGTAAAATCTGGGCAAAGGTATAATAATAGGTACCAAACAAAATCACAGGTGATAATTTCCTTTCAAACTTTTTGTGGGGGAAAAACAGTCTGATTAACAGTCAGCTGCACCTGTCTGGATAATGACCTCTCCCCTGGCCCTTGGCATAGGAAGACCCCAATTCTCACACAATACTCATGACTTATGCAGTGGAGATTTCAGTGTGTGTTATCCTTGTGAAAGTTTTTAATGCTGTGATAAAACACCATGACCAAAAGCAACTTGATGGAGGAATTTAATTTTATAGCCCGTTGTCTATCATCTAGGAAAGTCAAGGCAGAAAATCAAGGAAAGATGGAGAGACCAGGGCTGATCTACAGAAGGACATAAAATAATGCAACTAACTGGCATGCTCCCATGGCTTACTCAGTTTACTTTCCTCCCCATCTAGGACCACCAGCACAGAAAGGTACTTCTCACAGTGAGCTGGGTTTCCCATACCAATCAGCAATTAAGAATTTTTCTTACCAAATAACTCTAACTTGCATCAAGTTCACACACACACACACATACACACACACACATACACACACACACAATAGCAAAATTGTGGGCCTTCGTGGAAATGTTATCCTTTTGAAAATCAAAAATATTACTCTAAAAAGTTGATAGAATAAGAAAATTTTATTTCCAAAGTGAATGGAACATCTGTTTTATTTCTGGGTCCATACACCTACCTAGTGGAGGTCAACACTTTAGGTGTTTGAGGAATCCTGAGGGTTGATTGCCCATGACTTTAATATTTAATCTACCTGTTGATCCTTTAAACATGATCAAGAGACAAGTCTCTCATGATAGCCTTTCAAGGTCTCACAGGAAGCTGCTGAACCTGGTGCTGTATGATGTAAAAAGGATGCACTTTCATGTTCTGAAACTCTTCACTGCATAATGAAATTTAATTGCAACAACTTCTTTTATTGTTTTTGTTCATTCATATTAATTCTCACTCTTGGCTATCATCTTTCTTACTCCTAGGGGAACCACATGTTCTATTAACTATCTCTACTATCCACTATGTGTCAGAAACTCTCCCTTTGCTCTCCACCAATGACCCTACACCTGATTACAGTTGTATTCTATAACACGAAGGGCCGGCTTGTTGGGGTTTCTGTCGCGTCCGGTACCCCACAACCGGCAACTCCCAAGGAAAATCATACACAGGACTCCATCAGATTATAAACTGATTGGCCCATTAGGTCAGGCTTCTTATTAGTCCTTGTAACTTATATTAATCCATTATCATTATTTATGTTAGCCACACAGCTCAGTACCTTTCTCAGTGTGGCAGCTCACATGTTGCCTCTTCGGTGATCTGGGCAGGAATGGCGACGATCTGGGCAGTATCTTTGCTCTACCCCTACTTTCTGTCTGGCTTTCCCGCCTATACTGCCTGCCTGGCCAATCAGCGTTTTATTAAAATATGATTGACAGAATACAGACAATTCTCCCACACCATTTCCCTCTTTTTTTTTTATTTAAACAAAGGAAAATACCCATAGTCCATTTGTTGGGAATGTGGGCGTAGTATTTCAGGCTACCTCCTGCTGGTTAGGGGCGTTGATAATCTTATGGGGACCTAAAGAAAATTTAGAATTATCATCAAGTCCTGACGGGAGAATCCTTTGAATCTTGATCATCTCAAGCAGCATGTTGAATCCGTTCTGGATGTAGAACTCAGACATCTGGGCCATCTGTTCCTATCAGAGATTTCTCAGGTGGTCTTCCTTTATCGAACCTGATTTTTCTTAAATCACAATGAATCCACAGCCTCTCATTTTCTGTGGAAACAAAAGCAAAATCTCTTCTCCAAAGTAGCATACTTTTGACTTCAGTTTTGAAGTCAAGGTATTTTCAAAATACCTATCTTGGATTAATTCAGCAGCATTTATAAGCAAACGTCTTTTAGCAGCTGTTGCTCCTTCCTCAGCATTCAAACAATTCGAAGAGAGCATAATAACACACAGTATCAAGATTCTCTGTGTATTTTCCATCTTTATGCTGCTTTACTTTAACCTCTATTTCTTTTATTTTTACTTTTACTTTTTGAAACAGGTTCTCTGTATATCTTTGCCCTAGAATAACTCTGTAGACCAGGCTGTCCTTGAACTCACAGAGCTCTGTCTCTGCCTCCCCAGTGCAGGGATTAAAGGTGTGTGCTACAACACCTTGAACTCACAGAGATCTGTCCACCTCTGCCTCCCAGGCATTGGGATTAAAGGCGTGTGCTACCACACCTTGAACTGCTCAGTTGGTAGAGCATGAGACTCTTAATCTCAGGATCTTGGGTTCGAGCCCCATGTTGGGTGCCATCATACAGCTGGATTCTCTAAGTTAATTCTCCATAGATCTCCATATTTTCAGAAAGTTTTATAATCTACCTTGCTCCCAGAGAATACAGGTCTATAATGGAAGAGTGTACCATAAACCTAGTCCTAAGGAAAAGTAGAACTGAGCTTCGCAATGATATGGTCCCCTTACCTGATTGCTTTGGTAAACAATGAATCCTCTAGGAACACAGGGGATCATAACCTCTGGTGATATGTCAGAAGAGAGATGGTATAATTCCTCTAAAATGGAATTTTGTGTATGGATTTGCACTACTCTTAGTAGGCCATGAGAGTTGTGGTATTTATATTTTTTGATGATCTGTTCTTGGTGTTTTTTTTTTCACTGAATAAGCCTCCTTCTAGATGTGTATTCTTAAAATATGTTTCAGTGTAAGCTCTCACATCTCATAAAATGCAACCATATTTGTAACCTGTCTAGCAAAAGCTGAAAGACAGAAGGCATTTCTTTAGAGACTCTTGACGCATTTTTTGTGGATGTCAATAAAAGAATCGGCAATATAATATACAAAATAATGAGTTTATGAACTTGATTCTGGGTATCAAATTATTTTCAGTTGATTAAGGTTATAAAACAAACCAGATGAATCTTAACAACTCAGACCATGCTTAATTTTCTCTAGAATACACAATTTCTTTAGGACCCTGTAGGAATAACTTGTATCTTTTCTATTGAGCAACAATCAGAATAGTTAAGAGCTTGAACCTTCAATCCTATGAAGGGTTGATGGTATATATGATTAGAAATAAATGGTGCAAATCACTAGAAACCGTAGCTAAGGATATTAGTGAAGACATCTAAATGAAGCCTGAAACTACTGGGGTGGGTGTATAAGAAGAGAGATGAAGGAAGGGAGGAAGGGGGAGTAAGAGGTAGTGGGGGTATCATTTGTCTGGCTTAGACTTCACCTGTGTTTCATCCACTACATTTCAGTTGCCACAACATTCTTAAAATCCTGATTTAATTTTAATTAGAGGGCAATAGTTCCCACCTCAGGTCCGGGATGGTGGCAAGCAGAAGAGCACATTGAGAGTGGACATGGTTCCACACCATCCCTGAAAACAGAAAATCACTAGACTGTTACACTAAAAATGCACAGCAGAAAAGGAATCTTATCAGTTTGACAAACAATTACTTAGACTTAACTCCTGTGCCTACTTATCTTGTTCTAGCACTGCTATCTGAGAAAACAGGGAATTCATGGCCAACTTTGCTCAGTTTTATTTTAAAAGGTAAACCAATTTTTGAACTACAAGTCTTGTTAGGCTACCTAAAACTTATTATCTCAAGTAATTAACTACTATCACAAGCAGTACTTCATTCACTGATATGTGGAAGGAGTTGAATAATTGCAATCTGAATAGGAGAGGGAACATGGCTTACCTTGTAACTGCTGAAAGTATTTACATATTTAATGCTCAATGGGGGAATAAAGAAAGTTCTTATTTTGATAAGAAATTATTTTTTTCTTACTAAACATCAATGCACAATTACATTAAATTTTTATTAGCAATTATTCTGCAAAAAAAGATAGTGTTTTGCTTGTTCATTCATTTCTGCCTTGCTCTCTTTCAGGTGACAGCATTCAAGGATGTTTATCCACAATTTGATTCATTCATATATTTTGTTTTGTTAAATGGAAATATACACACACACTCATATTTCATGAGCTGAAACTACGTAGGTTTACTGGAAAAGAAAAGCAAGAAAATAACACTTACTAGAACCAATTCTGCACTTATCCACCACCCAAAATGAAATGTACTTGACAATGTTAAAACTAGAAAAACAATTAGCTTTATATCATGTTTCATAACTCATGTCCATCACCTGTGTTCAGTCCTTTCTTTGCCCCTAACAACCCTTATTACACTCCTTTCTACATTTTATAATATACTCACAAGTACATTTGCTTTTTTATGAGGTTGTTTGGCCTCATTTAATATTATAAGTTCTGAGTCCATCCATTTAATGCAGATTTTGTAACTTCATTTTTCCTCAGGGTTCAATAATATCAAATTTTCTTTATTGATTCATCTGTTGATAGAAAATAGGTTGGATCCAATTCTTTGATATAGTCAATAAATCACCAAAAAACACAGGGGTGATAATATCTACTTGGTTACATAGTTATAGGGGTATATGCTTCAGCGTGAAAGAGTTGTTATAATAGTATTTTTATTTTTAAATATTTGTGAAATCTTCCAACTATTTTCTACAATGGCTGTATTAGTTTGCATCTCCACCAACAGTGAATTGGGGGTCGCTTTCTTTCTACATCCTCTTCAATTCATGATGTCAGATATGTTGATAACAGCCATGCTAAATGAGCTACTATCTCAAAGTAGTTTGAAATAGCATTACCTATGGCTAAGGATATTGAAGAAATTCAAAGATAATTACTGGTCATTTGTGTTTTTTTTTTAATGAAAACTGAGTATTTGCCCACTAGCTGACAGAATTACTTACTTGGTATTTAATTCCCTTTAATTTCTTATTAATTTCACAGCATTACTCCCTTGTCTATTGGTAAATATTTTTATCACATCCTCTGGGATGACTTTTTAATGTTCAGCTCATACCCTGTGCCCTACAGCCCATCTGTCAGTACGTAGGGTTAGTTTCTGTGTTATTAGTGTTCCATAAAAAAGTTTCTTTCCTATCTGAAGTCTTGACATACATAAAAAATATATTTAATTGGGAAAGTGGGACATTTACTGGGAAGGTCAGAATGGCTATTCCAACAGTACAGAAGTTCATGGAGACATATAGACTGAAGTTCTTATCATTTTGGTGTGTGGTGTTTATTTTATTTGCAGTGGTTTTCTGATACAGATTAGAATTTCTTCAAAGGACCATCATGACTAACATTCTTACCAGATAAAGAGCATTTGTTCTGAAGATCTCGGTTCTAATGATAGTATGGGTGATATGTACTCTAGCCAGGTTTTAGCCCTTGCCTGCCTTGGTCAGAAAATATCACCAGTGTGAGTTCTACAATACAGCATTAGCCTCCCTAAATAGATTCAGTGGAGACAACAATTCATGCCTAGGAATAGACTTCTGTAAATCAGACTGTCACTATGTGAAAATCCTGCAGAACAAAAGTCAATTATTATTTGACTTTTCTTTCTGCCATTAAGAAATTGTATGTTAGTAGCTACTCTACCACCGTATCTGTAGTGTTTTTCTTGCTTTGTTTATATTCCATGTCATGAACATCTATGGCAGTTTAACACTTTCTGCCTGATAATATTTTATCCAAGGATCTGAAATTCAAAACACCCAAACGCAGTGATCAGTGCTAACATAACAAAATTAAATAGTTGTATAGCAAACTGTGTAGGTCTCTTTAGCTGAGAATAGTATGATCTTACTTTGGTGTTAACATAATCACTCATGCTCCTGGCAGGTGTGGGGTGATGACATACGACACTAGATTAAAGTGTGGAAAGAAGGGAGGTGTTCCAGGGTGATATCCTTGATGGTGATGGCATGTGACTCATGGTGAAAACTGTGTAAAGTGGTCAGATTTCTTCTGTATCAAAGACAACTCAGTCCTCTGAAAATACCTGAAACCAAATTCAATAGCACCTTCAAAGGATGATTTCCTATGATCTAGCGAAGTAAGAGATTTAAGAATGAATCAGTGCACACAAATAAAATATGTTGCATGTTACATGAGCATAATAAAGGGGGGAAAACTCTAGTGCCACCATTAAATGTAGAAAACTATTTGACAAAATCTCCATATTTACATAATAAAGCTATCCATTGTAACATGGGGGGGCTTGTATGTTATTTGGGTTTTCTGTCCTGTTCAGCCCCCCAGCTCTTTAGTCCCAAAGTAAAATCACACAAGAGATCTCTATAAGTCATAATGCTGATTGGCCCATTAGGTCAAGTTTCTTACTGGCTAACTCTCATATCTTGATTAATCCATTTTTCTGACCTATTTTAGCCATGTGGCTCAGTACCTTTTTCAGTGGGGCAGCTCACATCCTGCTGCTTCAGTGATCTGGGCAGGAGTGAGAGGAATCAACTTTCTCCTCCACAGAATTCTCCTGCTCTCCTTGCATCATTTCCACTTCCTGTCTGGTTTTCCTGCCTACACCTCCTGCCGGGCCAATCAGCGTTTATTTAAAACATGATTGACAGAATACAGACAATTCTCCTGCACCAATCCATAAAACACTTGCAGAAGGATTGTGCTTCAACACGAGGAAGGGCACATGTGGCAGAGCCATAACTACTATTTCACTCAATAATAGAAAGTTGAAAACTTTGCTTTAAAAGTAGGGACAAGAGAAGAATGGCTATTTCCAAATTTCTATTTAATATAGTACTATAATTCCTTTCCAGAGTAATTAAGGTAAAAATCATATAATAAATCTAATAGGAAATGAATATGTGAATTGCCATTTTGACATGATGTTAGATTTTTAAAATTACCTAATATTTCTAGAACTAAAACCTGCATATACATGGCAAAATATAGAGTCAACACATAAAAGTTGGTAGCAGTTTTGCATCCTAACAAAAAACAATATAAAATACGCAAGACAATAATCTCATTTACCACAATTAAAATTCTTTAGGAATAAATGCAACAAAGGAGGTATAAATGAACACTAGAAACCATACCACATTGGCAAAATAAATGGAATAAATACAAACATGTAGGAAGATATTCTCCTTATGTCTTAGAGGAATTAATTTTAAAGTATCTAATCTAACACAGGTTTTTGCAGATTAAGTACTATATAGATTATTTCAATGCCAAAAATACCATGAACTTCATATGGGATTACAAAGTAATCCCCAATAGGTAAGGTATTCTTTCAGCTAGAAGAATAAAATTAGGGGCACCATATCACCTGACAAACTATATCAAAAAGCTATAGCAATTAAAATAGCACACTAATGGGAGACAATGGACAGATTGAAACACGGAATAGAACTCTATACAGAATTTAGGAAAAAAGGCATGAATTTATTGCCTATTCATTTTCAACAAATGTTCTAAGAATTCAAAATAAAAACACAGTATATTCAATAATAGATTTTGGTTAGACTAGATATACACATACAAAGGATATTGGAGTCATCCCACACTATCTACAGAAAACTCTGAATGGATTGATGGTGTCAATGAAGATATGAAGTATAAATCTACTAGAAAAAAAAACAGGTTAAAAACTACATGGCATAGATCTATTCAATGATTTTTGGATTTGACTACAAATCCATAAGCAACAAGAGAAAATAGAGATAAATAGAGTCATATCAAACCAGGTAAGATTCTGCATGGAAAAAGAAATCATTCCCACAGAGAGTTGACAAGCTACAGACTGGGATAAATAGTTAAAGAGCACACATATTTCATATGGAGTAAATATCTAAACTATACAAGAACACAGTAACAAGAAACCATCCCAACTAAATACATACAAGGAATGTTAATAGACATTTCTCAAAAAAGACAATGAACAGCTATCTAGAAAATATGTAACAGTATTAATTATCAGGTAAACACAAATTACAACCATAATGAGCGAAGACTTCATAACTTTCAGAATGAATATGATACAAAAGGACACCCTTAAAAATGGAGGGGAGAAAGGGTGAGGAAGAAAGGAGGCTCTGTGCATCGTGGGTGAGAATGTAAATTAGCACATCCTTTGTAGAAAACCATAAAATAAGTTCATTGAAATCAAAAGTAGAATTGACATAGGATAGGACTTCTATGGGACATGCAATACAAAAGCAAAGGATTTGTGATCAGAAAAGGAGATCAGCATAGGACTCTTTAGGCTTAAAACAGTCAGGAGAGGAGACTGGCGGTGCCAGATTCTGGGAAGGGAACAGAGAGGGAAATGTTTGCCAGAAGGTCCAGAATTTCAAGTATTTCAAAAACAGTTAAGATAGTAAATTTTATTTCCCACCAAAAGTAGAGATGATAGTCATGCCAATCAGTCTGATTTAACAATGGAAAATTTGATATATAGATTTTAACTGCATGTGTATCCTACATATATGCAAGTATGGCTTGCCATTCTCCTTTAAAACAAGAAAAATAAGGAGATCAAGAAGTCTGGGCCTGAGATGAGAACAAAAGCAGGAGTCGGAGGTGACTCCCAATCCCTCAGTCTGGTTACTTAAAAATGATGCCAAGCTTTTAAACAAATCAGTGCAGATAATTTTGAGTCATTCTCAAAGTCAGGATCAGTAGTCATCACTTGAGTGTGCAGGACCACCTGGAGGCCTGACAGAGGTACAGGCTCAGTTCACTGGCATGAGTTTGGAGACTCTAGAGCTTCAGCAGGTTCCAGATGATTTCAGCAGATGCTTTAGTTTAAGAACCACTGGTTTAGATAAATCATCATTTTAAGAATATTGATTATTAGCAAAGCTAATTTTTCAATGGAAATCAGCAACTGTTACTCTATTACTAGGGACTGTTTCTCTTTTAATGTGAGTAAGCACTTACTGGGTTATAAGCAATCACTTATTAAATAAATGGCCAGGCAATGGAATGATTATTTATTTTAATTTCTGACGTTGGCTTTTTTTTTTTTTTTTTTTTGCTTTGATTGAACTCTTCGACTAAATAAACCCTGCAGCTTTCCCTATTGTATTAGATGACTGCATTAAGCCGCGCCTGTTGCCTATAACCAGTCAGGTGAGTACATAATTTCCTTGCTGTTCCCCCACTCACAGGAAGCAATACTTGCTAGCATAATGGAACACCAGGCCCATATTTTCTGCTTTGTTACACTCACCCTCTTGCTCTTTGGGGTTTTAAATTTCCCATTGTGCCCTCATTCTTCCAGCAGAGGAAATTACACCACCTACAGAACGCACGCTGTGTTTTCCCATCCTGGTGGAAATGCAACAACGGTCATTCTGGAAGTGGCAAAGCAAAGAGCAGAGACAGCCATCCCTGGATCTGGGTCATCCCGCTGCTGCTGGCTGGAGAGCAGGCCCAGCAAGCTCCAAGCTCCCCAGAACCAGTGTTTTGTGTGCAACTCATTTTCACACAGCATGCTCCTTCTGTGTGACTGGGATGGAGCCTAATGAGATGCAGTGGAGTGATGGAGGCTTCCGAGGGGAGCAAGGACCTGGGGGGAGGACTGGGCTAGGATGGAAATGAGGTAAAGGTAATGGTAAAGGCCAGCACTACCAGGCTTCGCTGCTTTCAATAACGCAAATGCTTTCAACAAGATGGATTTCTAGGACACGAAGAAGACAGAAGAAACACGAAGCGATTGGCAGACTGTTACAGGCAACTGATTCTATTACACTCAATAGGCAGACTCAGAGAACCTGCTCAAACACATCATACCTTGCAAGGATATTCAAAATAGACCGATGCACAGAGGCAAAACTGAATTTAACTTTTCTTGGTTTAACTTTGTCATATTTCTTCACATAATAGCCAAGGATACAAAATTTCAGAACGTTCCAAGGTTAAAAACCTTGGTAAATGAATGGTACCCATCTCTCATTAAGGCATTTAATTAGCATAATTGAAACATAAATCAAAACTCCCTCAATCAGAAAGCTATGCAAATAAAATCTCTTCTAAATCCTTACATTATCTGCATCTATGGGCTTATACAAAGGCAGTAGATAATTAGGAAACCCTGTCTTAGTAGATTACCATAGCTATTGCATGCACGAGATACATTTGGTCTATTTTACTGGCTCACCCTTGAAAATATGTTTCTGATTTCATTTCACTTAAGATTAATTTTCTAATTTTCAAGCTAGGAATTAAGATCCATTCTATGAGATGTTTTCACAAATGTTTTCCTAAAAGCCATAAATATGTATGCAAAATATATTTTCCTATGCTTGGTATTGTAGAAGTAACCAGCTAACTAAAACTTCAGGGTTAATGTTTTTATTGCTTTTCCACTCGTGGTTTTAATGGCCATGAGAAAAATCTCTGTGCAATATCTGTGCTTTGGCTCCTCTCTTGCGTATGCGCAGAGAGTAATAGCCTTGTTTTATATTAGGTTGTCTATTAAAATGCTCAGGAGAAATGTGCTTCATAAATGCAAGGCTCCTAACATTTTTAAGAGATAATTGTGCTACACACCATGGGGACTAAGACACATACTGTCCTGGGGAAATCTTGAAAATAGCACTGGCCCTCCAGTTCCCAAGGAGGTAGACTCAGGAGTCTACCGGGATGAACTCAGAATGTTTCAAATGAGGAAGCACTTTGTAAACTACAAAAAGTTTAAGGAAGTGCGGATTGGGGTGTTTTTATTAAAAATATACATCTGTGTCACAACTGTATGTTGAGTATGGTAGTGGCTATCTCTGGGGAAATCTTTGAGCAATTTAAGAGTCTTTTTTTAAAAAATCTAGAAAAGCCTACTAGGTTTTGTAAGCCCCATGTACAACTTGACCTAACTTGACAAGAGAGAAAATGTATGTTGCTTTCTCCCCCAATTTTTTATTTGTTAATTAACAGAGGACATTTTTCTATCCATCATGGCAGTTCGGGAACTCTTGGATTCCTTTGGGGGATCAAATCAAACCTAAGGATCCTCACTGTTCTTGGTGGCTGCAGTTGATGGAGTTTTAAATTTTAAGATACTTTTGTCCATTTGAAATCTCCACCCACAAATCTGCCTCCTTCTCCAAAGGAAACAAGGGGAATTCTTTCGACAGTCATTCACCGAGCATATGTTCCAGAGCAATGCTCTGGAAACTGAGAACTGTGGAGAAAGTCACTGCTCCACCCTAGCAGGCAATGCAAAATGTCACATAAGGCATCACTGTCTTCCCCTCACAAGAATGATGTCATCTGGCTGTGTGAATATGAGTCAGCAATGACTCTAATGATGACAATTTTGAGTGGCGCACAAACGTTGAGCAAATAAAGCAGATAGAAACAACCTTTTTCCTTCTTTACTTTCTTTCCGGCTTTCTGCTATCAGACAGCATCAGAAAATGTGAAATCTAAGTTTTGCTTTAAGAAATACGTTGCGCTTACAGTAGAGTTAAACATTTTTTGAGTGACGAAAACCTCAGAAGCGCTATCCCATGTGTTGTAGATGCATGTATCGGGGTATTTCAAGGCCCTCTTTTATTCCCATCCATTTCTATGCTTTGATAATCATGTTCTCACTCAGTGAGCACTTACCTTTGAAAAAAATGGTATTTTAACACTCGACTGTCTCTTCAGCAAAAGTCATTTTATTGAAATAATAAAACAGACTGTATCCTGCTGAGCTTGATATTCTGCACAGGGATGGAGGAAGAGGATTGCCTCAGGTTGATGGGTTTAAGGACACACAAAGTGCCTAGAGAGAAGAAAAAAAAGATTCCAAACCACACACTGGTGTGTGTCCTTAACAGTGAGGTAATAAACGAAGAAGGAGTCAGTAATATTCAGACAAGGAAGCATGGCACCACAGCATCCTTCCATTTGGATTGAATCATTTCTCATTTGGGAGCCAGTTCTTAGTGCCATGATTAGATAGATGGGTGGGTGAATACGACGGTAGAGACAGAGTCAAAATGATGGAAACGGAGCCTTGGATTCCCTTTTAGAATGTGTCTCGAAGTGGATGTGCTCCTATTAGAAAAAGAACCAAATAAAACCCTTCCACCTCTGCAGGTATTTTTCACCTGGAAAAGAAAGCAGAAAGCACAAATAATAATAATAAAGAGAGGCCAGCAGCATAACAAATAGCCACACACAGTCACTTTGGATCTGTTCTGAAACAACAGAATAGACTTTAAAAAGCAGTAAAGACAATAAACATTCAGCCATTGTGAAAGAAGGAAAGCCTGGGCTGCAATAAAGGCAGTCAATAAAGAAGCACTCTCATTTAAACATCAAATGCACATTGTTTTCCAACACCTGTTATTCAGCCATAATAGCTTTCTTAACCTGTCAAAGTGTTTAAGCTGAGGAAAAGAAATGGGCCTCCAGCTGTGCAGCTCTGTGGAGAAAGCCTGTGCTGAGCGATATTAGTTTAATGAAATGTGTACAGATTGTAATTGTGGTAATAAGAGGGCAATTCCCCGAGGTGCCATAGGAAGGCGGTGAGCTCAGTCAGGCAGAAAACAGAAGCACACAGGCTGAGGAGGGAAAATATGGCCCCGCTTGGGAGAAAATTCAGGACTGAGTAGAGGGCAATCCTGGAAGCAGTTTTACCTCAGATCCAGTCTATAAAGGGTTAAAGGCCTTCCTGGAAGCCCAAGTGACCCAGAGCTAATGTGAATCAGTGTTCAGGCAACACTGCAGGTGCTTCAGACCCAATGTCATCAGCCCCTTGGTCCTCAACACGATGACCCGGACCTTTCAGGAACTCAGTCGGAGTGAGAGACAAGCACAATCACAAGCAAGTGAGGATAAAGGTGCTGTTACCCAAGAAGAAATAAAAATAAACTGAGAACCAAATCATCCCTGCTCTCTCTTTGTGTTTGTCTGGGCATCAGTTCAGGACGGTTAGATAAGCTTCAGGGGCGCTGCTGACATAGGAGTCACTCCTGTCAGTCCACAGACAATGTGCCAGTCATTTAAAGTCCACAGAGCAGAAGCCCAAAAGCTGAACCCTCAGTGAGAACCAGCGACGCCAGTTAGGAAATCTGAAGCAGTAACTGGCAAGTCACTGAAGGTCTGGTGTGGCCGAAGCCTTGAGCTCAGCGCTCTAGGGAGACCCAGACAAGGCACCATTCAATCCTTGTGAGTTTTACTCTGACGCTCCACGGGGTCTCACGGTGCATTTCAGAGAAAGACTCTCTTGTTCTTCGAACAAGGAATGAAGTGTGAAACGTTTTGAAACAAGCCAGGACATCCTGTTTTCCTTAACGAGGTCTGCCCTCAAGAGAAACGTTTTGCAGAAAGTCTTAAGCCTTGGGTGTATTTTATCTGAGTGAGTAAAGGAAACACCAAACAGAACCAGCAAACGTCACATCCCAAGTAAGGCAGGCAAGAGTACTGAGTGCTTGTGAAGTTCACATCCTTCTGGTGCACAGCCTTAATCAGAAATGAAGAACTAATCCTGGGACTTTGGAATGCTTGCCTTCTCTCCACATGCCATAAAACCCTGCCTACAGCAACTCCATTAACTCAGTACATTATGTCTGACTATTCACAAAGGATCTCTAGGTTCTCTGACACACTTATAATCCCAGCTCTTGGGAGAGTATGCAGGAAGGTCTGGAGTCTGTGGCTAGCCTGAGCTATGTTATGAAACCCTGTCTCAAATAAAATGAAATAAGAACACTATAACAAGAAATTTTTCCACATTGTAATTATTACTTCAAAGATATTAAAGTTTAAGGAAAAGTCAGCGAAGGAAGAGTCAGATAATGGAAGCAGAGAGAGAGAAATTCCAAGGAGGACTAGAAAGGAAGTATTGGAAATCAATAGCGCTCCATTGGTAGGAGAGAATGCCTTGATAGGTTCAATAGCAGAGAGGATGCGGGTAGAAAAGGTACACTGAGCTTGAGAAAATTTCAATAGAAGGCTCAAGACCCAAAAAGTAAAAAATAACTGAAAAAATCATAGAGAATATGAAGCAACTGTAACATATAACAAATGAAACTTGAGAATTCTCTAGAAAGACAAAAGAACAAGTTCTAACAATCATAACAGAATTTCCCCCAAATTGATGTTACAGAGTAAATGACAAATCTAATAATCTCATAAAATATCAAGCAGCATATATATTTCAAAGTACAGAAATGTGAGAAAAAAATCAAATTCAAACCAAAAACAAAAGTTTCAGAGGAAATGAATAGCATATCAATATCATATGGTTATATGAGCAAATATAAGAAATCAAATTGTAGACAAGACTTAGCAGCAGCTATCAATCTTGCAGAGGAAATGAGTTCAATTCTCAGCACCCATATGGTGGCTCACAACCATATGTAACTCAGTCTCAGTCGATTTAATGCCCTCTTCTGGCATCTTCATGCACTGCATGCACATAGTACACATACACAAACATACATATACATACATGTACACATACGCATAATATACATACAGGCTAAATGCTCATACACATAAAATAAAAATTAAAAAGACTTGAATAAATAAATGAATCTATTTTCTCCTCAGAAATCATATTAGACAGTTTATGTTAGTGTAAAAATTTAAGTGAGGAAAACTATGGTAAGAGGACAAGCTCACTGTAGTCTGCTGACCCTGCTTGGAGTCTCTGCTGAGGTAACACTTTGGACAGAAGAAGTCTCAAAAAGAGTAGAGAATGATTGGGCAATGGTGGAGCACACTTTTAATCTCAGTACTCAGGATGCAAAGACAGGCAGCTCTCTATGAGTTCAAAGCCAGCCTGGTCTACAAAGCAAGTTCCAGGACACCCATAGCTACACAGAGAAATCCTATCAGAGAAGAAAAAGTCAAAGAAAAAAAAAGTCAAGAAAAAAATGAAGAAAGAAAGAAAGAAAGAAAGAAGAAAGAAAGAAAGATGAGGAGAAAGAAAAGGAGGAGGAGGAGAAGAAGGAGAGAAGGAGGAGATGGAAACAGAGATGAAGAAGGAGGAGGAGGAAAAGAGGAGGAGGAGGAGGAGATGAAGCAGAAGGAGAAGAAGAAGAAGAAGAAGAAGAAGAAGAAGAAGAAGAAGAAGAAGAAGAAGAAGAAGAAGAAGAAGAAGAAGAAGAAGAAGAAGAAAAGATCCAAATTTTCCTGCCCTTCAATAACCCAACTCCTGTTCATCAGGTCCCACCTTACATAAAACTTCATCACCAATAGCATGACAGACTCACAAACACCTATCAACATAAGCATGTTTAAGGCTCACTCAGATTTCAAACTGCACCAAAAGTCACTTGAAAATAGGAAGAATAGATTGACACATGAAAATTTTTTGAGATAAAAAAAGAATAATATATTCATTGTGTTCTGTGATATTACGTTTCAAAAGTGCCATAGACATAATTTCTCAGGTAAGATGTTTGCTGTTACTATACTGGCCTTGCATAAATGTTAAAGAACTCTTTAGAAAGAAAATACAATACATACTACAATCCCTTGGCTAGAATTGCAGCCCTTGCTACTTACCTACTATGCACAAGACCCTGGGCTTGATCCCTGCACCAGGATGGAAAGGAAAAGATGGCAGAATGGAAAGAAAGTCATATCCACATAAAGACTGCTAGAGTGTTCAAGAACAAATACATGGGGACAGACGAAAAAATAATTTTTATTATTTTAGTTGATCTTAACAGCTAACAATTTATTCAAAACATAACAACATATCTAACTATACACACAAATACTATGTATGTGAAATGAGCAACAGCAGTGATCCCCAGGATAAGAAGAGGCAATTCTGATTATTCCGCTATTTGGAAATCCACTACACAGGGTTTTCTGAATGTGGGATTTGACTAATTGTATATACATTGTAAACAGTAGGGCAATCTGTACAAGAAGAAATGAACAACCGATTTTTTAATAAAAGAAAGAAAATATGCCTTTATTAAGTGCTTATTGTTACCCATAATAGGCAGGGCAGTAGAGAGTCACCAAAAAATAGAAACAAAAAATATGACAGCTATGCATTTATATTTATATATATTAATAGCTGCTAGGAACAGAGTTGGTAAAGTCATCAATTAATAGATTTCCACAGTACACACACACACACACACACACACACACACACACACACACAAAGAAACATCCTAAATGCATGTTGTCCACATTAAATTAACTTTAAATATAAAGACATGTAAACAAAAAGGCTGGAAAAAGGAAAACCATGGTATCCACAGCCAAAAGAAAGTAGAAGTACATTTATTAACTCTAGGCCAAGATAACTCCAGAGCAAGAAAAGTTATCAGCTTAAAATGTAGTCATTATAAAATGATAATGGAGTCAAGTCTCCAACGGATACAATTTTCTCATGAACACTAGCAAAGGCTCCTAACAACATGTACAGTGAGAATGGCACAATTCACCTTAAGAAGGAAACTGTGGTACATTTACACAGTGGAATACTACACAGCAGAGAAAAATAACAACATCTTGAAATCTGCAGTCAAATGGATGGAGCCAGAAAACATCATATTGAGTGAGGTAACCCAGACCCAGAAAGACAATTGTCATATGTAATCACTCACAAGTGGATTTTAAACATAAAGCAAAGAAAACCAGCCTACAAATCACAACCCTAGAGATCCTAGACAACAAAGAGAACCCTAAGAGAGGCATGCATGTATCTAACCTACATGAGAAGTAACAAAAGACAAGATCTCCTGAGTAAATTGGGAGTGTGGGGACCATGGGAGAGGGTTGAAGTGGAAGGGAGAGTCAGGGAAGGGAGCAAAGAAAAATATATAGCTCAATAAAATGAATTTAAAAAAAAGATGCAGCAACAGACTATGTGACTTCAGCAGAGTTAAGTGTGCACAGGTGGCAGTGATGAGCTAAGGTTCGGAGAAGCTGGAAGGATCTTGAAAGTTTTCACCATGAACAATGAAACACGCTTGCGATCTAAGGTGTGTTTAAGCTAACTTACACACCATTCAATGTATACACGTCTCAGATTGTCCCACTGCCACATCACCGTGTAATCCTGTTTGTGTCTCAGTTAATACAAGCTTAAGGTTCTTTTGCTTTGTTTTGTTTTTCGTGGTAGATATTTGAGAAAAAAAAATAGGTCAGCCCACTAATGTAGTTGGAAATGTCAATAGTCATCTATCAAAAGTAGACAGCCTCCAGCGGAAACGTGGTGAGACATGGGTGCAGAGAGGCACCATTCATCAGCTGCAGGTAACTGACACCGAATGAGCCTCACCCAACAACAGTAGCGCACACGTCCTGCCAAAGCTCTTGTCAGATCTCATATTCTACCTATCAAATTCTAGGAAAATAAAGCACAACTTAAGAATTTTAAAGACCAGAACTCACATAGTGATTGCTTCCAGACAACAGCCATGTTTAGTGAGAAGTCAACACTGGAAGGCAAATGAGGAAAAGAAAATACTCAGAGAGCCAAACAGAAGCACGGCTAAGAGTGGTGACATATGCTCTGGAGTCTGGCACAGGATGCTCAAGGGTTTCATACAGTAGGTCAAAAAAAAAAAATATTGAAAGAAAAGTGTAATGAAACATTTGTAAATAAGTGCCAAGAACACACAGCCTCTAGACTTGTAGGGGTGCTCAGGGCAACATTGCAGCATCGAATGCAAACATTAGAAAATAATACAGTTTTAAAAGTTCCTACCTCATGAAACCAGAATAATAAAAGTAAATTAAATCAAATGTAAACAGAACAAAAAATAATAAAAATCAGGTCAGCTCCAATGAAATTTAAAGCAGAATATCAATAAAGAAAATCAAATCCAGATCTGGCTCTTTGAAGGATGATTAAAATCAATAAGCCTCTAACCAGGCTAACAAAGTAAGAAAGGAAGATACAAATTACCAAAATTGGAAGTGAAAATGAAACTTTACTTCAGTTCCCAAGGATATTAAAATGGAAATTTTATGAAAATCTCTGTGTGCTTGTCTTAGTCCATTCAGGTTACTATAAGAAAATTTCATGAACAATGTGTTTATTGGAAAGAAAATAGTATTTTTTTTGGTAAATTCGATGTCTAGTAAAGGGTCTTTCCTGTTTTTTGAATTGTACCTACTTAAGGTTTCTTTGCAACTTAGATAGTCTTGTTATCTCTCCAGTCTTCATGCATCGTGAATCTCGGCCATGAAGAGTCTATTCTAGAGTTCTAATATCTGCTAAGGGAACCACCATAATATTGTCAAAAAAAAAGGGACCAGGATTTCAACACAAGAAGAAATACATGAGCAATGTTTCAGGATGTAAGAATAGCATAGATGGCAACTGCTTACATACACACTCTGAATCAGCATGTGGAACTTTAAATTAAAAACACATTTCAAGCTGGTGATATGGTCCAGTGGTAGCATGCAGCAGGCCCTGAGTTAAATCGCCAGCATCACATCCTGGGGAATTCTATCCCCATCAGTGCCAAAAAACACTAAAATGTAGGAGGCGTCCTGACGTATTTTAGCAGGTAAATGAGTAAATGAACAGCAACCGTACTCAGACACAGGTGAGCTCAGGTGAGCTGTTATTCACCATTATCAGAAAATGCTCTCTCAAGAAACAAACATATGAAAATAAAAAATGCATAATAAGTGGAAAGCAATACATACTGTATTATTCTATGGAGTTCTTGCTTAAACAGGCTATGAAATCGATGAAGAGAGAAGTGGTCTTCCAGGATGTGGAGAGGCTGAGATGACAAAGCTAATCTGTCTGAGTCTATAATGGTGGATGCATGCCATTATGCACGTGTCCAACCTGGTAGAAGCTATGAGCACTGTGCACCTTAGTGATGATGTGTAACATACCCAGAGCCAGCTGTACCAAGTCACCACTGTGCTACCTGGCTATGAGAACGAGGGAAGATTAGGAATGTGTGCAGGTGCTGAGCGCATAAAAAATCTCTCTGCTTTCTTCTTAGCTTTGCTGTGAACCTACACTAATTTAAACGATAAAAATTTGGGGCTATGGGCAGAGTTTATTCATTAAGATGCTGGCCTTTCAAGCATGAGGATGTGAGTCAGAGCCCCAGAATCACTTATAAAAGCCAGAACATGAAGGACCACTGGAAAGCCCGGGGCATCCAGCTTAGTCTGCTATGTGAACTCCAGCACACAAAACCCTGTATCTACATCAGCGTGAATAGCACAAACACAACGTAAGTTTGAAAAAAATAAAATGTGTTTAAGTTTTGCCTCACATTTGAATAAATATTTAATAAGCTCACCTTTTATCATCTCCAAAAATGCACAGCCTTGGCAGAGTTGGCCTTGGTAACCTATCTTATAAGTCTAAAGTAATAAATTTGCATGAAACATTTTAAAATGTATTTACATTTCTGATTATATGTCCAGAGGTTGCTTTCTAAAAGCCAATTAGCATAAATCTTAAAAATATTGAGCCAATCAGGTATAGGTGGTGCATGCCTTTAATCCCAGCACTCAGGAAGCAGAGGCAGAAAGATCTCTGTGAGTTTAAAGTTGGTCAGGTCTACAGAGCTAGTGACAGGACAGGTTCCAAAGCTACACAGAGAAACCCTGTCTCGAAAAACCAAAATAAATAAATACAGATGTAATAGTTTACTTTCTATAAATTATCTATTAAATTTTCTTTTATAAAAACAAAATAGATATAATGGTATATTAAATGGGAATTTGTTAGATTGCCCTACTATAGAGTCAAAGAATTTTCCTTATAGTTCAGTCCAAATTGATTCAAGTTAGTAACCAAGATTAACCACCATACTTCACACATATTTATACCCAAACATACTAGGAGATTACTTATAACAAGAAATTTAAAGCTTAATTAATGACCCAACTTTGCATATTCCTTCATTTTTTTTATCCGAAAGTCAGTCAATACTTAAAAATGATGATACACATTCTAATTCCTACTGGGCCCATCTACAATATTTCAATGTATCTGGACAGACCTAGACCAACAATTGTGGAGAGGTATGTGCTCTGATTTACACTAGGAGGGTGGGGAATGCTAATCCAGCAAAGCAGCTGGATTGATGGGTTGTTTAGAATTTGATATTAAGGGCATATTTTTCAACCTTTATAAGAATTAAAAATACTTAGCATTGAATGTGTTTACTTTTTTAACCACATAATTATTAAACACTAAAGGCACACAAATGTTTAATTAAGTACTCAAAATTCACAACACAGTGCATTATCTAAGACAACTATTATCAACGTGACTTACAGCTTTTCCATGAATAACATTCACTGTGATGTATTGGAAGTCTTTGAAATATAAGCAGAATATGCTGAGTCCTTCGTTAACAATATTGCTGATAGTTTTACTCATCTCAAAATCTCCAAAGGCGAAGGGAAATAATACTCCAATAATTACAATCCACAACTTAAAATTTGAATTTACTTGCTGAAGCATGAGCCCTTAGAAGTGGTACCTCAGAAGCCAAACCTAACTGGTGTAATTCCAAATTGTTTGTCCTTAGCATCACTCTGCAACCTAATTTACATCTCATGGAACATGACCAAACAATGAGCAACAAAGGGCAAACTTTAAGGGCAAAAGATTTAACTTTGAATTTTGCCGATGACATTAAACTTCATCGTGGCTTTTGATTTCCCTCCCACGTTAAGTACTGTCATCTGAACCCACAGGAACTATGATGCACCACAGAA
The DNA here is from genome assembly GCF_982192425.1 of Myodes glareolus. Taxonomy (NCBI): domain Eukaryota; kingdom Metazoa; phylum Chordata; class Mammalia; order Rodentia; family Cricetidae; genus Myodes; species Myodes glareolus. The sequence goes on from NC_142042.1 coordinate 19,028,446, forward strand.
ATGGGAAAGTTTTATCAGTTAGGCTTTTGGAAAGTGAAGCTTTTCGCAGAAGACACAGTATTCTTGAAGTCCTATTGTGTCAGAGGCTCCTCTGTCTTTCTCCACCAGCCCTCCCATCTAATCCTCCCCATAACCCTTCATGAGAAATATTAGCATCTATCACTTAAGGAATAATTAACAAGATTGAAGATTAGAGTTGCTAATTCATTGTCCAGATGAAATGGTTGAATAATAAATGTAATTCGAAGCCAAATTTCTTCAATTTATCATCTCACTGGAGATCTAGGGAGTAGTAAAACAACAAACAAACTAGCTTTAACATGTTTTAGATAAAGTGAAAAACTGTTTCTGAGACCATGTCACAGACCAGGACGATGAGCCTGTCCCAATGAAAATTTAGAAAACAACATTTCTTATTTCCTTGATTAGGAACTGACTCATTCAAAACATATTTTGGGAAATGTATCTAAATCTGTGGGCATTGGAAAGTAGATGGTTTCTGAAGAAAATGTCAAATTCTAATATTTTAAATCTTATGGTCAAAACCTTGCTAATTGAATCCCTTTCTCTTAAGATGTCTTTCTCAGACTCAGTTTCTCTTAGGGCAGTCATATAAGCACAGCCAGGGTGAAGATCACGGGGAACATCTGGCAACAATGTTAGAGCAAACTGTAAACTCTGAAGCCACAGTTTCTGAATGACGCTCAATCTGTGCTTATCTAAACAATATCAAAACAGACCATCCCATCCCTTGGAAAATCTTACTTGGGATACATTTTTAAAGTAGCATTCAATTGAGTTCACAGGTGTGAACAAATGGTTTTTGAAATAAAAACCATTACAGGGAGAAAACTCTGTAATCTAGCATTAAACTCAGTTATCTTGACTCAACTTTGTAATCTCTGCTTGTTCCCATGTGCCCTGGGTTTTTCTGAGATAAAATTTTAAACAATAAATTCCAGGAGTCTTGTAAACTGAGCATCTACCTCCGTTGTAACAGTTAATAATAGGAGCGAGGATTTCTGAGACTTCCTCAGTTGAGAACCTGTATCATGCACTGACACTATGGTCCTTTCCTCATCCATGGTGTCATGTGAAACAGCGTGACTGATCCCTGTAAGATGCTCTGTCATGGAGCCAGATGCACCAACTGGAAGCCTACAGAAAAAATTGCTGCTGAAATGGCAACTGAGAAGTTAAATTTTTCATATTATTTTTGGAGAACCATTGTATCTGACTTATAGGTAATCTTTCAACAGGTAAGTGTGGTGAATTATCTAGAGCAAAAACAAAGTTCTCTTTTTAATGTGGCATGTTTCCATACCATTCCTATATAAATCTTCATGTGACTGCTTTTAAAATGAAAATTCAAAGGTCTCCTTTAACCTCCTTGAGAGCAAAACCAAAATTAAATTATTAGTAACATCTAAAGAAAGCTCAAACTGCTTGCTCAAGTAGAACTAACAAATTTCTCAAGGCATGGCAGAATTATTATTTTCCATTGTATCGTAACACACTACTGGGGAGAAATGATCCTTTTCTTAGGTGACCAATGAAAGAACTTGTGTTTGGGGAATGGGAAGTGTCCCCTCTCTCCTTTCTTCCAAGGAGTGCCACCATGGGAAGAAGTCCTCTTAGGGCAGAGGCTGATACAAGCTTAACTCTAAAATTTTGACATTGTAGCACAATTAATGAAAACCCAGACACAGATATTGGGGTTCAACCTGAAGGTCAGAAAAGTAAAACAGTCAGCCACTGGTTCTTACCTCTACCTCATTCCTAAAATGGTAATGCTGCTTTTAGGAATCTCAAAATGAGACTGTGTCTGAGGACTGTCTCCTCCCATTTTATATTGCTCTCTAGGACTAGGATTAAAGGCATGCACCATTACCACCTGTTTTCTATGCAAACTAGTCTTGAGAAGAGCTCTCTCACTGAATCCAAAGTTTGTGAGTAGTCTTAGGCTGGTTAGTCAACTGTTCTCCATGGATCCAGGTATTTTCATCCTCTCAGTGCAGGGTTGACAGATGCATGCCACCATATTGGACTTTTCTACATGGGTGCTGATGAACCATCCCAGGTACTCATGGCTTCCATGGCAAGCACTTTATGGACTGAGCCATCTCCCAGCTCCTGATATTCTGTTTCCTGAATACTTTCCCTACTCTCTATCTTTTCTGTTCTTTCTCAAAGCCACCAAATTGTTCTGATTTTAAGTCATCAGTTTCAACCTGCAAAGTAAAGGTACTTGATATTAAGTTAATGTGAATATTTATTCTATTGATATTCAAGCAATTTCTTTAATTGTGAAAACAAGATTTCCTGGTTCTTCCTTTAAAAGAAAAAGCCATACAATTGTATTGAATAGGATGCAAGTTGAAAATCACATCATGGTCCATGTAAGCAAATTCTCCTACAAAACCCACCTAATTGAAACTGTCCTTTCAAAGTTACTAAGTGTTGGCTATTGCTCTGGGTGTTTATTTAATATACTCTCTTCTACAATGTCTTTCCAGTTAAGATTTAAAGGGTTTTTTTCTGATACTTCAGGAAATGAGCTGGACCATACCAGTTTGGTTTTTTTTGTTTTGTTTTGTTTGGGTTTAGTTTGGCTTTTTTTTTCTTTTGCTGTGAGTGAGTTAAATATTCTTTATTTTTATTCTGTTTCAGCTTTTAGCTTCAGCAGCATACTGAATATAATACATACAGATTTTCTGCATTGAATGGCCTACTCATTATTAAACCTTCTGTTTGTGCTTCCTGGCCTCTCAGGAGCTCTGGGATGCTTCCTTCAAGCTGGCCAAGGTTGGCCATCTATTCACCCTGCTTTGAATCTGAAGCAGTCATAGGTTTTCCAAGACAACCAGCCAATTTAGGTCCAGGCCTTTCCACCCCCATCTCAGGAAAACTAATGACCACGGATCACTCTTCTCTTCTGTTGAACTTTATTATGTGTTTCAAGGTTGAAAAAGAAAAGGATCAATGTGTTTCCTTTAAAATATGACAGAGCTATTTCTTGCTTGCAGAATAGATATCAGAGATTTTTCCCAGGGCCACTTGTGATTCCAGATCTGGTAGTTTTACCACGTCGATCCAGCCTGATTGACTTCTTTACCCTTCATGAGTGTAATTTCCTCACCATCTTTTCAGACACCTCTGGTGACATTTTAAGGCAGCCTGTTTGTTTTCTTTAAGTACAATACACAAAACCAATTTCTCCTGCACTTGTATTCACCCAGAGGCTGAGACCGTATTTTAAAAAGTAAAAATAGAAGAATTTTTTAAAAAGTAAAAAGATCATTGCAAGATGTAAAGTCTGAGCTCTGGCTTTGCCCAGGGTACTCATCAAACATAAGGAATGATGTTATCACCACCAGAGGACCAAAGTTGAAAGTCTTTGTATTAAATTGTCAATCAGCTGAACACTGGGACTCCTAAGTAGGCAATTCTTATCATCGACTTTCACTTTATTTCCTTATAATTATATTTCATCCATCATTAATTCTATTTCTCCTAGTTCTCCTCTCTTCTTTCTTTCCTTCACATTTTGTTCTCTAGTGGTAGTTTGAGGAAATATGCAATACAAAATTACTTTGATAATAACAAGTTTATTTTTATTTGCTTAGTAAACAAATATGAAGAAGGCACAACAAACCAGATGTTGTGGGGCGTGCCTACATTCTCAGGTAATCAGGAGGCAGACGGGAGGGAATTATAAGTTCAGCACCAGACTGAACAACTTAGGGATACCCTGACTCAAACATAAAAGGGCTGGAGCTATAACTCAGTAGTGGATAATTTGCCTGGTATGCATAAGGTCTGTAGTTCAACTCTCAGTAAATAAAATATATCCCAAATAAAAGATAACTACAATACACACAAAAAAAATGTGCTAAGGATGACAAGCATGGGATACTCAAGATAAAATTATTGTCCCTAAGGATTTTATATTCTTATATTAATAAAAACAGCAAAGTTCTCACACCAAAGAAAGCTACGGGCAGACTAAAGTAATCAACTTAGTGACTAATGGGCACCTCTTTCATGGCCTCCACTCTTCCCTGATCCTATGTTCATCTCACCCTGAAGTCATAATGGTGTTAAAACTGCAGTTCAGATCCCTGCTTTCTTCAAAACGATTGCACAGCTTCCATTTGTTGCCAAATTTGATCTGTTTACCTTTCCAGTCTTGTATCTGTCCCTTCACCTTCTCTTTACATGTGTTCACCACAGAAACATTGTCCTGTTGACTACTTCATCCTTAGCACCCAGCTGTGCCTACCTTATTGTAGTGTACTGATAGACATTTTCATTAAAGAGAAAATGCTTGAAAATGCTGAATTCCAAGTTCTGACATGATAAGGCAAATACACCCATAAAAATGTAGCTAAAGCTTGAAAAAGAAACGGGTCCATGCACTCTGATTCATGACACCTTGGTTCACTGCTTATTGAGCAAACACAAAGAATAGAGTTTGTCTCCCAAATACCCACGTGAAAGCAAGGCAGTTATGGTCACAACCTTTAATCCCAGCATTCCCATAGCAGAGTCATGAGATCCCAAGGGCCAAGCTATCTAGACTAAACACAACAAGGGAGCTTCTGGTTTATCAGAACACCCTGTCTCAACAAAATGAGTGAAACGTCAAAAACAACAGCCAATAGCCTATACACACACATACACATGTACACCTATACATATAAGTGTGTCCACACACAAACACATGCATACACACATACCATATATACACAAAAATAGAATAAAATACTTGGGTTTATGATATAGATATTGGAGATGCCTATGAATACATGATCCTTAGATAAAGTTTCAAGCAAAAAAAAAACAAAGATTAATTTAAAAATAGCTCTATAAGAAGAAACAAGCATATTTATGAAGATTTGATTACTAGATTTGGACATAATAAAATTTTACAAAGAAGTTTCAAGATGATGAAATTTGCCACATTTTCTAGATGTTTTTGACTGATAAAAACATCATTCTCACTAGTCATCACTTAAGAAGGGGAACAAAGAGAAATTAAATAAAAAGTGATCAAAGAGGTAAAAAGTGGATGTGTATAAAAAGCATATTGAAAATAAAAAGATCAGTTTTAAAATCAAAAAGACAAGTACTTGTGAAAGTTCAAAAACGTTTGTGTAATATCATTATTTCTTATTTATTTATTTATTAAACTTTTCCACCTCCCATTTTCTTCCCACTCCCCCCAATCCCCCTTCCCCTCCCTCTTTAGTCCTAAGAGCTGTCAGGGTTCCCTGCCCCATGGGAAGTCCAAGGTCCTCCCCTCTCCATCCAGATCTAGGAAGGTGAGCATCCAAACAAACCAGGCTCCCACAAAGCCAGTCCATGCAGTAGAATCATTATTTCTTAAGAAAACAATATAAACAGTTCAGGAAACAGAGCTGACTAGGAGAGATGGGAAGGAGACACAGAATGAGAGGGTGTTGTGGCTGAGAACAGTCACATGGTGTGAACAAATCCATTCAGAACAGTCCTAAGGCTAAGTTAGGTGAGATCACCTCTTCCAGGTACGGAACCATGAACGGAGCCTAGGGCTCTGGTGTCTTAATTCAGCACATTCAGTACAAGCAAACAGGGCCCCAAATAGCACCGGTGTGATGCTTGTGCCTGATGAAATTATAAAATTGATGGGCTGTGGCCCGCAAATTGACCTTATTTATTTATTCTTGACTGTCTAATTTTTTTTTTGATCAAAACATTGACTTTCTACATTCTACAATCACTTGCTAAGGATGGATGGGAGAGACTGCCCACAGCACAGACCTGAACTCAGTCCACATTCCCTGTTCACCCCTTAATGACATCCGGTTGGTGTTAGGTGCCCTTCCTCTGGTTTTCTCTACTCTCTTTCCTTGGAAAGCAAGCTCTCTTGAGTCTCATTTTCTGCTTATTTTCTACCTCCTTTCTGCCCCTTCTCGTCGACCAACAAATGCCATGTAGCAGACAGACTCATTCATCTCCACCGCCTTATCTGGGGGAGCATATGTTTCCTTTCTTTGAGGTCAGATTAAGTATTCCTATATGCAACACAAAGAAGAAATATGCATTGGCAGCAGATTCTCCTAGGGCAAGCCATCTTTTCTGTCCACTGTGTTAAGCCAATTTAACATGCTTAAACATGCCTTTTGTCATTCATAACAAAAGCAAAAGGCAGCGGAACTGTGGTTAATAAATCATTTTCAGAGGCAGAAAGACTGCTCAGGAAATATGATGCCAAACATTTACGGCTAAACTCTAAGAAGTTTCAGTCACAAGTTTATCCAGTCTCTCCATGATTACAACTATTTTAACAAAGACATTTTGAAGAGCAGAAGGAATTTCTAAATTTAAAACAAGCTCACAGAGTAATTGAGGCACACTTTATTTTCACAGAGGGGTTTACTAGATGAATCAGTTTTTTTACTGAGAAGGATGTGTAATTGTACAGATATATTTCAAAAGGGTTTGAATTCTAGTAAATGTTAGCCTCTCTCTCCCTCCCACCTCCCATCCTCCCGCTCTCTCTCTCTCTCTCTCTCTCTCTCAGTATGTGTGTCTGGACTTAAGTCTTGGCAACTTTGACCTATTTGTGCTTCCATTTTTACATTTTTATTAATTCAAATTAAATGCAATCATTTCCTACTCGTAGCTATTCGTCTGTGCTTTGTAAAAACTTTACCACAAAGAGACAAAATACTTCAGCACCAAAAAGGGAAAAGAGTCGACTAGGAATAACATAAAAATGATACTCTGACCACCCCAAAGCCCACATTTTAACACCACGGGCACATGGTGTGAGGTATGAGTACACCTGCACACACATGCATAGAAATTTAATGAACTTCCCAAGTGCCAGCTTCTAACAGGAACCAACTAAAACTATCACTGCCAAATGTTTGAGCATGCCTAACTGTCCGCGTACTCACATTCAATTCTGTTCTCTTACAGAAGAATGAGTTGTGCTGCGTACCTGTTCATGCTAGGCAGTGCCTGCATTCATTTCAGGTCAAACCTTTTCAGGGCAAGCGATATGTTTAGAAATTCATCTTCAGGTAGAGTGGGATGAAATTTTCTGTTTCAGCTCTTACCGCCTCCTCCTACCCAGCTGCTATATGGCATTTAAAGCTTGAACAGGCTTCCAAATTCTGGCTGAAGGAGACTCAAAGCTTTTGGACACACAGGTGCCGCAGTATGCAGACTCCCCTATTGCTACACTCACTGATGGATGAAGGGGAGCCACAAATAATGCTGGCCAGATAACACAGCCTTCTTCCAATTTTTGAAAATGACAGTGTTTCTCGGTCAGGTGGGTAATATTGCAAAATACCATCATCCATATGGACACCGAGAGGAAAACTGGGTTGAATGGTTTTCAGGCTCTTAGCAAGCTGTGCTTTGACAAGAACTGTCTAGAGCTAGGCATGATAAGCGCTTCTTCCCTGGCTAGTAGACGCCTTAGTGCGGCTGCTCCAATAGTCTTCTGTATTTAAATGAACATGTAGCCTTAAAATAATGAGGGCCTTAATTTAGCTAAATGCACTTATAATAACCGTAGCGCTTACAGTCCAGTTACTGAGCAAAGTGATAAACATTCATTGCCTCTTTTACATGAGAGTGTTGAGCTGATAGAGTAGGTTATTTAGTACATCATTTGTAATTGTGTTTTAACTGCTCACTGTGAGGAAAACAATGCTACTATGGGGCTGCCTCTAAGTATGAGCAAATTCTACTCCACGCAGCTAATACTAGCCATACCGTATTTGGAAACAAATATTTCTTAAACTCCCATTCTATCACAAGAAATAGTCTGACTGTCTTACTTCATTAACATTCCCAATGGAACCGAGGCATATCAATTCATTTTAAAAAAGTTGAGTGTGCCTTCACTCCTTTGTTTTAATTTGGTGTGGGATGGTACTTCAGGATAAGGAAAGAGAAAACTGGACACAAATCAAGCCACAGAGCCCTTGACTTACAATCTGTCCTGTTTGCAAGATGTGCTGGGACAATAGTGATTCAGAACTTGAAGGAGTAGTCAATCCATCTCTGGTTTAACTTGATACTCATGCCTCCAGTGGGAGCCCATGCTTAACATGCATGACCAGAAACTGGAGACTGGATGGATAGGCCAGAGACATTGGGTAGTGGAACCAAGCCCTAGTGGCCAGGAAAAAAAAAGAAGAAATGATTTCTAATGATGTTCTGCTACCTCATAGATGGGTGTACTGTTCAGTCTTCATCAGAGAGGCTTCCTCTGGTATTAGATGGGAGCAGATGCACAGACCCAGAGGCAGACATTATTTGGAGAGAGTATCTAAATTGGAGATCTCCATTAGGTCCCTCACCTTGGAGAAAGGGGAAAGACTGTAGGAGTCAGAGCATGAAGGACACCAAAAGAACATGGCCACTGTGGTAGTTTGAATAATTGGCCCACATAATCTCTATAGGGAATGACACTATTAGAAGGTGTGGTTTTGCTGAATGGGTGTGACCTTGCTGGAGGAAGTATGTCAATGTGGGGGTCGGCTTTGAGGTTTCCTATGCTCAGGATACCACCCAGTGTCTCAGCCAACTTCTTATTACCTGTAATGTATAGGACTCTCAGCAACTCCTGCACTGTTTGCTTGAATGTCACCATACCCCCAGTCATGATGATAATGAACCAAATCTCAGAAACTGTAACCAAGTCACCCCAATGAAATGTTTTCTTTATAAGAGTTGCTATGGTTATAGAGTCTCTCATAGCAATAGAAAACCAAACTAGGCAACCACTCAATCAACTCAGCAGGGGCACACATCGTCTCTCTGAGACCGGAACAGCAACAGTGCAAGGGTCTGCACTAGAGCTTCTGCACACATGTTACAGCTGTTAGTTTGGTGCTTTGTGGGACACCTAATAGTGGTGTGTCCTCTCCTTTTTTTCCTGATCTTGGGACACTATTCTCTGCTGGTTTGCCTTGTCCATCCTCAGTATTATGGGTTTTGCCTTGTCTTGTGTGTGATCTCGTGGAGATCACAAGGAAAACAGAAGAGGAGTTGATCTCAGAGAAAGGTAGGTGGTAGGGGTGCACTGTGCGGAACAGAGAAATGGGAACCTGTGGTTGTGATGCATCATATGACAGAAGAATATTTTCATAACAAAAAAGATAAGTTGAGTAGTTAATTAAGTAGTTATCAGAAATTGTAATATGGTAATAGGTAAAGATGGGATTTGAATATGACTTCTTGATGTTGTGGCCACTTCAGTGTATTGACTATTAAAACATCATGGAGTACTTTTCAGGACAAAAGTTGTCCTAATACTATAATGCTGGTAGTGATTCTTTATATTCTAAATCATAAACAACAAATGTGGTGGATATACCATCCTTCTAACCATTCATTCATTCACTTTTGGTTCTGTTCTGCTAAGGACCGATCTTCTAGGGCCTAGAGAAGTAGCTCAGTAGTTAAGAGAATTTTTTCCTCTTACAGAGTCCAGATCCTGGCACCTTCTCCAGGTGGCTCACAACTACCTATAAATCCAGGCCTTGAGCCCTGGATATTCTCTGCTGGTCTTCTTAGGCACCAGAAAACATGTACTGCACAGGGATTCATGCAGGAGCATACACACACATAAAAATAAAAACCAAAAATATTTAAGAACAATCAGTTCATGCAATGAGTAACATGCTATTTTTCCAAGTCCTCTCACATCTCAGAGGTTATAATCATATCTCCACCCTTCCTATTTGCCAGAAAAGGGTGAATAAAACTGTCTTAAACTTAATCAGTTTTAAAATGTCTTGCTAATCCAAATTAGATTTATAGACATAACATTTTTTTCTGACCACTTTAATAGTGCATTTCAAATCAAAGAAATTCAGACAAGTTACAACTCTCTTTTTTATTTTTTCAAATTAAAACAGCTTCCTTCTTCAGTTTCTCATTCTAATCTTTCCCCTTGCTCTCTCACCTTTCTCTCTCTAAAATTCATATCCTATATTTTCATTATTGCTTATATATATGTTAAAATTATAAAGCATTGATATATATTTTAAAATTTAACTATATGTAAATACATACATGTACATTATGCTAAAAACATAAATACAAGCTGCTCAGTCAGTTCATGTAAAAGTACTTTTATGCACGTGATTTCAGGCCTTACCACTTGCTATATTACATAGCCAATTTCAAATACTTATCAATAGGATTAAGAGTTCAAATTGTGTTATAATTTAGAAGCATCTGTTTCAGTTTCTTCCAACTTCCTAATGGTGCTCAGAAAAGAAACTCATTCATTAGCATAAATGTAAATATCTCAGAGAATAACTTAAAATCAATTTTGCATGAGACTTTAGATATCGAATTATACTGTACTCTATGCATACTAAAACAGTTTAATGCATTTCAGGTAAAAATGTCTAATTTACTGTAATTTGTACAGTAAATCACTCCAAAAAATCAGTGGCCCTCCTATACACAAAGGATAAAGAAGCAGAGAGGGAAATCAGAGAAACATCACCTTTCATGATAGCCACAAATAGCATAAAATATCTTGGGGTTACTCTAACCAAGGAAGTGAAAGACCTATTTGACAAAAACTTTAAGTCTTTGAAGAAAGAAATTGAGGAGGATACCAGAAAATGGAAAGACCTCCCCTGCTCTTGCATTGGGAGAATCAACATAGTAAAAATGGCAATTCTACCAAAAGCAATCTATAGATTCAATGCAATCCCCATCAAAATCCCATCAAACTTCTTCACAGACCTTGAGAGAACAATAATCAAGTTTATATGGCAAAACAAAAAACCCAGGATAGCCAAAACAATCTTATACAATAAAAGAACTTCTGGAGGCATTACCATCCCTGACTTCAAACTCTATTATAGAGCTACAGTATTGAAAACAGCTTGGTATTGGCATAAGAACAGAGAAGTCGACCTATGGAATCGAATAGAAGACCCAGATATTAACCCACAAACTTTTGAACACCTAATTTTCGACAAGGGAGCTAAAGGTATACAATGGAAGAAGGAAAGCATCTTTAACAAATGGTGCTGGCATAACTGGATGTCAACCTGTAAAAAAATGAAAGTAGATCCATATCTATCACCATGCACAAAAATCAAGTCCAAATGGATTAAAGACATCAACATTAATCCATCCAATTTGAACCTGATAGAAGAGAAAGTGGGAAGTAGTCTACAAGATATAGGCACAGGAGGCCTCTTCCTAAGTAGGACCCCAGTAGCACAGACAATAAGAGAAACAATGAAAAAATGGGATCTACTGAAACTGAGAAGCTTCTATAAAGCAAAGGACACTGTCAGTAGGACAAAAAGGCTGCCTTCTGACTGGGAGAAGATCTTCACCAACCCCTCATCAGACAAAGGTCTGATCTCCAAAATATACAAAAAACTCAAGAAACTAGACACTAAAACTCTAATTAACCCAATTAAAAAATGGGGTACTGAACTGAACAGAGAATTCACAACAGATGAACTTCGAATGGCCAGAAGACACTTAAGGTCATGCTCAACCTCCTTAGCGATCAGGGAAATGCAAATCAAAACCACTTTGAGATACCATCTTGCACCTGTCAGAATAGCTAAAGTCAAAAACACCAACGATAGCCTATGCTGGAGAGGATGTGGGGTGAGGAGAACACTCATCCATTGTTGGTGGTAATGCAAACTCGTGCAGCCACTGTGGAAATCAGTGTGGCAGTTTCTCAGGAAACTGGGAGTCAACCCCCTCAGGACCCAGCAATTCCACTCTTGGGAATATACCCTAGAGATTCCCTAACATACTACGAAAGCATTTGTTCTACTATCTTCATAGCAGCACTATTTGTAAAAGCCAGAACCTGGAAACAGCCTAGGTGCCCCTCAATAGAAGAATGGTTTAAAAAGGTGTGGAACATATACACATTAGAGTTTTACTCAGCGGTAAAAAACAATGACATCTTGAATTTTGCATGCAAATGGATGGACATAGAAAACACTTTACTGAGTGAGGTAAGCCAGACCCAAAAAGAGGAACACGGTATGTATTCACTCATAAGTGGATTCTAACCATAATTAAAGGTCTTTGAGCCTATTATTCGTGAGCCTAGAGAAGCTAAATAAGAAGATGAACCTGATGAAGATTATTTAGCTATCCGCCAAGAGGTAGGAAATAGACAAGAGTCCCAGGTAACCTCGGGTGCATGGGGGGGTGGGAGGGTTAATGGAAGGGGAGAGGGTTAGAGAGAAGGGAGTAGGGGAGGAATGGGGAAAGCTCGGTGACCTGGGATGAGGGGGAAGGAGGAAGGATGAATATGGGATCAGGGAAGAATATATTTCAACTAAGGGAGTCATTTTAGGGTTTACAGGAGACTTGATTATATATGGGATCCCAGGTCCAAGGAGAGATCCCCCAGATTGTTCTCTGGACAGAGGAGAGGGTGCCTGAACCGGCCGTGGCCCATAACCATACTGATGTATATTTTGCTTATCACCATAGATCCTTCATCTGGCGAAGGACGGTGATACAGTCGGAGACCCACATTGGAGCACCGGACTGAGCCCCCCAAGGTCCAAATGAGGAGCAGAAGGAGGAAGAACATGAAAAACGAAATCAGTACTGCGAGGGATGCTATCACCCACTGATACAAGGGAACGGATCTAATGAGAGTCTACCAAGGCCAGTTGGACTGGGACTGAATGAGGACGTGACCTAACCAGATTCTCGGAATTTGACCGGATTCTCTGAATGCGGCTGGCCCGAAGTCTTTCTGAAAAGCCATTGACTATGATACTGGGACTTGTTTCCTCTGCATATACTGGATTTTGGGGATCCAGTCTGTTTGGATACTCACCTTCCTGGACCTGGAGGGAGGGGGGAGGAACTTGAACTTCCCACAGGGCAGGAAACCCTGACTGCCCTAAGGGACGAAGAGTGGGGAGGAGAGGGAGTGGGGGGAGTGGGAGGGTGTTGGGAAGAGGGGCGGAAATGGAAACTTTTATAATTTAATAAAATTTACTTTAAAAAAATTAAAAAAATAAAATAAAATAAGTCCTGATAAAGTGACTCAACTCTTAACCCCTTTCCTTCTTCTTATTTCAAGCTGATTCTGAAATCATGTGTCCAGGTCAAGGCTATGCGCTTGTCATTTTCCTGAGGGAAAACCATTCCCTTTATATTTTTGTGCCTTCATATTTCTGCTCCAGTGACTCCTCTTAAGTGTTTCCCAGTCCCCCATGGAAATGGCATTTAATATGCTTTCCCATGCTAAGGGGAGACAAACATACCAATGGAAATCATGTTTGTGTTTTTAATATTTATCTGTTACCCTAATAGTACATTCTGAAGTATGTAGATGCTCACTAAACGAGAGCCTGATGAGGAGTGAAAATGTACTCTACATTGTTGTCATAGGATTATGCTTTTGACATCAGCAAGAGCAATTGAGGCTAATTGTTGCCAGACCACATATTTCATAGAAAATTGCAGATGCATTTAAAATACTACTTAGGGTACATAATACTAATTTTAGAGAGGAAAAAAAACAAACAAAGATTCATGGACAGAATCCTAAAAGAAATTATTTTGTTTCCTCTTCTGCACCTTCTCTCATTCTTTTATTTTCTGTGTCACCTCAAGTGAATTAGTGATATCTTTCTGTATTTACATGGTAATTATTTTTTTGTATTTATATAGTGATGCTGAATATTTATTGAGAGAGAAAATATTTGGCTATCTTCATATTTGGCTAATACCCCAAAATATTTATGTTGAATTTCTACTTACTATTAAGACTTAAAAGGGAGAAATAAGGCTAAATACAGCATAAAGTGATGTCATGATCCAGTAAGGTTAGTGTCCTCATAAGAGAAGATACCAAAAATCCCTGCTCTTCCAAAGTGTGTTTGTGTGTGTGTGTGTGTGTGTGTGTGTGTTTGTGTATGCGTGCATGTGTATGTGCGTTACACATCAAGATAGGTTAAGTGAATAACCTGTCAAAATATTGGTTGTTCACAAGTTAATCTACCTTCTAAGAGAACTTGGCCAACCTCCAGAACAATGAGAAAGCTAATTTCTCATATGTATACTTCCTGGTTTTTTGAATACCAGAAAAAACAATCAAATAGCAGTAAAAAGTTACAGTGGCCTGTGGTTTCCTAGGGAGTACCCGATAGAGTTGGTTGGGGGACAAAGCTGATGCTATAGAGGTGATCACAGTTGCTCTGCTGTAGAGCTGCGGAGGAGATAGAGTTTTGGACGTGGAGGGATGGACTGTAAGGGGGAAATCTGCAGCCGCATACCTGCTTCTCTGCCAGAAGTGGCCTGTGGGTTCCCAGACAGTGACTGCTGGAGTTTAGGGCTGTGACTGAACAAAGAGTCCGGGGTGGAGGCGGGAAATGAAGTCAGGAGCAGAAGAAATGTGGGATCCATAAGAGATGGGGGAAGGTTAGGGAAGGGAGGCTGCAGGAGGTGATCTGCTGCAGAGATGAGGATATGACTGATAGGCTGGATTTGGAGGAGCAAAAGGAGAGATGAGAGTCTGCAATCAGACCTGCTTCCCTGGAAGAAGAGGTCTGCAGGTCCTCGGGGAAGCTTTCTGACATTGGGCCATCTTACAGTCATATCCAAAGGCCACATTCATGCTTCTCAAGAATAAAGCTAAATTTCAGAATTAACACAGCAACTTGCTTAGGTTTCATCACAAAATTTATTAAGGAGCCTAGTATTTCAGAGATATAGAGGAGAATCTTGTTTGAAAAGCAATTGGTAGGGGAATAACTCCCCATAGACTTCTGAGTATGAAGGTCTATCAGTGTCAACCCTAATAGACCTCAGTGTTTCCCACAATTGATGGAATTGAAGCCAAGAAATCTATAACATATCTCATCATTATGGTTCTCTCACTGTGGGGCTGATGGGCACACCTGGCCACAGCTGATCAGAGGCCACTTTGATTTGTTGTTATCTTATTGCTCTTGCAGACTAGAGCTGCCTTCAGACTCAAACACCTGTCGTGGAAATGAAACATGGATCCATTAAAAAAAATAATAAAGAAGCCAATACAAAAATTTAAATCTAATACAAATAGAAGAGAAGTAAAGTGTATGAACTATAATCTCAGGAAATATTCTAATGCCCAAATAGACATAGCATGAAACTATAAAGTGGCTATAAATATAAACTAACCATGAACTCGGATGATGACAGCTCATGGTGCAATGACGTTCAGGAACACAAAGAGTCTCTGGTGACGACTGTGCAGGCCAAGTGTCATCCGACCATAGCCCGAGGAATACACGAAGATCGTTTTATTGGTATCAGTGACAACGACAGTCTGAGTCCCATGCCGCATCCCTGGTGCTTTGGCAGTTCTGACAAACTGATCCTCCGACAGACAACGGCTTGGGAAAGACTACACAGGTGTGCCTTAATGGCCATAGTTAAAGAGGTTATTTTCTCGCAGTAGAGGAGCAATTGCCTATTGTTAAGAGCTCTCCAAATGTCCAAATAAGTCAGCTGATACCACGTATTCATATCAGTGTATGTAATTCTCAGAAAACCACAGAATTAGTATTCTATCTCAAAACCTGGCAGTATGCAGCAAGAATTTCACAATTTTTATTTATTAGTCACAAGTATCTCTAATAGCAGCACTTTACTGCAAGTGCAATCCAAAAGTAGAATATAGCATACCTTAACAGATAATAAATTCTTTTCAGCACAAAAAATTCAGAATGTGACCAATTTTAAATGAACAAGATTCGTACACTGACTTTTGTGTCTGGTGTGGGGGTAGTGGTGGTGGAGGTTGCATATTGGTTGTAACAGCAGTAATTAATCAACTTAACTTATCATGGTCAATTAGATTTCCATCCCAAAGCCATTGTATGCGTGCAGCGTGTTTTCTCATGAAGACCGTGGCGGTTCCACTGTGGAGCAGATGGCAAGTCCACCGGATTCAGGGGGACAGTCTAGATAATGTCATCCTAAGTGACATCTTTCAGCTGGAAGCCAGTTTCATTGGAGGCTGCTACCCCTTTCCCATGCTGCCAGGCTATGTGTGGCAATCTACCAAACCTGTTACCACTGGCACCTCAAAGCAGAATTATAGATGTCGGGAAACAGTCACACAGTGCGGCCTGGCCATTCCAAACACCCGGACTGCTAGCACTTTAGCTACTTCAACAGGGACTGAAGCACAACTTTGCTGTCTGGAAGAACGGTTAGATTAATACACAGCAAGTATGTTCTTTGCTGTGTCAGTCATTATGACTTTTGGTCAAGGCTGAAAAACAGGACTGGCACATTATTGTCATTTGTTCATCGAATATTTTTCCTTAAAATAGTTGAATAAAATAAAGAATATACACACATATATAAATTTATATATATATTTATATATACATTTATAAATAATATATAATGTATACACACACACACACATATATATATATGTATATTCTGACCTAGTGAAAATAGTTCTGATTCCTTAATCAGTTTAAGCTCAGAGTAAATATGAGATGAACTCAGGCTTAGCATCAGTTGGCAGCAGAATTCATTTCGTTCTACATCCCTGTAACTCCGACTTGAGTTTAGCCCACAGAATCATTTTCATACCAGAACATGAACCTCACTGGTATTTAATCCTTTGAATTGAATCACTGCTTCAGCCAATTCCAAGAGGCACCATGTAACTGGAATGGCCATGGCAGACACAAAGCCGCTCAGTGCCAGCACTCTGTTTCATCTTTCCTGGGCAGCTTTATTACTGTGCATATGTTTATGAACATGAATTTCCTTGTCTAAAGCCTCCAGTACAAAAGAAAAAGGTCTCTGTCTTTGAGAGTAAAACCATAGCTTTAGAATGCACTACATTTGATAGCAGAATGCATAGCTGGGCCATTGTTATGCTAAAGAAAGAGTTGTTACCTTTGGCCAGATTGTAATCAGGTTCAAATTGGCTTGATTTGTTGGCTGGAAAAAACATGCAGACTGTTTTTCATTGGCGTATTTAAACCTTGTTTTAATGCCTACTTATTTTATTATTTCTAGAATCAATGGGTGTCATTGAGGAATGCTTATAACCACTCAATCCGATGTGCCTGAGTTCACACAATAAATCATCAACATGTATGGACAGAAAGGAAACAAAAGTCCTCCACTGGAATCTTAATCTTTGGACTTAGCATAAATTCCATGTCATGTGCACCTGACAGAATGAGGCATAGCCAACACATTCTGTGCACATTCGAGTCCTCTGGAGACTTGTCTCGTAAGGTTAGGGCAGGTTGCAGAATTGAAATCCAAATTCCCAAACGATCAACCTTTCACCTAGGTGTGCCCAAGTGCTCATGGTTTGCCAATATTCCACCAGCTGGATCGGTCTTCTCACACAAGGCACCATTAGCAATGCCCTGTGAAACAGTAGCTGTTTTGGCTTCTGTTTCCTGGCACGCTTCTGTCCCTCTCTACCCTCTGTCTAAGGCTCAAGGTAGTTTCATGCTTTTGATTATTAGTCAAAGGAATGTTGAGGACATTTTCTTTTCTTTAAGATTGTTTTATGTGCGTCTGCACGTGTTGTGTCTGTGTCTGTGTGAATGTATGCCATGCAAGTGCAGGCTTCCACTGAGATCAGAAGAGGACATCAGGTCCCCTGTAGCTTGAACTGAAGAGAGTTGTGAGCCAAGGGACATGCGTGCTGGTTCTGAACCTCGGTCTTCTGGAAGAACAAGTGCTCTTAACTTCTGAGCCACTGCCCTCACCCAGTATGGATATTCAAAAATAACAGGAGATACAGAGATTATATGTAGTTCTCTACTTTTATGGTTTGCTCCAGTCTCACAATCCCCATTTCAAGTGGACAGGAGGGTCGATGGCCGTTTCATCCCAATGTCATCGAAAGGAGCAGCATCAGTTGGGTATGACAGTTGAGAGAACATAGACCCAGAGTTTAGGTAGCTTTCATACAAGCAAGAGGCAAGATTTGAACCCAAGTCGAAGTGAGTTTAGAACTACTTTTCTGTACTAATGATAACGGTAAAACCACTCCCATATCTTGATACCAATTCTGAGTCATTTGTAGAGAGTTTTGGGGTGTTTGTCTTTTAAAAGAAATGTATGTCAAGTTAAGGCCTAATAAATGAAAGTATAGAGATCTTAAATAGAGAAGGGGCAATTTTGTCAGGATGCTAGGGTATTGCCATGCTGTCATTTGGTCTCCTAGTGCTAACCTGATCTCTAATCTTATGTTGAAAAATAAGGTTTTGTGTATCTCCATGTAGCCACTCAGAGTTGAAGTCACGCAGCAGTGCACTCGGCCACAATGCCTTGCAAGCAAGATTTTCTTTCCCCAGACAGATGGGCTAAGGAACAATTTGAGCATGACGTAAGTGCACAGCTGTTCCTGTCTCGTTCATCAGTGAGCATGGCCAGGTAAAGGCAGAGAATGTTATGCTCCCCAAAGTGAGATACACAGGCACATAGAAGACACACATGGTGACTCCTGAAATATCATTCATCTCCATTCACAACAGACCTGAAAAGCCACACCTTTTCAAAAGACACTGTTGCTCTCTGACAGATTTAAATAATCTCTCCATCACTTTGCACAGCATCCAGATTAGCTTTTTATCAAAATAAAGTGTCCTATTATACCATTCTAAGTCATCTATATGGGTAAGGGCTGCTACCATGGTTCATGGAGCCATATATATATATATATATATATATATATATATATATATATATATAATATATATATATATGAAACTGAAATGGTTTTTTGAGGATTGTGCCACTCAAAACTAGTCTCATTTTTCTCCCACAAACACTAAGGATTTTGATTGTAGGCTACGATTTGAACAATGTTTTAAAATTCAAGTATCTCTTCAGACAGCATTTTTTGAGTATAGAAGAGCCAGATAAGATGTTGCCATCATGAAATTTTAGAATTTTACCCAGAAAGATTGCATTTGACTTAATAGCATGCCAGAGTGGGACAGTAAAAGTTTTTCAGAACATGGAGACTTAGCAGTACATCAGCAGGCAACAAGGACTCCAGTAATGATGTAAGAAATCACTATTCCATGAAAAATGACCTTTCATAGTCTGAATTTTAAATAATTGTTACAGTTACTGTCATTTCCCTCATCTACAAATGAGATTAGAATTGTCACATGTCACACTGTTTAATGCCCATTCTATGACAAAATATTTTTCTGCATGAAAGTGATTTCAGACAAAGTCTACTTATGAAACTTGAATTGATTGATACTATATAGATAGATAGATGATAGATAGACAGATATATGGATAGATACATAGATAGATGTGTGTATGCATATACAGTGTCTATATAATAGTGTAAATGATAGAAGTTCAAAACGAGATATTTTGGCGCAGTTAATCTTTTTACTTCCTGAGAATCTCTTCTGTTTAATAAGATTAAAAGTAAACAATTCTTGAATGTAATTTGTCGTACTAGAAATGAACAAATAGAGAACAACGATTCTGAAGTCAAAGCAGTAGAACTCGGGCTCACTCAATTTTGTGCATTTGTAGGAGTAATTGAAGTTTTTATTTGTGCATAAAATAACACGTAGCAATACCAGAGGATAAATATAATCACAACCCTTTGGTTTGAAATAATAAGGGGATGATGATTTCCCCCCCTTACAATAAGGCATACACAAATATCACCCTAAATCTCAGAACCTGTGACTATCAGCTAACAGAGCACAATATAGTCCATAGGTGTGATGAAGTTAATGACTTCGAAACATCCACAAGGCTCCACATCCACACAAGTACTTTTAGAATTGAGAGAGGTTCCCGAGAGGGCGGTGAGAATGAATCAGACAGCAGAGGTTGGGGTCATTAGGTTGCTGGGTTTGGAGGAGTCAGAAACCACCTTAAGAAAGAGCCAAGTAACAGAAAAGGGGTTTTCTTACAGAGGTTCCAGAAGAACTCGGTATTAGCCCCAGGAGATTTGTTTTATAAAACAAGTAGACTTCTGATTTCTAAACTGTATGACAATAGATTCGTGTCGTGTGAAGCAGGTTAGTGTGCAGTGGTCTTTTGCAACAGCAATGGGAAGAAGCCAAGAGATGTCAGAATAGGAAATGAACATCTTGTTGGAATGACTAAAACTGAAAGTAGCTCTTCTTTTAAGATGTCAATTGCTTGAATAGCAAAAAGAAAATCAATAGAGTTATTATTAACAAATATTTGTCACAAGACAGGAGTGTTTATAAAAGTGTGATGTATGCTTCATCTACAGCGCAAGGACTAAGTTTCAAGGGTTCTGCTGGCAGCCAGAAATCACCGTCCACACCCTGCCCAACACATATCTTCTCCCAGCTCTACTTTCCCCTTGCTAACATAACCATTATAATGCTAAATATTATTATTGGTTAATTATTTTAATTGTGCCTATAAAAATACACTATAATACTGTAAGAGAAAATCAAGAGGATAAATTAACTCTAGTAACATGGTTACTCTTGCTTCAGGACTGAAATTGCATCTTACTTGTCCTCGGCACTGAAGCGATCATTGGTCATCAAATAAAGGAATAAAGAAAATGTTATTAATAAATTAACATTAAAAAGATGACACCAATATTTTATTATTTCTTTTACTTTTGAGATTATAATATAATATAATCACAAATTCACCCTTTCTATTTACTCTCCAAATTCTCCCACGGGCCCTTTCCTTGCATTCTGTTCAATTCATTGTCACTAATTATGATTCATATCTTTTTTTTGTTTTTTTTTGAAAGTAAATTTTATTAAATTATAAAAGTTTCCATTTCCGCCCCTCTTCCCAACACGCTCCCACTCCCCCCACTCCCTCTCCTCCTCCCTCTTCGTCCCTTAGGGCAGTCAGGGTTTCCTGCCCTGTGGGAAGTTCAAGTTCCTCCCCCCTCCCTCCAGGTCCAGGAAGGTGAGTATCCAAACAGACTGGATCCCCAAAATCCAGTATATGCAGAGGAAACAAGTCCCAGTATCATAGTCAATGGCTTTTCAGGAGGACTTCGGGCCAGCCACATTCAGAGAGTCCGGCCAAATTCCGAGAATCTGGTTAGATCACGTCCTCATTCAGTCCCAGTCCAACTGGGCTTGGTAAACTCTCATTAGATTCGTTCCCTTGTATCAGTGGGTGATAGCATCCCTCGCAGTCCTGATTTCCTTTTTCATGTTCTTCCTCCTTCTGCTCCTCATTTGGACCTTGGGGGGCTCAGTCCGGTGCTCCAATGTGGGTCTCCGTCTATATCGCCGTCCTTCGCCAGATGAAGGATCTATGGTGATAAGCAAAATATACATCAGTATGGTTATGGGCCACGGCCGGTTCAGGCACCCTCTCCTCTGTCCAGAGAACAATCTGGGGGATCTCTCCTTGGACCTGGGATTCCATATATAATCAAGTCTCCTGTAAACCCTAAAATGACTCCCTTAGTTGAAATATATTCTTCCCTGATCCCATATTCATCCTTCCTCCCTCCCCCCCCCATCCCAGGCCACCGAGCTTTCCCCATTCCTCCCCTACTCCCTTCTCTCTAACCCTCTCCCCTTCCATCAGCCCTCCCACCCCCCCCCCCATGCACCTGAGGTTACCTGGGACTCTTGTCTATTTCCTACCTCTTGGCGGATAGCTAAATAATCTTCATCAGGTTCATCTTCTTATTTAGCTTCTCTAGGATCACGAATAATAGGCTCAAAGACCTTTAATTATGGTTAAAATCCACTTATGAGTGAATACATACCGTGTTCCTCTTTTTGGGTCTGGCTCACCTCACTCAGTAAAGCGTTTTCTATTTCCATCCATTTGCATGCAAAATTCAAGATATCATTGTTTTTTACCGCTGAGCAAAACTCTAATGTGTATATGTTCCACACCTTTTTTAACCATTCTTCTATTGAGGGGCACCTAGGCTGTTTCCAGGCTCTGGCTATTCTTTTATACAACTCATTGGCCTCTTTTCAATTTTTCATTTAGATTTATTTATTTTGTGTATGAATGATTTGTATGCATGTATGTCATGCAACACTTGCATGCCTAGTGCCTTCAGAGATGAGAAGAAGGCTTTGAACCCCAGGGAACTGTAGTTACAGACAGCTGTGAGCCACCATGCAGGTGCTGGGAGTCACACCTGGGTCCTCTGCAAAAACACCACATGCAGGAACCCACTGAGCCACCCCTCCCTCACCTTCCAGGGCTTTTTCAATATTCCATTTCAAAGCCAGATGTTCACCAAGATTTTCCTAGCTGCCCTTTTTCCGACAATAGAGGTTGTCCCCAGATTCTTATAGCCTGTCCGCTCTACTGCACAGTTCTTGTCACACACAGCAAAGCTAGTTCTGTGAGCTTTTTCTTTCTCCTAACAAACCGTAAGTTCTCGATAGTTATAAGCGTGCAACGCATTGGACCAAGGGGTCACCGCTCACCCTCAAGGTTGAGTATTTTGAATCTGTTACATAATAATTACTCTTCAATTTAATTAGAAATTGGCATATTTTCCACCTTAATCTTATCAAATGTCTTAAAAGGCATATAAATATTTCCCCATGCTTTTACACCTCTTCACATAAATCACACCATTCCTCATTAGTTTGGCTTATTCTAGGCTATGAACCATTTAAAAAAATTTTCTTCCAGGTAGCTGTTGCTCAGAGATTTCAAAATGGCTTATGTCTGTCTCCCTTAAGACAAATGAGTTATTTCCATAAGTACCAAAATTAAGCAATTAAAATAAGTCTCTGACATAAACTCCTTTTACCGCACTTTAGAACATTCTCTCTCAGTGCTGTTAAAGCGGAATCCTCATTACTGCTGAGCACATTAATACTGTGTGCTCGATCTTTATCTTCTTGCCTGGTGATTTATGGGCATGGATGCAGCATAAACAGTGGAGACATTAAAGAAGGCTTAATGTGAAACTTCTCACCACATAAAAATGTATCCCTCACAGTCTTTCCCGTGGCCTAAAATAATCTGAGTGTCGCACTTCTGTCTCCACATACACAGGAAGTAGAAAGCTAGAATTACAAAGTTCAAAGGTCTACTTCCACTTTCAGCACCCTACAAGCCCAAACTAGGCGACACTACTGTTTGCATGTGTGCTTACATTGTTGTGCTAACGTGCTCCCAGAGAATGGGCAGATCTTCCAGAAAAACCATCAATGCAACCACTGTAACAAAGAATTGTTTTCAGGTCAAACATTTGCATCAAAAATAACCCTGCACTCCAGGATCTCAAAATGGCCACTAAAGACTAAATTTTGTCAAACACTAGAGAGCTTTGCTCATGTGAGTATGATTTGTTGTTGTTGTTGTTGTTGAGCAAACAGAATTAGGCCAGAGGATACTGAGAAGATAGAGATTTCTCTCAGATGAAGCTAACCTCCAAACCATGAAACTTCTGTCTGTGAAAGTGCAGCAATTATATAATTACAAATAGAAAAACCTATGCAAGTATCTTGTTCAGAACATTAAAAAAATTAAATCTAGATAGTGATTAAGGGTATAGTTTCATTTATTGAGGTTTCAAATATCTCAGACAGTATTTGCAGAAGTGTTCCTATCAAGCATGAAAAGTAAGGTACTTGGCAAAAACACATCTCTGCCACCTCTGTTAAGCAGCACAGGAACACGCCTCCCTGAGGGATGATGAAAAGAGCGAACTGTGAGAACACAGAGCGGTGTGCCAGACTGTGGGTGTCACAGCAGTCATAAACAGTACGGAAGTCTTATAAACTATTGCAGGCTTGAGACTGCCCTGCGGGAGTGTTATGCCAGGGAAATCAGTAAGTCCTACTTCGGAAATTCGTTCTCTGTCCCATTTGCAATCGCTTATCAGAACACTGCGTCTAGTACAGAGCAATACACTAGCTGGTTTCTCTTTCTCATAAGAGCATTGTGAGATCAGAGAACATTCTTGTTAAGGTCATTTCATGCCACCTCTTCCCCAGAGAGTGTCCTGCATGCTTTTTTGTCATACGTGCTATGTGCAAACACAGTTAACTATAGATTTTGCATGTGTGTGAGAGAAAACCTGTGGCATTCATCTTCCTTCTGTGCTCTCCATTGCCCGCTATTGCTCCTCCCTTTGAACTTGTGTATTCCATTTTCTACTTTCCTGCCCTAATGCAGATCTGCGCAATATGTATTTTCTTTTTTCTCTATTTCTTTTTTAGTTTTTCGAGATAGGGTTTCTCTGTAGCTTTGAAGCCTTTCCTGGAACTAGCTCTTGTAGACCAAGCTGGGCTCGAACTTACAAAGATCTGCCTGCCTCTGCCTCCTGAGTGTTGGGATTAAAGGTGCATGCCACCACCACCCAGCAATGTGTATTTTCTATACATAGAAATACATAAGAAAAAATAACACAACTGTGCTTTGAGATAGGGCGTTTTGAAGAACTTAAGACTTAAATACGTCATTCACATCAAGGTCCACTTGAGACTATTTTAAAATACAGGTTTATTTCAAATAAAGAAGAGTCGAGTGTAAAGTTAATATTTGACCAAAACTCAGGCAAAAGTTCAATATCATCAGCAAATAGTAACTGCAAAAGCTTAGAATTTACTATATAGATTTCATAGGTAGATGAAGGATAAATAGATGTAGATATAACTGAGAATAAGTTTTATTTGTACTGCAGGCTGTCCTGAAAATTTTCTATGTATCCAGTGCCACCCTCAATTTCTGTGTCGTCCTGTCTCAAATTTCTGAATACTGGGGTTCTACTGTCCCACAAATTTTGTTTTAGTGTTTATAACATCACTGAAATTTCATTCAATAGTCAAATTTGAAGAATGGAAATTCTTTCTCAATGCTGTTGGCTGTTCTGATGTTTCTATATTTGTGATGCACACAGATTATTGAAATAATGCCTGCCTCCCATGAAGTTAAGTGTGTGACAAGCTCCTGAGGATGGTAATATCAAAAAGTCATCTTACCACAGTGCAATGCTTCAGCTCTTTCAACCCCAGTTGTAGACAATGAGATGGAGTGACACTGTTTGCACATTGCTACTAAGTTTTTTTTTATACTCTTTGAGTAAGTTTTCACACTTTCGAATATATTTAAAGTTGTCACACATAGGATATGTTTATGTGTGTAGAGACAACTGATTGTGATCTGCTGACAGGAGTGTCCGTAGAGTTGGATGGGGAGACGATCTGAACCATCAAAGCAAAGAAAATTCAGCAGGTGACTACAACCCTCCTACTCTTTATCCAAGTCAGACTGTGTTGTTCATAAATTCTGTTAAGATGGCATTAAAGATGCTATTTCCCTCAAGCAGTTTCTTAGATATGTAAAATATGATATTTCATCTTGTTTGAAAATCGTATGTGAATGTAAATCAAGAGGAGGTGGCAGAATGATATTGAACTGAACAGTTATCTATTTGACCTTCAATGTCTAAGACAAAACCCAATATCAAATAAGACATTTTGCAAGGATAGAAAATGGAAACCAACCTTTTTTTATCCTATAATACTTATTCTCTGGAACACTTGAAACAGAACTCTAGGGGTTTTATTGTTTGCTTTAATATCTAGTATTTTACTGTAATCATGTTTTTGTTGCTGTTACATTTGGTATCTAAATTGACCCCACCTGGGCACATGTTTAATTCTGCTATCCAACTCCTTCAAATACGTAAAGCATGGAATGACTTTACGGGCCTGAGTTTGCTGCTAGAGAAATGGCTCAGCAATTATAAGCACATATTGCTCTTCTAGAGGACCTGGGTTCAAATCCCAGCATACACAGTGAGTGTCTCACAACTACCAGTAACTCCAGTTCCAGGGGATCCTTTGCCATTTTCCCTCCACCGGAACATCCACGCACACATCATAAACATATGCAGGAACACACAAAAAGTAAATGAAAACAAACTAAGCCTTTCAAAAAATAGGAGTGGGATTCCTCCCACTCCTGCCCAGATCACCGAAGCAGGAGGTTGTGATCTGCCCCATTGAAAAAGGTACTGAGCCACATGGCTAAAATAGATCAGAAAAATGGGTTAATCAAGATGTGAGAGTTAGCCAGTAAGAGACTAGACCTAATGGGCCAATCAGCTTTATAACTTATGGAGTCCTCTGTGTTATTTTCTTTGGGGCTAAACAGCTGGGGGTACCGGGCAGGACAGAAAAACACAAACAAACAGGCCACACTCATGTTACAGAATGGCTCCCACGTGGATAACTGCATCCACAGAAAGCCTGAGAAAGCTTGAGAAAGACTAGAGTTAAAGCATTTCAGTTTTCAGCTGAAGCAGGAAAAAAATGCTGTTTTAAAATGCCGGCTTTCTGGGCCGACCGGCCAGGGAAAACTCTGACTCTTTCAAGCAGGCCGTCCTGACTATGGAAACACTGTTGCAGCTTGCTTCCTGGCAAGGACCTTGAAAAGCCATAGGAGCTTTTGAGTGTTGTCTTCGCCATATTCCTTAGCAAATTAAAGACCCACATGGTCAAAAAGAAATATACAGTAAAGAGAGATTAAAAAAAAACCCTCTAAATGGTTTAAAGTTATTAAAAAAAAAAAGTTGGGTGTGGTGGTACACATCTTTGATCCCAGCACTGTGGAGGCAGAGACAGACGGATCTCTGGGAGTTCAAGGATAGCCTGGTCTACAGAGGGAGTTCCTGGACAAAGATATGCAGAGAACCTGTCTTAAAAAGCAAAAAGTTAAAAGTAAAAATAAAAGAAATAGAGGTTAAAATAAAGTCACATAAAGATGGAAAATACGCAGAGAATCTTCATACTGTATACTATTATGCTCTCTTTGAATTGTTTAAATGCTGAGGAAGGAGCAACAGTTTCTAAAAGATATTTGCTTATAAATGCTGCAGAATTAATCCAAGATAGGTATTTTGAAAATACCTTGGCTTCAAAATTGAAGTCAAAAGGTATGTTACTTTGGAGAAGAGATTTTTCTTTTGTTTCCACAGAAAACGAGAGGCTCTGGATTTATTCTGAGTTAAGAAAAATCCAGTTTGACCAAGGAAGGCCACCTGAAAAATCTCCAACAGGAATAGATGGCCCAGATGTCTGAATTCTTCATCCAGAACAGGTTCAAGACTGCTGCCTGAGATGATCAAGACTCACACGATACGTCAGGCAGGACTTGATCATAACCCTAAATTTTCTTGAGGTCCCCATAAGATTATCAGCACCTCCAACCAGCTGGAAGTAGCCTGAAATACTACACCCACATTCCCAAAAAATGGACTATGGATATTTTCCTTTTTTTTTTAAAAAAAAAAAAAAAGAGGGGGAAGTGGTGCTGGAAAATTGTCTATATTCTGTCAATCATGTTTTAAATAAATGCTGATTGGCCAGGCAGGTGGTGTAGGTGGGAAACCCAGACAGGAAGTGGAAATGATGCAAGGAGAGCAGGAGAATTTTGGGGAGGAGGAAGTTGATTCCTCCCACTCCTGCCCAGGTCACCAAAGCAGGAGGATGTGATCTGCCCCACTGAAAAAGGTACTGAGCCACATGGCTAAAATAGATCAGAAAAATGGGTTAATCAAGATGTGAGAGTTAGCCAGTAAGAGGCTAGACCTAATGGGCCAATCAGCTTTATAACTAAAAAAAAAAAAAAAAAAATTGGAGTGGGACTTGACAGGCAGATGTGTGTCACTGGGGATGGGCATTTTAAGAAGACATCCCGCCCTGGTTTTAGTTCCAGCTCTCTGTGTCCTGTCTGTCACTATGTGAACAATCCTCTCCCACTCAACTCATTGTCACAAATCCTGCAACACATTTCCTACTCTAAAATGTGAGCCAAAATAAACACTTTCTAAGTTGCTTCTGTCAGGTATTTAGTAACTAATGTTAATTGGGATTTGTTTGACATCTCTTTTCACATAATCTGTTTTCCTCAGATTTTTCTGTTTTTCTCTGTTCATTCCTTATTTCAGAAATAATTATTTGTTGATACTTTAATTTGTATATTTCTTCAGTTTCCCTTTCCATTTTTGTCTTTTCCTTTACATTTTAGAGCTGTTTTATTGACAGCTCGAATGATACATTCCTTTTTATTCCTTGACTTTTAATACACATATTATTTATTATTCTCATAGTTTCAATCTATTTCTCACTCAAAGCTCCCACCTCATTCAGCTTCTGCCCTTCATTCCTGTATATGTCTTGAAATCTTTAGTCTTATTTTCTTAGAAATCGTCTACCTTACTCAGCCCATCTTCTATAAATTTTATAATTTCCCAAAGTTTGTCTTTTTATATTTTTATTGATTTTATTGAGTTATGCATTTTTCTCTGCCCCCTCCCTTCGTTTCCTCTCCCCTTCAACCCTCTCCTATGGTCCCCCATGCTCCCAGTTTACTCAGGAGATCTTTCTTTTTCTACTTCCCATGTAGATTACCTCCATGTATGTCCTCATTTTGTCCAGGTTCTCTGGGATTGTGAATTGTAGGCTGGTTTTCTTTGCTTTATCTCTAAAAGCCCAACTTATGACTGAGTACACACGATATTTGTCTTTCGGGGTCCGGGTTACCTCACTAAATATGATGTTTTCTAGATCCATCTATTCACCTGCAAATTTCAAGGTGTCATTATTTTTTCTGCTGTGTAGTACTCCATTATGTAAATGTACCACATTTTCCTTATTCATTCTTCGATGGAAGACATTTAGATAGTTTCTGGGTTCTGGCTATGACAAACAATGCTGTTATGACCATAGTTGAGCACATGTCCTTGTGGTACAATTGGACACCTGATTTTTGACAAACAAGCAAAATATATAAAATGGAAAAAAAAGCAATTTAACAAATGGTGCTGGCATATCTTGATATCAACATGCAGAAGAAAAGAACGCAACATAAAGAGAACCACACTGAACCTCAAAGGTGAGAAAGTGGGAAGTACACTTGTACACATTGACACAGGAGACCACATCTGAAATACAACCCCAGTAATACAGACACTGAGAGAAACAATAAATAGAACCTCCTGAAGCTATAAAGCAAAGGAGAGAGTCAACAACACAAAACAGCAGCCTACAGAATGGGAAAAGATCTTCACCAATCCCACATTGGACAGAAGGCTGATCTCCAAAATATACAAAGAACTCAAGAAATTGATTAGCAGAAGAACAAATAATCCAATAAAAAATGGAGCACAGACCTAAACAGAGAACTCTCAACAGAGGAATCTAAAATGGCTAAAAGACCCTTAAGAAAATGTTCAACATCCTTAGCTATCAGAGAAATGCAAATCAAAACAACTCTGAGATTCCATCTTACACCTGTAAGGATGGCCAAGATAAAAAACCGCTGATGACAACTTATGCTGGAGAGGATGTGGGGTAAAGAGAACACTCCTGCATTGCTGGTGGGAGTGCAAACTGGTACAGCCCCTTTGGATAGCAGTATGGCAATTTCTCAGAAAATTAGGAAACAACCTTCCTCAAGATCCAGCAATACCACCTTTGGGTATATATCCAAAGGATGCTCTATCTTTTTATACCTTATGAGAATTGTTAACTTAATCACTAAAGTCACGAACTTATTTTTCTTGTCCATTTTGTCATTGCATTTAAGTAATTATGTTGTTAAGATACAGCACACACATAATTCATCTTAGTTCTCATTGTTTTTAGCATATTCACAGTTATTTGTCCATGAACAAAATCAGTTGAAAAAATTCCAGCTATAACAAATACAAAACTTCACACACATTTCTCACTTCCAAATTCTCATCAGTGCTAGGAAATTCTGACATAATTTCTGCCTATGTGCATTTAACAGGCTGCTGTTTCGTAGGTATATAATCATTTTATGACCTTTTGTCCTTTGTAATTTTCAGTTGATATCAATGCATAAAATTTCCTACATATTATATATCAGTATTTAAGTAATTTAATTGTTTTGGTGGGTACTATTTCTCAGTTAGGTATTCTAAGTTTATCAATTCACAAGTTGAACAATATTCTGGCTATCTATGTATATGTACATATATGTATGTTTGTTTATCATAGGTAGTGCTACTATCAACAGTAATGGAGGGAGTTGTGTGGACATGTGCTTCTTTCTTGGATATCTATCTAGGTTGGGACTGTTGAGTTATGTGCAATCTCCGTGTTTCATCAAAATGGAGCATTCTAAAGAGCATTCTCTAAAAAAATATACACCGTTATTTTATTTTAAAGAGCATAAAACAAGTATTTTAATTTCTCTATACCCTCAACAATGTCTGTCATCTCTTAAAAAGAAGAGTAGTGAGCTTGTTTTTTTTTTCTTGTGGATTAAATTTGCATTCCTCTAACATCTAAGGTGTGCATTGACCATTTCTATGGTTTCTGTTCAGACCCTTCCCTCTTTTTTCGAGTTGTAGTTCATTAACAAATTTTAAAAGTTCTTTATGCATTTTTACATTATTACTTAATAACTGAATATGTCTACAAAATTTATTTATATTTTCTAATATTCCTCTTCAGTTTTTGCTGTTATACATTTAATATGATAAAATGAAACACATATTTGATACATGCATATATTAAATCACTAGTGCATATAATTATTTGTGTCAATTAGTGCATTGTTCATGTATAAGTATGTGTTTTCTTGTGAGCCTGTATGTCTCTATCTGCAATCAACTACACAGATAATTGGTCACTGAGAGAGGAGCCTTGCCTCAGAGACTTTGCCTTCTGTGACTGGGGGTATGAATTGTAGAAAGCACCTCAGGGGCCAGAGTCTTACTTTAATCTGCTCAGCCACCTCTGACCCAGCCCTTCTCCTCACTCCACCTTCTAAGTTCACCTTAGCCCACATCAAATTCCAGATTCTACACTCTGAGCAGTGTGGAGTCTTTTTCTCAGATCCTATTTTTATTCAGTTTGAAATCAATATCATCACAGCTTTTGTCTGAATTGATATTTTCCTGGTATATTTCATTTGGTCTCCGACACTGTCCTTTGCCCTGGACTGTTTCTCTCAGAAAAAAAAATATCTCTTAGATAAAGAGCAAGATGACAACTCTCAGCCACTTGTCTGCAGAGATGTTAACTTACTGTAGTTTCCACTGGACACCGACACTGTCGTCCCTGGATGTCCCCTCGGGCTTGCTCTCCTGTGTTCACAGGTATAGATAAGTGAAGCTGACCTCTCTGTCCCCGTAAACTGCTCTGTTTTTCCCCTGTGTGTGCCTCTAATTCTCCTCTGACATCAGCTCCCAGGGCCCCTGCTGCAGGTGGAGTCCTAGGCATCTTCACTCAGCATGGGCTCCTTGCACAGTGACCTAGGTCATCAGATCCACATTGTCGTTCTCTTTTCTAGTTGATTTCCTTTTGAGGGATAGCCAGGCTGGCCAAGAAGGAGAAGCATCTTTCTTTCATGACATCCCCCCACTCCCTCTCTTCCTCCCTCTCCGGTCCTAAGAGCAGTCAGGGTTTCCTGCCCTGTGGGAAGTTCAAGGTCCTCCCTCCTCCCTCCAGGTCTAGGAAGGTGAGCATCCAAACAGACTAGGATCCCAAAAAGCCAGTACATGCAGACGAAACAAGACCCATTGCCATTGTCAATGGCTTCTCAGTCAGCCCCCATGTAAGCCACATTCAGAGAATCCGGTTTGATCACATGCTCGTTTAGTCCCAGTCCAGCTGGCCTTGGTGAGCTCTCATTAGATCAGTCCCCATGTATCAGTGCACTCAAACACACTCTAGGTCCAAATGAGAAGCAGATGGAGGGAGAACGTGAGCAAGGAAGGCAGGATCAGAGGGAACCCTCATCCGACGATGGATGGAGATAGAGACAGAGACCCACACTGGAGCACTGGACTGAGCCCCCAAGGTTCAAATGAGAAGCAGAAGGAGGGAGAACATGAAAAAGGAAGTCAGGACGCGAGGAGTACGTTCACCCACTGAGACATGGGTTGGATTTAGACCAAGCTGGGCCAGCCATAGAAGACCCCGATCTGGGTGAGTCACAGAAGACACTGAACTGGGTCAGCTACAGAAGACACTTTCTGCTTCTAGTAACTCTTCCCCTGTGGTGCTCCTAAGAGCCCTGAACTTAATAATGTTTTTGAGAAATAATAACATATTGAGTTTATTCTCTTTCATTTCTTTCCTTTCTTCCTTTCTTCTTTTTATTTCTTCTACTTTTTCTTTACTTCTGACAAAATCTACTTATGCAGCCCAAACTGCTCTGGAGTTCCCTACATAGGCCGCGATGGACTCAAATGCCAATTTTGCAGTTCTTCTGCTAAGAGCCAGATGCTCTCCCATGCCTTCCCTGTGTTCATCCTTTTTTCCATATTTTATTTAATTCTGACAGTAAACAATGCCTCCAGAAAATAAGTCCATCTCAAAAACTCATCTCAATGGCATGTAATGTGCCCCACAGAGAATCATTACACATCGGTGTTGGTATATCAGAGAGAACTTGGAAAGTTCTCTCAGTTCCATGTTCAAGAAGAGTGGCAGGAATATCACTTAGAATTTCAGTTTTTACTTCACTAGCAGTAGCTGATGGACAAATTTCAAGTTTGTAATTGTATACTGATGAAGTAACTTAGAAACCTCCTGAGGTTTCCAAGCATAGCATTAAATTTCTGTTGATAGAGGGTGTAATTGGCTTCTGGACAACTTGGAATGATTTTTACATATTATAAATAATTTCAGGTCTTTGCATTGTAGGCATACATCTTTGAGCCTGTAATTATTTATATCTTTTAAAAAGGTAAATAATAATCTGAACACATTGAAAACAGCACCAACAGACATTCTGTTCTAAATCACAAAGGGTGTCTGATTAAAATGTAACCACATCTTATAATTCAAGTTAACATAGATCCAAATGTAACATGAAAATCTCAGGCAGCTTGCACATTAGCTTCAAGTTATTGTACACTCTTTGTAATTTCAGATTTGAACATTAAATCAAAGTTGGTAATATTTCTAAGATAGATTCATGATTTCAACACATTCTTTTCTGAAAATAATTAATTAAATCTTCTATTTGATCAGCTCATATATGTATAAAATCTATTCTGATCTATTCACTTCATCTTTATCTGCCTTTGGCACCTGTGAATCCAAACTCCACACCTTTTCCCTGCTAACCTCTTTTCTACCGCCTTGCCTTTGTGGTTTAGACCAGGGGTTTCTGTGTGATCACTGATTTGGAACAGTCCCTACAGGTTCAATGAGCACAGCACAGCAATGGGTGTACAACTGGAGATAGTGACTTCCCATAATCTATTACTAGCCAGTAATTACTCAGTAGAGTATAGGACCCGTGAACTCCTTCCCTGTCCATGAGTGAGTATTGACAGAGCCAATAATTTCTCAGTATTGAATGGGATTCAGGAACTCCTTCCCCAATCATAACATCTTAATCAGGTCAGGTGCAGGTAACCACAGATAAAGGAATATGCTGTAAGGTCAGTGACTGTCAACACACTTGTCCAGTAGGAAGCCATTTTATGTACTAGGAGTTTGGTTGCATACAAAACAGTGGGAAGCCCCTCCTCCCCTTCAAATGGAAGTCATACCTGAGTGGAAGAGATCATTAATGACTAACTAAATAAAGAAAAAACATTGACTAGTTGAATACTGGATACTTTATATTAGAATTATAGCTAAGAAAAAAGGGAAAACATGGGAATGATTACTTTGAACACACTGCCACAAACAGATGAATGTGTTTATGTTTTTCAGAGTTTCAAAATCTATTGAATAACAATAAATTCACAAGGTTTAGTCGTTTTAATGACAGCAATTTGTCATACAATTTCTTCTACCTTAGTTATCTGGCCCAGGCAGATGCAGATTCTTTTACTCCAATATTAATTACTAATTTTAACTCTCATATTTTATCTCTCATATCATATGACACACAATACCAAAGTCTGTATTTCTTTACATTTATGTGGTTTGCAGAATGAACACAAATTAAAAAGGCTGTGACAGAGTACAGTTTCAGAAGTAAGTCAAGAGGGAGTCTGTATTGGTAAGCTCACAAACTTTGCCAGTGCCAGGAGGGAACTGCTGGTCAAGCTGCTGAAGCCAGAGTTTCAGAGCGAAGCTACAGAATCCAGCTGCAAGGTGAGAGGCCAAACCAGGGTTTGACATCAGGAAATAATGGGTTCAAGCCCATGGATGAACAGGTGGATAGACAGGAAGTAGAGTAGGCTGTGTCAACAACTGGGGACTGAGTGGAACTGAAGGTCCAAGACAGGTGCAGAGTCATCTACTTGTCAGTCTGCGATGCACACACCATGTATGATATGATAAGTTGATGAGGATCCACGTCACTCTTTATGGAGCAAGTCATGAGTTACACCCTTTCAGTGGTTTGGGCAATTAGCTCTTGAGACAGTTTCTGTGATACAAGATTTCCTCTAAAACCCCAATTTACCCTGATAATTTTATAAGGTGGCTCCTTTTCACTCCCAGGAAAGGTCATATAAATAAAGCTACAAAAATAAGAAAGAATTATGGTGAGAAAATCTGGGAGCAAACATTCCAGGCAGCAGAAGGGAGAGCAAATCAGCATAAAGCCAAAGAAAGGAAACTTTGAGACACTTGAACAGGTGGAGGATGACCTCAAGTTATAGAGCATGGGTTGTGACATGACCATATGACCATGCATGTATGCACATTTCTTTGGGGGCAATCAGCATGTTCCTGAGGTTATAACTCATCCACTCCATCCGGTCTCATGAGGAAGTGATTGTAATTATAGACACGTGTGGAAGACTGTGGAAGTTTTTTGATATAAATTTATCTTGAAACTCAAAATTCAGAAAATGGCTTTCACTTTTTACTATCTATTTTCCTAACCCAGAAAATGTTTTTCACTTTTACTCTCTATTTTCTTAAGTAACATCTTGAAAAATTACTGTTCATTTTAGTGACTGTGTTCTTCCTGCTGAGATCCTTTCCTCTTGTCAGCTACTGTTCTACCTGTGGATTCCAAAGCTGAAAAATCTGAGAATAAAATTCAACTAAAAACAGCACTTGCAAAGAACCTTATTCACAAGACTACTTTATTTACACTACTGTCCTGTTAATCTGCATTAGATTCTGGGAAGAAGCACTGCGCAAAATGAAGTGATTGATTAGACTTTCCCCCATGCTCCTTCATCTAGGCTCTTGTGTGGACCGGTTTTCTAGCTTTCTGCAGTCAGAAGTTGTGCAGAGTCTGAAACGAGCATGAAGGCTGACAACATAGACACCAGGGACTAAGCACAGAGAGGAGCAGTTGAAAGGTAGAATGTACTGCACAAATGTGCCAACGGCAGGTATTACAATTGTCAAGCCCTGGAAAACATAGAGATTAAGAAGAAAGCCCCATGGTACATCCATTGATCAATCGCACAAACACGCAGAGAGAGAGAGAGAGAGACAGAGACAGAGACAGAGACAGACAGAGAGAGAGACAGAGACAGAGAGAGAGGGAGGGAGGGAGAGAGGGAGGGAGGGAGGGAGGGAGGGAGGGAGGGAGGGAGGGAGGGAGGGAGGGAGGGAGGAGGAAAGAGGGAGGGAGAGAGAAGGGAAAAGAGAGAGAAAAAGAGGGAGAGAGAAGAAAGAAAGATCGGTAGGGGGAGAGGGAATGAGAGAAAATAGGGAGGGAGACAGAGAAAGGAGAGTGTGCTAGTCCCCAGAAGCAACAAAAGTAAATCACGAAGCAATTATCTATTTAAAATCTTAAGGCCCTTGAAAAAAATGGTATAAAACGCTATAAAAGTTAGACTGTAGCTCAAATAGAGAGGCAAACAAATGTGCTAATGTTTCTTGTGATATTTTAAGCTATGGTTTATATCATCAGATAAAATATCACCTGTATTTAAGTCACTTTTTCTTCTATTTTATCTAAATAATTGAACAATTTCTAAGACACTGAACTGTTCAGTGGGAAGAAACAGGTTGGGGATAAATATGGCAAAAAGTCACATACAATGTATTATTTTACCATTTAATTTGTGCATGTATACTGAGCTATGAGTTAGATATGGAGTAGCTAGCTTATGAATAGGGAGGGGTTATTAACTTTGAAGTATAATGTGTTTATCAAAGAGTCACTGTGATCCAAATTGTACCTACTGTGTGAACTCCCCAAGTCTACTGTGATCTAAGACTGTACCTACTGTGTGAACTCACCAAAGTCCACTGTGATCCCAGACTTTACCTACTGTGTGCACTCCCCAAGGTCTTGTGATCTCAGACAGTACCTACTGTGTGCACTCCCCAAGGTCTTGTGATCCCAGACAGTACCTACTGTGTGCACTCACCAAGGTCCACTGTGATCCCAGACAGTACCTACTGTGTGCACTCACCAAGGTCCACCGTGATCCCAGACAGTACCTGCTGTGTGCACCAAGGGAAGTTTCTAATATTTCTTATGCCACACTTTGAGGGTAACATGAGCATATAAGAAAAATACATTTGTAAGGAGATTTGCAAAAAAGACAGTATTTATAATATTTAAAACACTGTTTAAAATATATTAAATATTATATTTACTTATAAATATAATATGAAGTATAGTAAAGATATAAAATCCATTCTTTATTTATTATCTATTAAGTACTAGGCATGCTGGGTATGCTCCTTAGTGATTTTGTTAATGACATAGCACTCACTTATGAAAACAATAGGGATGCCCTCTATTGGAAGTTTAAACCAATTTAGATTATAAAGTTCAACGCATACAAAAATGACAGCAGTTTAATGGTGGAACTCTTCACAAACACTTGTAATTTTGGCCAGGCTCCACCTGTCAGATGCCCCTTTCCTGAAGCCATTATTCAGCTACTGTACTGTACCCACCTTTGGGTGGGTGAAACAGCAGAAATTAACATCTGTGTCCTTTTTAATTACCTGTAACTGATAAAAGTTTGATAAATATTTTAGCTACACAAATCCATCATTTATGGGCATGAAGAAATTCTATTTATGTTACCTGTTCCTGCATCCTCACAGTAAGTGAATAATGAGTGGAGTATTACTTAAGATTTAGCTCACTATGAAAATAGCACGGGTATCATTGCATTGCCTGAATTCATAGCAGTCACAGATCACTGTCATGACTTTCCAACCTAATCACTCCAAACATTGTCCATAGGAGAAGCTCTAGCATTCCAAAAGTCAGCATCTGGGAATCTTACAAAATCTCTCCCAGCTCCTTAGCTGCACCCATTTTCCTTCTTCGTCTTTCATTTTTCCAAAATTTTCTTTTTTGCTTCTTTTCCTTAAATCACCTTTCATGTAACCAATTGCTTCACCACACAGGACATGATCTTAACCCACCTCACACAGGATTGGCTATGGTGATAGCTGCAGGCAGGAAGAGTTCCCTTCAGTTTCTTAAGATGCATTCATCTGCTTGATCTGGACTTTAGGTTGGGGCCAGTAAATGTGCTACAAATACTTGTATATAGATTTCTCATCTGCACAAGGTCTTCATTTCTCTGGGATTAGTACATGCTCATAGTTACTGAAACACATGCTTATTACAAGTTTAGCTTGTCAAGAAACTGACAAATTGCCTTACAAAGAGACTGCATTGTTCTTTATCCTTATCAGAAAGTGTGACTGATCCAGCTCTCCACATCTTTGCTGGTTTTATGGTGGCTTTTTTGGAATTATTGTTATCTTAGACTTTTTGATGGGTATTTATGTTGTTCTCATTGTGGTTTTAATTTCTGTTTCCCCAGTGACAAATTAACTGCCTTTAAAGGCAGTCTCCTGCTATTTGTGCTTATGCAGCCTCTGATAAAATGTTTCTTCTTGCCTTTAGCTGATTGTGTAAGTGCAATGTTTCTTTCTTGGGGTCTTCCTCCTCTTCCTTCTCTCTTTCTCTTTTAATTTATGGTAATATAATATTTGGAAATATTTTTTATCATATTCTTTATCTACTAGGGATTATGTTTTAATGCAAAATCCATGGACTCTTTTAAGTAGCCATATATTTTCCTATGTTCACTTTCATTGTTTAATATTCTGTATTTAGGTCTGTGATTCTTATAATTTAGAAGACTTAGGCTCACTGATAGTTGATGTGGAGTTGTTTTGCTGTTGTTTCCATGAATCTATGGGTAACAAATTGCCCTCATGCCACATTTCGAAAAGTCATTTCTTCTCCAATGAATTGTGCTTACATTAGGGTCAAGTATTGTCATGAGATTGTCTCTGGAGTAAACCCTGGACACCAATGAGGGTGGAAGAAAGGAGATATCACCAGCGGACCAACACCAAGACAACTCCTGAAAGACTTCTATCCCATGTCCAGTTTAGATTCTTATTTTATACTTTAAAAACCACAGGGTTTTACAAAAGTGTCCATGGCAGTCAGCAGCTTGTTAAGGTACCATCATTACTTTACATTTTTCTCTTGGTCACTTTGTTCCAGATAGCAAGTGAAGTCAAGCTTGGCAAATAGTACAAGCTGTGCTTTAAGTAAAGCACTAAATAAATCAATAAATTGGTATCTAATAATTGGACTTTTGACCTTCTTCTACTTCAGCATTTGCTGAGTGTTTTTAAAGAATACACATCATTCTCCCCTCCACTCTCACATCATGTGAATCAGAACAATCTGACACAGGGTGTTGTTGGGAGTTCCCCCAACCAATAAATCCTCCATCAGATGTGAGCCAAGTGTTGTTCAGTTTAACTTTATTCTGATAGTATCTGCATGGCAGTGTGGTAAGATCCCACAGGGTAGGATCTCAGTCCCACAGGACTTATTCTCCAGTTCAGACACCAATCTCTGCTCTAGGTAGATGCCCATAACTTCAAACAACTGGCTACAACTCAGGGTCCCCAGAACTTCAAATCTGTATCCAGTTTATTTTCTAAACTAGCTCAGAAAACTCAGGGAAACACTTTATTAATGTTTACCATTTATTATTAAAGGTTATACCAGTGATAGAGAAGAAGAGCCAATTGAAGGCACATAGAAAAAGGAGAACAGAGCATCTCTCTCTCTTTGAAACAGGATTCTTCAGGCAACTCCATCTGCTTATCCATTTGGGATTCTCCAGATTGCTGGAATTAAAGGTATATGACCCCCAAACACTGGGATTAAAGATGTGAAACACCACCACCTGGATCTGTCTCTAGATTGATCTTGTGTAGTCCAGGGTGACCTTGAACTCACTGAAATCCATCTGACTCTGCCTCCTAAGTCCTTGGATTAAAGGTATCCACCACCACTACCTGGCCTGTATGACTGACTAGTGTGGCTGCTTTGCCCTCTGATCTTCAGTCAAATTTTATTTTAAAACACAAATAATATACCACTATAATTTTCCTACTAGGATTGTTAATTGAGAGATAGCATTGATTATTGTTTTCATTAATTTTATTGGACAATTGCTAAATTTCTGTAGTAAGCCTTGCATGATAATACAGTTTCATTCTTTGCATGCATTGCTGAATTTTGTGTGAAAATATTTTTAGTGATTTTTGCATCTACTTTCCTGCTGGATATATTGATAGGTTTTCATACCCTGATATTAGGTTTCTTCATTGATTCAGTAAGCCAGATCTAACCAAATTATAAAGATCAGGTTTATTGGGACAAGCATTCTCAGGTGACTTTCAAGTCCCCATAAGTGAGGCAGGAGAAGGGAGCCTGGACATTTGACAGTCTTTCTGAGACAGCTGTGGTTTGAAATGGGGCTGAGCTGGAGACTCAAGTGGAATATATATGCTTATAATTTTTCCTTTCTTCTTTTCTTTGAAAATTATTGCCATTACCTAATTTTGTAGCGGAGAAATTACAGCTTTATAAAACAAATGGTCAGCTGTCTTTTTCTTGTTTTCTGAAATACATTAATAGAATAAACTTAGAATTCTCCAGTGAAATCATCCAGATATACAGAATTTCCCATTGGAGGAAATTTTAAATATTGATTTATAGTTCCTTACCGGCAGCATGGCTACTGCCTCAGCTGTAGCAAGCAAATTTTATATGTAATTGTTCAATTTTCATTCAGTGTCATGAATTAAGTCGGAGAATATTTAAAAGTTGTTGGTTAGTTTTTAAATGCTTAGAGACTTTCTGTTATTGTTCTCTGATTTCTAATCTGATTCCATAGTGGTTAAAGAACACTCAGAGTATGACCTTAATTACATTAAGTTTGTTAAAGTTTATTCTATCAACCAGGTGTTCCGGGTTGCCAACATCTTCTGCTCTAAGTCTGGGATGTGAGACAAAAAGAAAGATACCAAAGGCCCCCACCATTCCCTGGCTCATTTACCTTTTGTTAACCCAGTGTCCCAGAGAGAGAAGAGATGATATCAATAGATGCACCCACCATCACAATGACTTATCACTCTGTCTTTTATATTACTATGATATCATGATCACTGAATTTATTTGAGAAATTATCAAATTAGTAACTGTAATGCTTGTGCTCTTTGCAAAATATTATTAAAAATAGCAACATATAACCCATCCTGTTCTTGACACATCCCTGAATCTGCCATCAACTCCATCATCTCCTTTGATTTGACATGAAGCCTCCAATACCACTCCAAACATCTTCAATGGTGTCAGCTGACTGGCTTATTGGTGGAGGTTGTAGTGTAATGGTGATAGTCAGTGTAAAGCAAATACAAGACACATGTGCTTGTGTGGGCACATAAGGGTTTACAAATGCCACACACACACACTAGCAAAAACTAATTGGAAAGTTTTCCAGGTGTCTTATTACAAGAAAATGTAGCTCAACAATGCAAAATAGGCTAAGAATTTCTAAAAATGCAATAACTTGGAAGAATAAGGGGAAACATAAACTTTATTAGTATTAAAAATTATCCTTGCTTTCTATAAAAGGAGAATACAGCACTGAAAAGAATGTTGCACTTTGTATAAGCATGAAATAAATGTCCAGTCGGCTACACTTTAAATAAACTATTCACAGAGGGAAACCATGCTTAGGTCAGCCTTAAGTGAACAGACTTTGTATATATATAAATATATAAAAACTAATATGTTGCTCTGAGTTCTTTCTAGCATAGAGTAAGTGTTGGGCTCCTCCCCCATCAATAACTAATAGAGTGTAGTGGTACACACCTGCAGTCTTAGCACAGGGGAGATAAAGACTGGAGGATCAGCTTTAGAGTCATCCTAAGCTGCAGAGTAAGTTTCAGGCTAGCCAAGACTGTAAAAGACCCATTTCAAACAATACTGTTAGTCAATATTAGTTAGAATTCTCAAAAGAGATAACTTCAAAGAATTGATAGAATACATAATTATTATATATAATATATATGTTTGTAATTTATTAGATTGGCTTACATGATATTGTCCATGTAGTTCAAAACTGACTGTCTCACTCGGGCAAAGTCAAGAATCTGAGAGTGGCCCAGTCCTGTAGACTACTGAATATCTTAGCAGTTGCTATCTGACAGCCAAGGCCTGGAGCATTTTCAGTGAGCATGGTCTTCAGTCCATGTCAGAAGCCTGGGGTAGCTGGTTTAAGTGTTGATAAAAAAATCAGCAGTCACAATAGGTAGATGTACTTGGCAATAAGAGTAAAGGCCAGCATAGAAAAGCAAAGTTTCCTTCTATAGTATTCCACGTTTGTTCAGTAACCAGAAGGTACTGCCCATGGCTACGTGGGTCTTTCTGCTTCAAATAAGCTGACTGGAAAAGTCTCATACAAGAGTGACCAGGACTTTAGTCTTGTCCAGATACAGACAAGGTG
This sequence comes from Myodes glareolus, assembly GCF_982192425.1. NCBI lineage: Eukaryota > Metazoa > Chordata > Mammalia > Rodentia > Cricetidae > Myodes > Myodes glareolus. Next base: position 19,070,147 of record NC_142042.1, read on the forward strand.
ACAACCAAGATTAGCCTTGACAACTAATAATAATAATAATAATAATAATAATAATAATAATAATAATAACCATGTTTTCTCAAAGAAAAACTACTATTTAGTGTATCACCACACACTGTACACATTGAAGTTTAAATTTGGCACATTTGATAGAACAAGCTTTCATGTCGATGAGGCAGTTAAATATTCTGTTAGACATGAGGTCACCTTCAATGCTGGGAACCGCTCCTAACCAAAGCTCAGGAAAAATGATATCTCTAAGTCTCACTTTCTTCAGATGAAAAAACAAAATAACACTACTTTGTCAAAATATGTTTTATTAGTCTGACGATGGGGAACTATCCATTTGGGTTCTAACATTTTCTGAGTTATAGATTTGACACCTGCATCTTGTAACATCATCTTTAATGGTAAAAATTACTCAAAACATCAAACGATGCAAATCAGGACTATATACACATTGTTTTGTCCATAATTATTTAGTACTTAAGATGCTATAGGTGCACGTGGCTCATCAAAAACAGTATTTAGAAAGATTCAGTCTATCTAGTATCCCTTTGTTTTATATGAGATCACTAGTGATTGAACTTTGGGATTTGAAATTATCAGGTTAAAAGATAATGAAGCAAATTGCTATGGAGCATTAGAGAGAAGCTGTGACATCATGGTTACTAAACGGTCCCTAAAAGTCAAAAATACTTTATTTCTCCACATGGCCCACCAGGGAATGCTGAAACTCTAATGGCAGCTGGGTTTCTTTCAAGCCAGTACATTTCGGACAAGGTTGAGAGTTTTGTCTTTTAATGCTTCACAGCCCCAATTAGGAACAAAATTAGCCACTACCACGGGATGGATGATTCTTTCACAGAAGACTTCTTACGAGTGTATTTGAATTGCAAATGTCAAAACCCCTCAAGAAAATGCAGCCAAAATAATAAATAAGCAGACAAGTTTTCCTAAGAGCAGCAGCAATTCATTATCAAGCAATTAACCTTGTACCAAGTCCACATTTTCAGTCTAGAATACTTCTTCCAGCGTCGGAAATATGGCTGTGGTAAAGGTTGGCGGCTCAGGCTAGGACTCAGCTGTTAACCATTTACAAACAAGTCTACATTAATGACAGGCGGGAGAGCCATCTGATTACGCTGGAAAGCTGTTTGCCAGGCAGCCCTACACCCGATTGCTTCTAAGGTTCAGACCTTGACCATTAAAGGGAAAATGCGAAATGGAGCTTCAGGTAATTAATTTTCCCACTATCTCTTTCTTAGATTTTAATGAATGCCTTCAGAAGTCTTTCTGATGAATGGACAGAAATAATGCAGAGCTCCGAATCTCTCAACCCCCCACTCCTTCATCTGTCTGTAAAATCTTGTGATGTCCTGAATGGTGCAGACACTAACCTGATGGTGGTCCAGGGGGCCAGGAGAGGAGAGCCAAAAGGGCAGCTTCCAGTTAGAAGAGGTGGATTGTTTGAATGTAACATGTTTGCTACAAATACTCTTTCTTCAAAGCTTTTTTTTTTTTTGTGTGTGTGTGTGTGTGTGTGTGTGTGTGTGAGTGAAAATGTAAAATAGAAAAAAGAAAGTATGAAATGTAAAACTGAGCCAGACCTGTGAAAGCCCACTTGAAAATGCAGGCCGGGGTACAGCCAGTAACTGCTCATTGTCTATGGACCCCGCACCTGCTGGCATCTGCCTTGAGGCTGAAACAACTGCCTGAATCAGTCACAGGGCCATTCCGCTCCACTTCCTTCAGAGATCGCCTGCTGCATTTCTAACTCTTTTTCTCCCAGTTCTAGTGTTTTCAGTAGCTCAAAAGAACTCACAAGTGCAGCATTTTGTGAACTCCTGGGAAGCTGTTGGAGCTACTACCTGCCTTTGAGCCTAGCCTGAAAGGATAATTTCAACACTCCCCTGTTGGTTCAGCTTCTACTTACCTGAACTTGATATAAAATTCCCATTGTCCCACTAAACTTACTGGGTGGAAACTAAACAATAAAACAATGAAGTCATCTTGATTTGTCAATCTCTCGTGTTCCAACTTATCCCTAGAATGTTCAAATGATGCAACTAAGCACTTGTTTAAGGCTTGCTTCTTTCAAATTATAACAATCCTATGTTTTTCCCATGCTTAATGCATCTTTGCTTCCACGCTACCATTATCCACATCTCCATACTTTTAATGCTTATGCCTCTGAAATACCATTAAACACTTTCTTTGCAGCTTCCCTATCCATGGAATAAACCTACTGCATATTCTTTCCACACTTCACTTTCAAAGTCATCTCTCACCTCCCAATTGCTAAACGCACCAAAGTGTCTTCATTTCATACCTCTGCTGACCTCACTGAAGTTCTTCAAGTTAAGTCTTTGCTGCACCAAGATACACTCTCTTGCTGCTCTCCCTCATATTAGTGGCTATTCTGTTTAACTCTCCTACTATAATATATTCTTTCTTGAGGGAATGAAATCTAGTGTTTTCGAAGATCAACACTTGATCTTATCTATGCTGATGTTTTCTTGAGATCTGGATGTTCTCCAGTGGCAACTGATCATTTCCTCACTTGAAATTCAGAAGCAGATGTTTGAAGAGACATTACAGATAGGGAATCTCTTTGAAGTCCCCTCACTGTCTATGTCTACACAGAAATATATTCCACTTTTATTAGTCAGAGACTTGATTGATGGCATCAGTACCCACCAAAGGCAAGTCAGATTATATAGTCCAGTTACATTTAAAGACGAAAGATACTCAGGTCTTGACCCTGGCTCAGATGAACTTTTCCTGGTCTGTTAATAAAATAGTAATAAAAGTAAAAAGGAGGAAGGAGAGATTGCTCAATGGTTAAGAGCATCTATGTCATTTGTGTACATCTCTTAAAGAGTACCTGAATTAAGCTCCCAACACCTGTGTCAGGAAGCTGATACCTTCCTATAACTCCAGATAAAGTTATGCTGGCACCCAATGCTACTCTCTTTGAGCATATGTATGCATAGACATACACAGGCAAATATACATACACACAACTTAAAACAAAATTATCCATTAGAAAAGAAGCACACAGGAGACCACTAGTGAATATAGTTGCATACTTTTCATTTTTCTTATGAACAGAACTATTCAAACTTTGATGTTTTTAAATCTCCACACAGAAGAAGATATTTTCTGAGGCGTATAATTGCTGAACTTTGTCTTGTGAGCTTTTCACCTACTGCTACATCAGAAATCAGAAACGATCACCTCTGGTTATTCTGTTAGTCTGATACCTAGAACTTAGCATTGATGTCTCAGCATTTTAGTGATGGTCCTATATCTATGCCTCTGTAAGCATTTATAACTCCCATGTGTTATTTGTAGGCAGTTTTAGTCATAGCTCACCACAACATGATTAATCATTGTAAAAGCAGAATTTTCTGTGTTTATTTCCTCTGGGTAACAGTCTACACAGCCCATGACTGAGTGCTGTCGCTTCTACACTTTAAATATCTCTTGCCTATTGGTCTCTGGCTCACTACTGTTTCTACCGACATCTCTCACATATAAAAGTCTCCAGTCCTGTATCTAATGCCAAACACTGTGTTCATTCTTGTTTGTTCTGAATTCTAGTATCACCAACTAAGTTTCAGATAAATATAATGTTGCTTGACTCCTCAAAAATCCTTCACTGACTTCTCAACAGCTTCAGGATAAATTCTACCTGTCAGAGCACAGCAACAGACTCAAGAAAAGCAAGGTCTAACCAAGCTCTGAGATTTCATTTGTTCCTGCTTTACTTCTTTCCAAGTCCTAAAGGATTTCTAGTTCTTCAAACACATCCTACCTACTTAAGCCTGTATGTTTTCCAAACTGTATGGAATGATTTTTAGTTTCAAACAAACCTTTCACAATGTTTGCTAGTCTACAAATACAAATATCCACATACAACTCATCTCAGACCTCACAGATTCCATTTTCAAGCCTATGTAGACATCATCAACCCCTTACCACCTCTTTCCTATTAGACATATTCAAGTCATCATGATCTTTGTGTTTTTAATATTTTTAAATTGTAAATATAATTATATTATTTCCCCCCTTCCCTTTCCTCCTTCCAACCCCTGCCATGTACCTGCCCTCATTACCTCTTAAAATCATCACCTCTAGGATCTTTCAGAGAGCTTGGAGCTATATTTATCTATCTATTAATCTGACTCATATCAACAGCAACCAGAAAATTCATTTAAATCCTGTGTCAAATCAATATGCGTTAGAAGGGATGCATCTCAAAGTCCTCAAGATGCTTAAAATGACCAAGAATACAAAACTGAACCTATTATTCCTTCCTATACATACAGACCTATTATAAAATTCATTAATAATGAATAACTTCATCATAAATGAAGTAACTCAGACTAAAATGACAAATATAACATGAATTCTTTTATATGTGGATATTAGCTTTTAATTCTTCAATAGGCATACTATTATCTACATACTCACAGAAGTTATGTATAGTGTAAGAGCCTGGGGGAACTCCCAAAGTAGGGGAAACAGAATATCTAGTTATGGAGAGGTGGGGCAGGGGAGAGAGGAACATAGGGATTAAATGGAGAAGGGAGGAAAGAAGAAGGTAGGGAGAGAATATGGAGAGGGACATCTAACAGCAAGTGCCATTTCAGCAGTCATATAGATACCTACTATATTACAATCTTCTTAAAATACACACATTTATAAAAAAAACTAAATGGATTCATCAAGCAGCAGGGGTGATAAGATCCCAACTAGAGCTACTATGACCCCAATTTAAACCTACAGCACCAGAAATGCACTGCTTCTAATTGAGCTGTGGCCTGAAATGGCCCAAGGTAAACCCTGAAACCACTCATATGCATTCCTATTCATATGCACACATGTACACATTAGCATACACATACACACACCACATATGCACAAGCTTTAAAAGTTAATACAAAAATGATTACTGAATACATTAGTTTCCTTGTTTCCTAAGTACCAAGTATGGCTATAGGCCATATAAATGTATCTTATGATATGCTAAAGTTTCAAAGCCAAAATGCTGACAAGACTACTTCCCAAGCCCCATCATCCTCTATTTTATCTTCTCCAGATTCTGGTGGCCTCTGGTGCACTTGGTTGGTAACTACTTGACTCCCATCTCTGCCTTCTTCCAAAAACCATTGTCCCTGTGTCTGTCTGTCTCTTATAAGAATGTCAGTCACACAGGACTATGGGCCCACCCTCCTACAGTATAATGCAACTTTAACTTCATTTTCACAACTTTATTTCCAAATCAGATCACAGTCTGAGACACTAGAACCTGGGATTTAATTTGTGAGAAAATTTCAAACCACATGCTTTGAAAATACAGCTACAGACATTTCAATCATGAATATTGTTTCTTTATTCATTTAAATTTTATTTATTCAGCCATTCTTTTCTGACATAAAGACATGCGCTGAACAGCAAAAAAAAAAATGAGCTAAACTTATCCCTTACCTATAAGGAGATACAGAAACAAGTATTTCAATACAATGTTTAGGTGTAATAATGCGTAGGAAAAGTGCCCTGGGACCACAGAATGAGGTGTGAGTCATTCATCTGCTGAGATCAAGGGAAACAATGCAAGATCAACTTTTATGCAGTACTGGGAATGCATGAGAGCTAGACAAGCAGAAAGATCAGAGGAGACATCCTAAACACGGAGCCATTCAACACGCATATATTGAGCACCTGCTGTGTGCTAAACATGAAGGTTAGGAGCTGACATGCTGATGTCATCTGTGTTCATGTCTGGGGAGACAGGCATTAAATGTGTCTGTGTTGATGGAATGTTAATTTAGCAAGGAAAACAAAAGAGTAAACTGGATGTCACAATGAGATGTAATCATTGCTCAGATGGAGCTGTAAAACAGGTAAAGAGCAGAAACACTGAGGCTGAACATCCTGGAAAGTGATGTGGAATTATTATAAAGGCAGCCTTGTGAAATGACTGAACTTTTTTTTTTCTAAAAATAAAAAACCTCCTGTGGAGAATGTAGTAAGATTGGAGAATACCTCAGTGTGTGTTCTCCACAACATACTGTCACTACAAGCCCAGGTTTTCAATCAAACATAAGAAATGGTCTTTGTTGGATGTTGCTTGCATATATTTTTTATCATCTTCCATGAAGTAGACAGTTAGATCCGAAACAAAAGAAAATGATATGCAAATAGAGGGTCAAGTATTTACCTGTAAGTATCAAACTTTGAAAATAGAACAAGTACATATCACACAAAGATACTTTATTAATGTGAATTGAATGTAAAGTTTTTATATACACTTGACTCTTTAAAAAAAACCCTTTTTGTATCACTGGTTAAACAGTTAAAAGGATTTATAGGAAATCTTTTGTAGAGAACACAGTCTTTATAAACACATTTTTCTCATGATACTTTTTGTCTCAAGGGTCCCCCAGAAAAAGAATATCAGATGAACATAAAAATTTATAAAACAGATTTATGCCTGTATTTTGTCAGTAAATGGTACAAAGAATGTATTTGTATATCTATATTTATTTATCATTTATATGTATACATATACACAGAGAGAGCGGGGACAAGAAAGAGGAAGAAGAGAGAGAGAACATTGGAAGCCAACTAAAACATTGACAGAAATTTTAACTAAAATTATTAAGTATGAGCACAAAATGTCTTAGAAGGACAAACTTCCTTTCTGCACCCTTAAGTTTCTTAAGGAGTGACATTAAACTGGAGAGAAAACCTGATTCATAAAAGAGAAGACAGATTTTAAAAAGTGTTATGTATGTAATAGAATTCAGAAAGAAATGTCCCTGAAACAGGGAGGCCAGAATCTGGGCATTGTTACCTTTCACTGGGTGAAGAGAAGGAGGCTAGGGCACTTACAGGAAGACAGATGGCTTCATACGAGGTGGGGGCAGAAATAAAGGGCATACTTACGGGAAATCAAATCTCATTTAGGAGAGAAAATGAACTTCTAGGAAAGAAGAGGAGGGGAGGAGATGACAGGAGAGGAGAAGGGTGGTCCTCTGAACATCTGTGTATTTGATTTTCCATCCCTCAACTCACTGGAGTGCCTCAGTCTCCCTTGGACATTCAGTGGAAAGAGACTCATGACAATTCAGTCTTGACTTCTTTGGGGGGGTACTGTTTCTCAATAGAGAAAGGAGTTTAGCAACTGAATTTCCTTCAGTTAAAAATGTTTATAATCCAGTGACCTGTTCCAGATGGGTTCAAGCCAGAGAGCAGAAAGATAGTCCTAGGACTCAAAAGTAGAGATAAGCCATGCTGAACATTCGACACCTCACACACAATATAACAGCGATGTCACTGTCACCGCTGCTGGGCATGGGTCTGCAGGCTCCACTTCTAAGTACTGGAAGCTGAAAGGCTAACAATATCTGCTTCTATCTCTGTTATTTGTTTCTTATTGGTTTTTAGAAAGAATTAAAACAATTTAAATTTTGTCACATTCTCCTTGACTTGGTTATTTTTTTAAGGAGACTTTTGGTTTATAAAAAAAAATAAATACGCAGTCATGTTGACAGTCCAGCTTAGTTGTACAAAATATGTTTAAACCCCAGAACCACAGAAAGTGAGAAAGGAGAGAAAAAGCAGGGGGAAGAAGAGAGGATAGGAAGAAAGGACAGTGATAGCGAGGAAGGGATGGAAGGAAGGAGAGAAAATATCAATAGATGATAAAAGCAAACGATTCATCTTCTTCAATTAGGATTTTAGAATCCTGGCAAAAACACAGAGTCCTGTATCACAGGAGAGGAGACAGCCCTGCCTGTGAACAGCGAGCCCTACAAGTCTGAACCCAGTGACCAAGTTGTGGACATGAAGGACTGGCTAGCAGACTGGTGGTGGGCTTCTAGTGCAGAAAGCCAGCTGCCTGCACAACTGTATCATGGCCTACCCTCCTGCACCAGCAATGCTGACTATGATTCCAGAGCCATCCCTCATGCCTTCGAATTATCTATACTAAACATATGTGATGGAAGTTGTGATCTGAAGCGCTTTTCTATAAAAATATTAAAAATGCGTTTCTCTTTCATGGACTGGTGCACTCTACAGTTCTACCACAAGTGCTGCAGCCTCAGCTTCTGCTCATTTCCATTTTTCACTCACTTTTCTATCCAGATGAGAGGTTTTTAAAGGCATTCTCATTTGCTGTGTATAAAAATGGAAGTGCGACGGGAATTCTTAGAGAGCAAGCTGCCTCCACCAGGCTCCATTACTTTGTGCACTGTCTGTGGTTACTGGGCATAAACTTAACAAAAGGCTTCCTTAGAAACCAAGAGCAAGAACCCACCTTTGTGAAAGAATCTATTAAACAAAACCAAATCCCATGAGATTTGGGAGAAAAGAGAAAAAACAATGAGATACCTGACCCGGTATTTGCATGATGGAATAAAAGCATCGACACCATCTCTCTCTGGAGGTTTCAGACAATGACAGAGGGACAAAGACATTCTAAGCAGGAGGATGCTTGCATTACAGTGTGATTGTGTACTCGGCAATTAATTAATACATCAATAATTATTGGCCAGTGTTTATTCGTAACCCATCCTGGCGTGCAAGAACACATAAAATTTGTATGCACGCATGTAGGTGTGTATGTATAGATCTCTATGCCTTTTTAGTAGGAGGGAAATTATGCATACACACCCACATTAAAGTCACATTAAGGTAACTTTAAAAGTACACACAGGAAATAGATATTTTAATTTTCTTAGTATGTGTGTGTCTTCCATGTATGTGTGAGTGTAGACAGGAGTTGGTTCTCTCCATCTATAGATCCAGAAGATCAAACTCAGATCCAATATTGGGTGGCAAATACTCTTGTCCACTGAGCCACCTCTCCAGTCCATGTCATATTTTTTGTTTGTTTATATTATTGTTTGATGTGGTTGAAGCAGGTTTCCATGTACCCCAGGCTGATTTCAAATTCATTGCAGAGCAGAGGATTTCTTTGAACATCTAATCACCCTACCCCTACCTCCCAAATGCTAGAATGCACCATCACATCCAGTTTTACATGATGCTGTCATTGAACCCAAAGCTTCATTCATAAGAGATAAAAATTGTATCAACTCAGCTAGTCCTAGGAATACTTCTGGGCTTTTTTTCCTCTTTTTTGTTTAATTCGGGTACTAAATATAGACTCTCAGGTCAGAAGAGGCAACAAAAACAGAGCAGTGACAAACATCACATGGTCCAGGATTTGAGACCTATCCAGTGAAAGTATACTTGTGCTGTGGCTGCATTATCCAGTGGACACAACAAGTTTCTCCTCACTGTCATAAACCAGGGCAACAGTGACGAAAGCCAATATCAAAATTTCTGGGGGGTGCATGTGATACCCCGCTGTGGTCACAAGTCTTACTACTCAGGTGGCTGCTGTTTTCATTTGAGTCCTTTGCAGAAAACAATGCTCGGCATGAGAACACATATCATAAAACCTTAGATTTGTGATGTGCTAAAAATAAAAATGAGGGTTGTTTGCACAAGTAAAACTTTTGACTATAATGGCAAATCTACTTCATTCTTTCTCAGTGTTCTATTTCCATGTATCCCATAAAAAATAGCAAGCAGTATGAGTGATTTTATTAAAAAAAATAATACATTGAAGCACCCTAGCTGATCGTCCTAGTGCACACTGATGCTTTTTGAATGTATATGAGAGGAAACAAGAGAACATGCTGAAGCTCCCAGACAGAACCTTCCATTCCCTCTCTATATGATCTTCTCCTCCTATGTAAATTAACAAGCCAACAAATCAAGCTCTATAGTCAATGGACAGATTCAGCTGCTACACTGTCTACTAGAGAAGCTGGCTGGAATCAGTTCCTCTAGGGGAGGATCAAAAAGCAGTCTTGGGTCTACATTGAAAGTGAGATATTTATTTTTAGCAATTTTCCATCTAGGCTTGACATTCTGGGACTCGTGACGGTTGATAGACAGGCGGATGATTGAGTTGTTTTCTAGATAAGAAGTGCTTAGCAAAAGAGTTATGGGGCACAGCAGCCAATAAAGCCGTCTACAAAGACTAATGGGCAGTGCTGACAGACCCAATAGCACAGCAGGGAGTGTTCTTGGCTCTTTCCTGTCATGGGTGCATTCCCTTTGCATTTCCAACATGCTGGGCAATACCTGTCATAGAATTCATTTGGAATCTCAACGATAACATGACCTTGCACGAGTGTGCAAGTTGGCTTAGACTCCAACTCCAGCTCTGTGGAGTCTTCTGGCCGTGACTTTCTAATGAAGCACCTGGCTCCAGCATTTAGATGAAGAAAACAAGACAAATTATGAGAAATTGTAGCATGTAGAGATCTCCACTTATTTATGTACAAACGTCGACAAAAATACCTCTTGTAAAGGACAGAGCATCCAATTTCTCTCTAGCCCTTTTCATTGAAGACCTGCTCATGGCCATGCTTAGCAGATCTCCTAGTTTCAGGGTTGTTTCTACCACTGTATCTTAAGCGGCAAGAGCTGTGGGAAGAAGAGAGAAGCTCTGGCTTGAAGCTCAGCTGCTAGAACTAAGTCATACCCAGGCAATGAAGAAGCCTCAATTTATGAGAGACTTACTTTTCCCGTGAAGTGAATCAGACTTGAAGACATCTGTTTTCATTTGGAAGCAAAGAGCAAAGAGCTCCAGCCACAAAAGTTGTGTTAAACAAAACCAAATCAAAATCTGTTCACCTAAGAACCTGAGAAAACACAGGCAGAGAAAAAAAATTGAAATATGGCAGTTCCCTGAACTGGTTTATTTATTCCTTTTCAGACAACTTGAAAGTAACTTCAATCCAGCACTTATTTAACAGAGACAATGAAACAGACTTCTTTTGTTGTATTGTTTAAAAATTGAACTACTTTGTTAGTTCCTCTGTCAGTCACATTTGCTAGTGTGAAAATAATTTAGTTATGTGGTACTCCACTTTGTCTTAGTGCTTAACTTATTATTTTATAGCAGTGCTGTGATTTTCCCAAAACTGTCCTAGTCACCCAGGTAAAAACATTCAAAGTAGATAATCAAAAAGGAAAACTGTTCCTTGTATACACAACCAACAGGAGACCTCTGTGTCAGCAAAATTTTGCTCTCAGGACATTATGGTGTCCTTTGATGATCTTAGGCTAGGTCATGAGCCATTTCATAGAGAGTAAACATTACATAACTGTCTATTCAAGTAAGGCTTCATCTCTACTACATATGAGTAGAAGAACCAGACCCTGGCTGGCATGTGTTTCTCAAAGGCCTTATCAGATCAACAGCAGTATTGTCAGGTTCATTCTGCCATAGGGAAACCTAGTGAAGATGGACAGTTCTCACCTGCATCTCAGGCTGAGATGCTAACAGTTTCACATAAGCCCTCTTCCTGCAGCCAGACACCCCTCCCCGTATTACCTCTGCTCCATAAAAATGGACTAATGTTGACTAGTGAGATAAGGAGGGGCTCACGTCCTCGGCTGCCCATTTCACAGAAGGTTAGTAAAGTTCATGCTTTAGTCTCCCTGTCTCTATAACCAGAAATCAGTGGATGTAGAACTCTAATTTTGCTAATTGTAACTTATCTGTGTGAATGGCCCACTTACCCTGAAATCCTGAACACAATGTCCAAATGTCAGGACTCAGGCAATTAGCAAAGCAGTTCAAAATCTTGTTGAGATCAAAATCTCAAGCTGGGTTAGTGTCACAGTTCCAGGACAATAAAGTTTCATCTGTCTAAATGCATGTACACATGCACACACATGTGTGCACACACACATACACATGTATGTACGCAAGCACAGTTGTAACTTGAAGGGAAGATAAAAAGGAGTACATTGGCTCTCACCCAAAGGTCTACCACATTTAGTAATCTGGGGCACTGTTCACACAGAAGTCAATGGAACAGGCTGATACACAAGACCCCAAAGAGCAAAGCCAGAGCAAGAAAAACAAAGAAATTGCAAACAGCATTTGTTACTGACTAAAAGTAAGAGAGATGGAGAGTCAGAGAAAAACCTAGAAAGGAAATCACAGGAGGGGCTGTGGGAATGTGTGAGCGATAGAGCAGAAGACATCAGGTCGTTATTCTCCATGAGATCTCAGAATAGTAAAGCCCAGAAAATTTAGGTGACCTGTATATACATGTGACAGTTATAAGCATCTTATTTGTTTAAGGCACTTTTTACTTACATCATTTAATTACAAGAATATATCTGTGGATAGACAGAATAATAAGAATTCTACATGCTGAGGACTGGCACAGAAAGCCAAGAATTAATTACCCCGTGTGATATAGCTGGCAAGAAGTAAAGAGAGATTAGAAAGATATATAAGCAGGATTGAAATAATATATATAGTCTTTGATTCCTGGACGGAGTCAGTAATACATCACTTGGAATGCCGCATGCCTACAAATTCTCTTTCATAGAAACAGTCAAACAGGAATATGAAGTTATTTCTACTTAACTGGATTTAAAAACTAGGGATATACGTTAGGGCTTAGTGATTGTGGTGTTCAGCCAGAGAGAGACTGAATCCTTCCAACAGCCATAAGATCTTGGATGCGGATCTTTCCTTAGCAACTTTCAGAGGAGCTTCCATCCCTGCTATGGAGTTCACTTTCAGATTGCTTGTTGGCAAAGCCTCACCCAGAGGCCCTGAGTAAGCCTTTTTCTGACTACTAACCATAGAAACTGTTAAGTTAAAAATAAGTATGGCTTAAGCTTCTAACTTTATAATGATGTAGTTTGTAGCAATAGGTTTACTTAACAATTATTTATGCATTTTTCAATAAAAGTATTGGAATTTGCTTCTGGGTCAAAGGTGTAAGCACGCTTAACATTACTGTCCCTCTTAGCTTCCTGCTTCACAGGCCATTTAAAATGCTGGAGTGGATCTTATGAGAAGCACTTACATCATAATCTGGGGTAGTAGACACAGTCTTATCATATGCTCTCTAATCCCTTGGCAGATTTAATACTCAGTTGTCCACTGGCAAGAACTGCAAGGCCCAAACCATTTACTATGGTGTGTTGAAGAATATTTCTATATTAACAAGTTCCTGTGACATAAACATTAATGGAGAGCATAATTCAGTCTCAAGGTACCTTATGGAACATTTGTCCTGAATTGCTTTACCAAGGCCTGCAAACAGGTGATGCATGTGGCCCAGGACTACTCTAACAGTCAAAGGAAGGGAGGGAAGTCGGGAGAAAGAGATATCAACCTCTTCAGTTGGTCCCAGGCAGTTTTTCATTTACAATGTCCTTTTTATTAATGTATCTTTTACTCAATTTTTCCTTTTGCAATGGGTTAGAGATGAGTAAGAAATTGGTTTAATCATTTTCTGAAAAATCAACTAAATTCTAACGTTGTTTGATTACATCCAGTTGCAAAAATGTCAAGTGCATTTCCATTTAGAGTGCTTGTTTAAACAGCCGTGCAAATGGGCGACACCCAAAGCTCAGTCTACAGCATGAGTGAGTTCTACATTCTTTACAGCACACACTTGCATTAATCCACTCCCTTACTCACGAAAATAATGCGTTTTTCCAGCACATCATTTCTTAAATGAGGGTGATCCATCACCACCGGAGATTCCCCAGCGAGGCACATTAATAAAAACAGACAGCTTCCGTGGTCTTTCCTTCAGGAAGGCTTGTTTCCCATGAGAGCAATGTTTGGTTATTTGTGCCAAAATTCCAACCCAGATGTTTCCACAAGTTCTCTTCCCCTGGTGCAACATTTCCCTGGACCATAATGCACGACAGCTTGGCATGACTGAATAGGATTGTTCTTCCCTCTTCTAAACACTGAGGGAGTAAAAGTTATCATATTAACTGTAGAAGATATTCTACTCTCCGAACAGCCCAGCATTATAATGTGATTAAAATAGACACAAAAATCACATAAGTCAAATATCTATTTGATTAGTAATAGTAATTTTTAGATATATGGAAATTCATAAAATCTCAAACTTTTACCAGTTGTTCTTCAAATTTAAATTACAAAAGAAAATGATCTGGATTGGGCCTGGAGATGTGACTCAATGATTAAGAGCATTTGCTGCTCATAATCGTTTGGGTCCTCTGGACCCAAAATTCAATTTCTAGCACCAAAATCAAGTGAATCATGACTGCATGTAGCTCCAGCTTTAGGGGACCCAGTACCTTCTTCTGGACTCTATGGGCACTTGTACCCACACATGCATATACGCATACACAGACTCACATGGGTATACGTAGCTAAAAATAAAAATAGGTATTAAAAATATAACTTGGATTGCTGTATTGAACAGATCTGTAATATTGAGATCTACAGAGGAAAGGAGTACTCAAATTTCAGTGTCTATTGAGAAATTCGTTAAGTGGTGTTTTATTGAATGGAATCACATCACCTGACTTTTTCCCTAAAGCACGCATGAATTAATGCCTGGTTATGTATGCAACTTTACTTTCACATGTATATGCTTTAGTCTTTAAATCCTGTTATCCTGTTTTAGAAGCCAGTCTTCTCACATGGTACAGTAAATTCGCCAACAGAACATTTTAAAATTAATGAACAGATTTATTTATCTGTTCCACACTTAATTTAATCTCTAACAATGATTGAAGAGATCCTAGCTTATACTGTTGAATGAAATACTTAATCATTAGTAATATAGGAAATAAAAGTATCAATTATAAAATAGCAAAACTCAGTGCATGTGTGTGTGCGTGCGTGTGTGTGTGTGTGTGTGTGTGTGTATGTGTGTGTGTGTATGTGTGTGTGTACCTAGGAAAATATAAAGAAAGCTAAAGGGCTGCTCACTTCTTTTTCTTGCTGTTGTGATTCTTAGCAAACAGTGTCTAGATAATTCAGTCAAGAAAAAGCTATTGAGAAAATGCATGTGGATAGATTAGAGAAATAGACTTATAGATAGTGGTTATTTGAGGCAGTGTACATGAAATTCTGAGTAGAAACTGCGCTGGGTATTTGATTGCAAGATGTTACCGAGACAAAGGGAAGAGTTTTCTAAGAGTCTAACTGTAAACCTAGATTTAAGATCAAGAAGCCATGTGTATTTATACCACAAAAAAACTGTTGCTCCAAGTCAGTTAATCACACCATCACACAGAATTATATTGAGAAAAATAAATGGATTCCACAAAGGGTGGGCGTGGGAAAGGGGCATGCTATTAAACAAAGGAGGAGCCTGGGAATAGACTGATTTATATGATTGGTATTTTCCTCAAATTTTCCTGAAACTGGTTATGAATTTTACAGTATCTCAGAGCACTAGAGTTCAAATTAACCCTGACTTCTACGGTTTCATCCTCAAAAGTCACAATTGGAGTTAGAATGTAGAAAACCACAATAGTAGAGGGCATAGCATCCGAACGACTAGAGAAGAAAGCAAGCTGAAACATCATAGTCATGCAGAGAAAAGAAATCAGGGAACTTAGAATGCAAAGAACCCAAAGAACTGAAGACACAAAATGTTGTGCACACTTGGGTAACTGTTTCACCCCTGACAGAACAATGAGGAAGAGGAAGGTTCCAGAGATAAATCTGGTAAACTGCACGGTAGCACATCAAAGGCAAGGGTAGGGTGGTGGGACAAGAAGCAGCTGCCCTGATAAACATGGACCCTCCCTCATGGTTGGAGCAGTGGACCTCACAAAGTCCGAAGCTTGGGTTTTAGGACAGGTTTTCTGAAGAGCAGAATTACCTGGTGAGAGAGCACCACAATGATCTAGGAAGCCGGAGAATGGAAGCAAATGAAAAGTGGATTATCTGCCACTTGCCAGTTCTCACCTCAAGCCTGGTGTCTTAAGAAGGTTCTTCAAAGCATTTAAAGCCATTGCTGAAAGGCGTTTAACTAAAGCTGCATGGAAATGGAGATGGAGGTAAAAAAACAGAATGGTCTAACTTAGCCCTCATTGCTAAAGGCAAGTCTGTTCTGGATAAGAATTCTTACTTTGCTTTCTTTCCTCTTTACCCAGGTCTGTCATTTCAAAATGATGATAATGATGAGAGAAAAGAATGAGTAAGGATCTTTGGTAGAAGAGAAACAGCAATGGAGCAGATGACTCTGCAGGTGTGATTGTCACACAGGAGCTTGAAAGGACCCAGGAGGCACATGTCCAGAGGAAAACGTAGACAACGTGCATGCACAGAGAGATTTTCAGCAGAGGGGCAAATGCTGTGTAAAGAAACAAAATGGAAAAGCTAGAAGGGGAGAACGCAGTATTAAAAGTTTTCTATAAAACTGACTTTGGTCTCCATAAAAACAGTGAATTTGAAAATCACTGTCAGCAGAGATTGCTCATAGAACAAACCAAAATGAAAGGAAGAAACGAGGTCAAAAAAATATGAAATCTGGGGGACATAATCAAGCAGCATAATGACTGGGTCACTCAGACACCAGGGCAGATTGCTGGTGCTAAAGTCACTGGGCCCTCCCCTGCACCTCCACAGTAACCAAGCACTCCACTTTCCTTTTGCAGTATCTGCCTTCCCTCTTCCTGTTGCAGTAACCAAGTGCTAGTGTTCTGCCTCCCTTCTTCCTTTTGCATTTTACACGTTGGGTCAGCTATTTAACCTTGTAAATAGGCTCGTTAATTACTCGATGAATGCCTCCTAACAACGGGTAATAGTTTACCTATCTCTTTTCTTTCTCAAGGTTGAAAGTAACTGAGTCGGCCTACATCCTACCATCAAGCCTTTACAAGTCTTCTTCTGGACCCCTGAAGCTCTCCACGTGTGTGAGACCCACAGTCACCCTGGACCCCATGAACACTGAGGTGTTGAAAGGCAGGTGACACTATTGACAGTGCAGCTATCTGCAAAGATGAGGCCTCATCCTGCAGCAGAAGCGGTCACCTTATGGCAACCAGATTATTTCCTTAAGCAATAGCAATTCTTAGTTAAAGACGACACAGAACTAGAACCAAGATGATGATCAATTGAGACCACTTTGACCACCTTCTTATGCGCACTCACCACTTTCTTCTCCAATCCTTTACCTATTGAAAACTAAAATCCACATAAGTAGCCAAAACGCAGATCCCGACAGTCCCTGGACTGGATCTCTTTCTCAAATATGTAGTCTGAGTAAATATCTTTCCTCTGCTTCTCTCTCTCTCTCTCTCTCTCTCTCTCTCTCTCTCTCTCTCTGTCTGTCTGTCTGTCTCTCTCTCCCTCTCTCTCTCTCTCTCTCCTCTAATTAGCATATTGGGGTACATGTCCAAGCCTAATCTGCTGACGTTTCTGGGGACTGTAATTTTTGCCCTAAAACTCCAGTTACAACACCAGAGGTTAGAAAATATATTCCTGGTGAGAGGAGGGAGGATGAAGAGGTGGTTCCCCATGTAAGAGTATTAGCTGCTCTTCCAGAGGATCCAGGTTTGATTCCAAGTATCATCTCATTTCAGTTCTAGGTTATCTGATACACTGTTCTATCTTCTATGGGCATCAGGCAGGTGTGGGGAAAACATAGATATAGAAGTAAGCAAAACACCCATATATATTTAGAGAAAATGAGGGGGGAACTCCTTTAAAATGAAAGAAAATGCAAACTGTGCCTGAAGAAATAGTTGAACTATGACTTAGATTTTCTCCAAAGAAATCGTGGCAACCCATAATACAAAAAAGGTATCTGTAAGCCACGTAGTCTAAGTGTAAGAAAATTCTCTCAATAGTTTCACCATAGTAAGCAAGTAAAAACTAAATACAAAGAGAAGGAAATAATTCACCAGAGGAAATGAGTGCTTACAGTTATAGCTGTAGCTGGCTCCTCATCCAACACAGAGAGGGTCAAGCACACACTACGGCATCTTTAAAGCGCTGAAGGAAAGAGACAACGTTGCAGTGGAAATCCACATCACGTGAAAGTATTCCCCAAAGGAGAAAATAAACAAGATTTTCAGAGTAACAGATGCTGAGAAAATTCCACCCTAGGCTGCCTGCACCGCCCACCACACTGACATATCCTTCAGGAAATGGCAACATTTGGGAGTCAGAATAAATAGTGAACCAGGTAGGATAAGACTATGAGTAAATATTATATAGGCTTTTATCTACATGGACACGTAAATTTATTTTTAAATATTTTCAAAAGAATATTGACGTATTAGAGCCATGTCTGTAGCATTATAGAAATAAATATGTGACAATAAGAACATATTCTATGTTGTACTTTTTACATTGCTAATGGAACAGGATACTAATGATAGGCAAGTTATTATAAATTAGTTATAGTTGTTGTAGCATGTGGAGTTATGGCTGTAAAGCTGATGCAAGTGATAAAATGGCGTACTGAAGTAGGTGATGTCTACTAAATATCACATGAGTTAGGTGGGCTACAAACACATTGCAGACAAGTAGAATGAAGTATGAACATGACAATCTCACAGTAATGATAAGTATATCCAATTAAAAAGGACTAACCAGAAAAGTCACAGTGACTTATTCAACACATTTCATGAAACAAATCTATACACAAAAAATTTACTTTGACCCCTTGAAGAATACTTAAAGGATTGAACACTTGGTATTGGCTAGTCAAGCATTCCCTGTAGTTATTTGTCTACAGGTGAGGGCCTGTGAGCTTTCCCCTCCATGTTAGCATGTTTACTAGTGTAGCCCTTGTTGAGGTCATGTTTAGTCAGACATGATGGTGAGAATACATGGGAGTAGTTTCTCTAACATTTCCAGGGGACATAATTTCCCAGCAAACTTCCTATTCCTTATGTACCCCTCTTCAGCAATAATCTCTGGGCCTTAAGTGTGGTTCTGTTGCTGTTGTATCCTGTGGGACTGGGCTCCATAACTCTGTATTTTGATGAATTGTGGTTTTCAGTAGTGGTACCCTACAATTATACAAGTAATATTATCTGGAATTGATGGATTGTTTTGAAAGACAGTAGGGCAGAGGTTCTATGAGAAGGTCTTAAAATAGGAAAGGGTGATATAATTATAATCTCAAGAAATAATTTTTAAATATTACTTGATGAAAACCACTACAGTACATACAAATTTTAAGAAATATCAGATTTTGATATCTGCACCAATAAAGTAATATCTCATCACAAGTATTTTTCTTACATTATAAACAAACAATGGATGTTTTATACACAATTTAACTCTCTCTTCTATTTGAAAAATGTTTTCTCTATAGACTGTTCATATAGTCAATGTAATCTCGTTTTTCTATTTACAAAAGCAATGCTTTTTTTCTAAACATTTCAAAACATATTTCTATACATGTCCTGTGTAAGAAATGTTAAAGTTGAAGAACTGTATGAAATGGAAAGTGATCTTCTCATCTTACAGACCAATACATTTAACAGGCACCAAATATCAATCCATATTTGTTTAGGTCATAAAATTTTAGGTACATATGCTCATGTTTGTAAAGTATCACTTTATGTATACATGCACTTGTAAGTATACTGACCTATAACCTAATATTATATTAGGTTATATTATCAGCTATAAAATACAGCTATATACAGTTATTCAGGAAGCCATATTTCATGAATCACTGTAGGCAACAATATCTGTCATTTAAAACATCAATATGCTGAGTATTTCTTTCAGAACATGACAAAGGATAGCTGAGAGTTTTTGACAATAATCTATGTGTTAGATATGATTATCTTCATTTACTCCTGACAGATGACAACTAGAGAGTCAGATGAATTGTCAACCCACCTAGTTGCATGCTTTATACACATGTATCAACTAATCTGATTAAGCTCATATTTGTGGTCATTTAAACTTCTTTTACTTTTAATCAGTGCTGCAATCTGTATTCTTGACTCCCTGGCACATGGGAACCTTGCAGACCTAAGGAAGATTGTCTCTCTAGGGAATGCTAATGCAATTTACTTAGGAATATGAATTTTGTTTTATTTGGAATCAAACCCTGAGGCACCTATAGCCCCAAACATACCCACATTCAACTCCCATAGTATGTACACCAACCTAATCGTCCCTCTACCCTGTATCTTCCCAAGGTTGAATACAGGGCAACTGAAGATGACAATAGCCCTGTTAGCCAGAATTAGTCAAACTAGTCCGGACTGAGCTCTCTTCCCCTGCTACCTATCTTTTCACCAGAACTCTTAGATTAAAAAAATCCTTGTCTGTGGCTTCTCCTGGCTCCCCTGGCTTCTGCCTCCTCTGCATCCTCTCTTCCTTAATGAGGTGCTTCTTGCCTCAATGAAATGCAACTAGAACATTTCAATGGTATGGTCTCTGTGTGGCTGCTCTGACTTTCGTCAATTCAAATGCTGCTGTACCACATGAGAAAAATTATCCTTGAATACCCAAACATTCAAATACTTAAAAAAAAATATTCAATCATTATTTCTCTCATTATTAGTGTTACTATACAACTTTCCATGTAATTGTTTGTTTCATTGTTCTTCCCTAAGAGGTTGAATTGGAATAACTGAGATTTCAAGCTAATCAGTGCTCTCAAAGCGAGACCTCATGTTTCCTGTAATTCTTTTATGGTTAAAACCAGATTCCTGGGAGTTAACCTCTGCGGGAAGAACAGCAGCTCAGAAAGTGAGAAGTGAGAAAAGCGGATACGTAAGTCCCAGAGTGTGTTATGCTTGCCTGCTCTGTAATGCGGATCTACTAATAAGAGCCAGCTGTCCCTTACCAGAGGTGGCATTGCTACACAGAACAAGATTGCTAGCAGATGCTCTCCAAAGGACAAGCAACCGGACAAGTGTCCTCTAGATCTTTGCATACAACAGAACAGGGAAGTGGTTTACAGACACATTTCATAGAACTAAGGAACAAATTAAGAAAACCTGTTGATAAACTTACAGGGATACTCAATAACAGAAAACCTCAATTATGTATAGAAATTGCATTTAAGATATATAACGCAGTGTAAGTAGTTCTTAGCACCTTTGCGGCTAGGCATATTCCCTTCATGTGCACCAACTCATACATGGTGCTTCTCCTCTGACAATGAAGCCGATCTCCTTAGTTGCTCAAAACTTAGTTCAACGATCTTCCTTTCAGTCTAATGCAAAGGAATTTAAAGATCATGTGCTGGCTAGGTTCTGCCAGCTGGACACAAACTAGGGTCACCTGGGAAATTTTCTTGACGAATGAGTGATGTGGGAATTCCTGGCCACTGTGGGTGGTACAATGACTAGGCAGGTGGTCCTGAGGTGTCTAACAACAACACAGAAAGCAGGCTGAGCAAGCCACCCATAAGAAGTCAGTAAGCAGCGTTCTCCCATCGCCTTGGCCTCAGAAAGTATTGTTACTTGGATGGATATATATATATATATATATATATATATATATATATATATATATATATATATATGAAAGTTTTCTTCCCCACATTGATTTTGGTCAGGGTATTGTCATAACAAGAGAAAACAAACAAGAAGAGATTATAGTGATGTCTTAAACATACTTTATAAATAACATCATTTGTTCTTGGTAATAATAGTTTCTAGAATGTCAAAGAATTTTTTTTTGTTAAAAAATGAACAGTAGGATGACTTAGCAGAGAATCTTGCTTGTCATTGCTAACCAGACACCTGGGTTTGATTTCAAGGCCATGTATGGTAAAAGAAGCAAACCAACTCCTGCAAGTCTTCCTCTATCTTCCACACCTACCCCATAGCAAATACCCACCCCTACAAACATGCATGTATACATACACACACACATACAAATAAATGTAAAACTAAGATTTAAAAGAATGTATTTTTTAATTAATTAATTTATTTGTTTATAAAAATTTCCACTTCCTCCCCTCCTCCCCATACCCTCCCATTTCCCCCACTCTCTCTCCTCCCCCCCCACTCCCTCTCCTCCTCCCTCTCCAGTCCTAAGAGCAGTCAGGGTTTCCTGCCCTGTGGGAAGTTCAAGTTCCTCCCCTCTCCCTCCAGGTCTAGGAAGGTGAGCATCCAAACAGACTAGGATCCCAGAAAGCCAGTACATGCAGACAAAACAAGACCCAGTGCCATTGTCAATGACTTCTCAGTCAGCTCCCATGTCAGTCACATTTAGAGATTTCGGTTTGATCACATGTTTGTTCAGTCCCAGTCCAGCTGGCCTTGGGAGCTCTCATTCGATCAGTCCCTTGTATCAGTGGGTGAACGCCCCCCACACGGTCCTGATTTCCTTTTTCATGTTCTCTCTCCTCCTGCTCCTCATTTGGACCTTGGGGGCTCAGTCCAGTGCTCCAATGTGGGTCTCCGTCTCTCTCTCCATCTATCATCAGATGAGGGTTCCCTCTAGTCCTGCCTTTCTTGCTCACGTTCTCCCTCCATCTGCTTCTCATTTGGACCTAGGGAGTTAAGTCCAGTGTTCCAATGTGTGTCTCTGACTCTATCTCCATCCATCGCCAGATGAAGGTTCTATGGTGATATACAAATATTCATCAGTATGGTTATAGGCCAAGGCCAGTTCAGGCACGCTCTTCTCTGCTGCCCAGGTAACAATCTGGGGACCTCTCCTTGGGCCTGGGAACCCCTCCAGAATCAAGACTCTTGCAAACCCTAAAATGGCTCCCTTAGTTGAGATATAGAATGTATTCTATTGGGAAAGATGTTATGATAAACTTTAGTATTTATGGAAAGAAAACTGTAGAGGGGAATTTATTTGCTAAACACATGGTTTATATTTGGAATATTTCTAAAAATAGATCTTAACTGAATGAGATCCTTTAGAATAAATTTCTTCATTAAGACATGGTTAACTTAAATAGTGGTTTGTTGTCATTGTATTACAAATCCTGGAATTTCTAAACCAATAGACTTCACTGCATAGAAATTCTCTAGATTTCTGTGGATTACTGACCTTCCCCAAGGCTGAATGAGACCAAAATGCAACCCAAACTATAATAAGATAGAATTAACTATGGCCTTAGGTTTAAAGGTCTCTTTCGCACCAAAATAAAAATTAATGACACTATTTAGGGTGGAGAGGCATGAAAAGATCTTATAAAAAGTCAACAAGACCTACATGGAGTCTGCAAACATTGCTGAGAGGAACAGTTTAGGGTGAGACAACAGACAAGAGGGTGGTGAAGGTATCTGAGGCATACTGTCATTTTTTTTGTTTTTACCTCACAGGACTCTGTGAGAATTAAAATATGAACACATGTTTGACTAGCATATGGCAGGAATTTAAAAATTACCATTTAGTATAAAAATAAACATTGCATGAACAATACCAGTTTGATTGTTTAATCAAAGATTTAAGACACTATCCAATGTTTCTATGATTTTGAGAAATAAATATACCATGAGATATAAACAATCTTCTGCTCAAAAATGAATATGCATTCAGTAGAAATAACAGTACAAATTTTGAATCTTAACCTTTTTCCAGGCTAGCTCAGTGCAGCAGACTTTCCTACCTGCCGTACTGAGATATACTGGCAATGAGCCAGCTAACTGATAATCCAGTTTTGTTTAGCTATGATAATTGGTAGGTTGAGGGTCAGATGTGAGGAGAGGAGAGGTTTGAGGAAAAAAATAGGCAAGAAGCGCCAGATAGAGTCAGGAGGGCATCCAGGGAATACTATGATCTGCCTCAAGTTTATTATTCAAAGTTTTTATATACTCAAATCCAAAAGCGGGGGCAAAAGACTTCTTTATCATGATATCAAGAACAAAGTAGTTTCCTCCAACATCTCCAAACATCCTATAACCACAGGTAAGCATAATTCTCACCACTCTTCAGAAAAGCTTCCTTTTACAGAAGATGGAGACAATTATGAAGACCCACAACTGGTCAAACTATAGAGAATAACTGACCATGAAGTGTTCAACCCCAATTAATACACCTGCAATGCACTTAACTTTCAAAGAAAATCACAAAAGAGGATGAGGAAAGGTTGTAGGAAACAGAGAACCAGATCTGCTAGATCGTGTCCCATAGACATGATAGGGCAAATGTATCCATGAAATCTCAATAATATGACCGTCTCAATAAGATCTACATGATGACACTATACTACACTACAAGTGGAATGTGGAAAGGGGAAGTTCCAAAACATCTTACTAGATGAAGAGATACAGGCAATTAAGGACTTATGAGAGAGGCATTTTCTCCAGAGTTGAGTTCCCACATAGCTTGGCCGTTTGCAAATAGTCAGCTCCCCCCCTTCTCTCTTTCACACACACACACACACACACACACACACACACACACACACGCACACAAATGAGGAGGGATGAAATTCAAAGCTCATATATGGAGTCTTCAGAAATGTTCATTGAATACATATCCATTGAATTATGGTGTAGTTCAATGTCATAGCAAATAAAAGAAACAAACAATAACAAATGAACAACCAGGAAGTCTCATAATTTCAATTCAACTTTACTGAGTCAATTCTCAAACATTTACAAATGTTTATTGAATACCCACTGGGTGTCAGATCTAGGTGTTGAAATAATCAATCATCATGGCTGTCACCAATTAAAAAGAAAACGTTTCCTTTCATTTTTTTCACTGTTTTAAAATGATTTGTCAGGAATCTGACATACTTAGTATATGTATTATGTAGTTTTAAAGGAATGATACAGAAAGTTATATAAAATTTCTTCCTCTGTCCATAGAATTACCCATTTGTCTGTAATAACTTATTTGTTAGAAAACTGTACATTAAAAAGAAGTATGAAAAATTTACAGTTGATAGCAAGTGCAAATGGGACTTGTGTTTGGAAATGATTGTGAGTTAAAAAGAATTCAAACAAATCAAAATCTACTGTTGAAAGTTGCTTAGAAATAAAGGAGTGGGAAGCTGTAGAGATCCATGATGCTACAGACAGCCATGGTGCTAACAGAAGGCCCAGATGGGTGGTTTTGTCTACCTAGTTCTTTATGTTTGACTTATTGGGGAAACTATAGCAAACTCTTCATAATTTCACTGATCTATTCACATAAACTACCCAAGCAATATTTTTTAATTCAAGATTAGTTTGTTTATTCAATAATAATCTATTAGATTTCAAGAAAGTCATTTAAATAATTCCTGGTATAGATTAATCCTATTGGTTTGCCATTTACCTGCCAATGTTCATAGTTTATTTTTTTTTAATTAGTAAGACCAGGCAGGTTTTTGAATGATGTAGACTTCTCTTAGGCCTTTGCTAATGGTAAGCAAGTGTTTGACCATTGAGCTAGTTTTTTCCTCTTGTCATCTGCTACCCATTCTCTTCCCTTGGATGCCGAGTAATTCATCACTTTTAAACTGCATTCCTGAAACTTCTTCCCAAATCCGTCCATCTCAGTCTCTTTAATTCCATTTTCTCAGAGGCTTAGGCCCACATCCAAAATGTCCCCCTGGTCTTCTCTTCCTTTGGTTCTTTGGCTCACACATATAATGTAAGGCAGTCAGTCCTGTTGGCTTGTCCACCATATGTGCCCTGTGTCTGACCAGCTCTCTGCTTCCTAAGTCATCACCCATCTCTTACATGAACTTGGGATCCTACTTCTGTCACTGGGTTCTCATTGTTCTCTTTTCAAAAGAGACAAGAGTAATCTTGTTAAAATCTAAGTCAAATGGTTCTGAACTCTTCAAAATTCTTCCCTGGCACCCTCTTCAACTCAAAACAGAAGTCTTAGTTTTCAAGACTCTTCCATTACTTTTATACCTTCATTTCTTGTTACCTCCTGGCCAGTGCACTATCATTGCTTACATAGCACATTTTGACTCCTGAATTCTTAGGTTTTTATACCCTGCCTGACGTTCTTTCTTAATCATTACCTACTCTTGTCTGATTTCCTCTCAAACTGACCTCTTCTCAGTGGACTCTTCCTTAACAATTTTGGCTAAACTCTACCTCTCTCTCTTTCTCTCTCTGTCTCTCTTCGTCTCTCCACCTTTTCTCTTTTTCCCTCTCCACTCCCCCTCA
Source organism: Myodes glareolus (assembly GCF_982192425.1). Classification (NCBI taxonomy): domain Eukaryota; kingdom Metazoa; phylum Chordata; class Mammalia; order Rodentia; family Cricetidae; genus Myodes; species Myodes glareolus. The sequence continues at coordinate 19,096,055 of NC_142042.1, forward strand.
CACACACACACACACACACACACACACACACACACACACACCATCCTTCCTCCTCTACTCTCCTTCTTGCTACATTTATGTAATTGATTTAGCTCCAACCCCACCCTGCCATCATATACATCATGAGGGCAGGGTATCTTTGTTTTGCTGTATTGCAAGTAGCAAACAGACAAGGTGGGGACAAAGCTGACACCAAATAAATAGTAGATTAATACATGATTGACATAATAGTGACATGGGTAAAAATCTAAGCAGAATGAAAGAGGAAAGAAAATGGAGGAATAAAGCAAAGAGAGAGGAAAGGAAGGATAGAAGAAGAAAGGAAGGAAGACAGGGAAGGAGGGAGGGAAGGAGGGAGATACAATGGGAAGCAGGGTGTTTGTTCAAGTACATTTCTGACCAATAGGCATGGCTTTTCCTATCAAATGGCTTAAGCAGCAACAATCAATCACTACTAGCCTACTTCATTTTCACTTTCCTTATTTGCCAGACCCACTGACAAAAATCTCTCCAAATACCAAGCCACTTTGCACTGGTAATTTCTGACAAGCTTGCCACACCCAAATAGCTCTGATCATGGCCTTTTTCCAGCTGATGCAAGAATTAGAAACAAAGATTTCCAGCCCTAACTGAGCATAAGAATTGCATATTTCAGTATCCCAAATTTACATAATGAGGATATTTCTAAGATAATAAATACAAACAGTCCTTGGAGTCTTTTACATCAGAAGTTATTTAACTGGGCTGAAAATATTTTCGCAAAAGATACTGTACCATCAGGACTGAGGTCATAAAAACAGAGTAAATAATTGAGAAAGTGGGATTGAAAAGTTTTACTTAGTTTTATATTTCACAAGATCACTGGCTAGTACTTTTCACCACATTTTATGAAAGTCATCCGCTACACAGTGAGCTCAAGCAAACACAAATGACCTCCTATTTCCATCTCTAAGGCCCACATCAGAGTGATTCAGAAGTGCTGTATTCAGAATATAATTCACACACAATTATGTTCCATATTTGTAAGAAATCAAGTACATAAATCTCTAAATGGAACAGTTTAACCAACTTTAAAGGCATGAGCAGCTGAATGGACTCATAATGATATAATGTAGAAGCATAAAAATTGAAAGAATATAGCCACCTTGTAAATTCTCTCCATTTCATATTTATGTTCTCTTTTCTATTTATTGTATCATATATCAAATTATTCTGCTTCCTTAGAAAGTCATTTTTATAAGAATAGCACTGGGGACACAAGTCATGCAACTCTGAAGGAGAAACTTGAGAATACCTACCCTCCCATATGCTCTAAGCCACTTGTACTGATTTATTTGTGACTTTGAAATGCAAGGACGTCCCATGGACATCGGTCAATTGGCAGCATTTGCATGTTCATTAAGCTGAGATTTTTTTTTGAATGAAAAAGGAATCTAGATTTTGATGAACAAATGTTCACAATTGGAAAGCAACATAATCCTAGATTTTCAACAGGCAACTAGTAGGAGTCACAAATAGCGTACGGGACACCCCCACAACAAAAGTAGAAGCATTGTATCTTGAATAATCATTCATCTTGAGTGTCAAAAGTGATGGTAGTTAATGTACACAGTGGTCTTAGAAATAATGCAGACAACTGTTGATATGACTGGATTATTTAAGTTCCTATTAAATTGTCCCTTGGATTTTCTTTTCATGAACAGTAAAAGGCTTACTACATTTGATAAGATGGTAACTAATGATATTGCACAAAAGATGTAGGTAATACTTGGGATTACTTGCTTAAAATACATTTATCTCAAAGGATTTGGCTTGTAATTAATATAAATTTTCTATCTGTTAACATTAAATACTTGGAGTATGTTTGGACTATTATCAAATATTCATACTTATCATTTTTCATATATTTATGACTTTCATAAATTTCATCTATGAATAGTTTTATTGGAGAAATGAAGCATCATTAGCTTATTTCTCAGATGAAAGCCATGCTATCAATCTTTACTTATCTATTAACAGTAATTTGGATATGTAAAATATTTTTAATTTATAAGGCACTTGCATTTACAAAACCATCTTATGCCAGAAAGTTCTTTAAGCCTAAGCGCATCTTTGCAGGATATAAATTGTCCTCTGAAGCAGACATGTAACAGGGGTTTCTAAAGCTAATGCACTCTATTAAGGAGTAGGTATTTCCTAGTGTTTTCATACATATCTTCTTATTAATACAAATTTATTTCAGTTAACTTCATCAGTAGGGGAATTCTTATATGGCTCATTTACCATAAAGATGCAACAAAAATATTTTATGTAAACATTTATCTGCCTGTGTATCATAATCTTTCCATCTACCCATCTACATTTCTAACTTTCTATATGTCTACCCTGAATAAAGTATATGATTAAAAATATAAAAGGAAATATTTCTTAATTATAATAATAGTCATGAGCCCCAATTGAAGGCCATCAGATAGGGTCCCATGTTGAAGCAACATTTGTCAAGGTCCAGCCTCAATAGGTTCTTATGTTCCAGGGTACAGGCATATGGATTAGAAAGGTCAGGCAGAAACACACACACACACACACACACACACACACACACACACACACACACACACACGAAGGGACAGAGACACAGAATAGAGTTGGGAGGGCAACCCAGTAAATACTGAATTCATTAGTGCTTATTTTTTATATGCTTAATTTACCCCGGTCCAAAAGGGAAGAAGGCTTTACCATGATACAAAGAACAAACAGAGTAATTACCTCTTCAACACCTGAAACATCAAGTAACTGTATCCTGAGTTAAGTATTCTGTTGTTTAGGCAGGACATGCAGCAGCCACACCTTAAGCCAAGCATTCAGCGGGCAGCCACGTCCTGGGTCAAACCTCCTGTCATAATCTTGAAGGAGAAGAATAGGGCTGAACTCTCTGAGCTTTGGTCAAGGTAAAATGAATCCACATCCATGGACTCTGACAAATAAAGACTTCAGTGAAATAATAAATTAATGATGTTGGTGAAATTACTCACTACAAGATAGCCATGACAGGACATCCTGATGGTTCAGTGGGTGAAGTGGCAACCTAAGTCAGATCCTGGACAAACATATGGAAGTAGAGTATTGACTTTTGAAAGCTGTGCTCTTACTTCCACACAGACAGCATGATACATACACATGCATGTGAACATCACACACACACACACACACACACACACACACACACACACACACACACACAATAGTGTAAGAGATGGAGAGATTGCTCGGCAGGTAAGAGGATCTTGTCGAGGAACCAGGTTCAGTTAACCGCCATCACTAACTTCAGTTCCCGGGGATCAGATGCCCTCATAGGTAACTGGCACGCACAAATTGCCTCTGATGTGAGATATTGCACTGGTTATATAGCAACTCTATATTTTGACCTACTTAAGTGGAAAGGGCAGCTACAATGACCTATTTACTAGTTTTTTTTCTGTGAAATTAAATGGTAAAAAATATAATATATTTTGTAAGTGAGGCAACAAAATTCAAAAAGTACAAATTGATCTTCTATAGTTTTTGTTTACAGTGAAGATTAGAAAGAGAATATGCACCAAACTCATGCATGCTCAATGCATGTATCTGTATTGCAACACTGTCAATTGGATGTGATGTGCGCTAAATTAAGAAAGGTTCCTGACTATGAATTTCATTTTAGGGCATCTTTTATTGCCTTAAACTAATTAGTATAAAGTTCAGAAATTTAAATTTCTTAAATTTTATTGTAGGGAATACCGAAAGTTTAACAAAAAATTAAAGTTCACCTTAACACTTCCTAATCTAATATTGATTTAAATTTTGGTGATTAGATATTTTATTTAACAGACATACAATATAACTGAACATTTGAATAAATTATTTTTTGTTCTTCATTGATCAGTCTTTCAGTAATGCTTAAAATAGTGAATCATGTTAAATCCTTAAAAATAGAAATCAATGGTCAGTGAATAGTAAAATGTTTACATACAATCTGAATTTGCTTTTGTGATAATCTCCTGGTACCCAAATTTTTAATTTTTGTCTAATAAGTGGTGTTTCAGTCTTAATCTGGTATCACATACATACCTCACTATGTCATAGCTGTTTGACCTTAATATATATAATACAAAACTACAAAATCCAACACCTGATCTGGCAATTGATCTTGTCATTGGAAACACTCTGCCCCAGTGCTCCAAACCAGCATTATCTACATTTGCTTTAAATGAATATACATATTCTTTGAAAGAAACCTAGTTATCCACTCACTATCAAAGAACTGAGAAGTTACATAAAATGATGAGATCTGACTGTAACCACCTCTCCCCCCCACACACCCGCAATGGTGCCTGAAGCTTTACTATAAATGTCTTGCCTGTTAATATTCACAGTCTGCCACAACCCTCTCTCCAAAACTGGCTAGAAAATGAGCTGTTTTTACTCCTTGAAATAGGTCCCTCCTCCTTCTATTACCCTTGTGTAAGTTGACCGACTTGCTCTCGTTGGACCAATGAAGGATGCAGGCAGTGCTCTGTTGAGAATCCCCTTCCTCAGGGCAAGAGGCTGCTGACAGCCTTCAGCTTCCAGCTCAGTAGGACAGCTGGATTATGTCAGAGCCTTTATTACATAGAGCCACAAGGAAATATCTTCTGTAATGACCTAGAAGTGAGTATTCTCCCAATTGAGCCTTCCAATGAAAATGCTACTCCACCAGTACCTGGATCTCCTCCAATGAGAACTCGTCCAGGGAGCTGTTCAAGCTGTGTTAGGATGCTTAATCTACTAGACTATGAGGCTATAATGATGTGCTATTTTAAGCACTAGTGTTGTGGCAATTTGGTATTAAGAAATATAAAACTCTAGATGGGAAAAATGCTAGTCAGAATGTTCCAGAAAGAGGAATAAAGAAGATACTGCTGTTTCCTTAAGAAAATTATTGTGCAGTGCTGGTGTTTCCTCGCCTGTCTTAGCTATGGTTTTGGAACAAATCCAAAATCACTGGAACTCAGAGGACAGTCCTGCCAAGTGTATGGGAGCCTTCCTTCCTTTCAAGCTCAAGTATTTTTATTCAGAAAAATGAAAAATCATCTCCTGAGTCATTACTATTCAGGATCAAGAATGAAATGTTTGAATTGAGATTTCTCACTTGCTCAAGGGGAAAAATAACAATATTCTTTTGTTTTTATTGTATCCCTTCATTTTCCTGGGTGCCCTTTATAAAAAGTCAAGACATGCCCAGGGAAAAGGGCTGAATTTCAGGGCTTTGAAGTCTTGTTGCCTAGTTGCATAGACTATCAAATGTCAGGGAATCATCGGGAAGGAAGGTTAAAAGTGTTTGTAAATTACTGTTATTTTTCGCTGTTGTAAAGTTGTGAAGAATGTTCAGGAGAGATTTAGCTAGCTTACTGACAAGCAGTACAAAGTGTCTTGATACTTCATGTTCAGTTTCTTTCATGGTCACAACAGAACGTATGTCTGGCATCCTGCAACAATAAGATTGTGTTAGCTTATACTTGTACAGGTAAACAATCTGAGAGGCCTGGCAGTTGCTTTGCCCTGAGTCAACAAGGTCAAAAACAAAGTTTTGGAGGGGAAAATCCATTCCTTGCCTCATTTAGAATCCCATTTATTAATGTAACTTAAAGCCATAGGGTTGGCTATAGCACTCTGTTTCCCTGTGGCTGTTGGATGTAATTTTCAGCTTCTAGTTGCTGACAGTGCTCTTTGGCTCATGGCCACTTTCTCCAATTCCAAAGCCAGAAACAACAGCTTGAAGTATTCTCGTATTTCAGATTTATCTTCTTCATCTCTCTTCAACCTTGCTCATCTGCTGCATCTCTCTGACTCTAAACAGAGAAATTCCTCATCTTCTCAGGGTTTCTGTGACTAGACCACACATCATCAGGATAATCTCCCATCTCAAAGATGGGGCCTTCTTCAAATCCTTTTGTCAGATAATTATACTGTATTCACTGGTTTGGGAATCAGAGAGAGGGTACCTTAGAAAGTCATTGTTCTATCTATCAAATGATTCTTAAATTCAGATAGAAATAATAACCTAAATTATAAACAGTTATATGGAGCCAGCAAGATCTTCAAACTCAGAGAAACAGTGTCCTAAAGGAGTATTACTGTTTATATTTGTAATCTCGGTTTAGAATTGATCAAACCTGCCTGGAGCAAGGAATGTAACTTTTTATCAATTTTTTTCTTTCATTTAAAAAATATTTTATCAGCGCTGGAGAGATTGCTCATTGCTTATTCCCAGAGAAAGCCAGGCAAATTCTTAATTATGCAATAATAAATATGCAAATTAAGGAATTTCTTATAGAGAGAAGAAAATGTAGATCCTTCCATGTCTCTTCATGCATCTCTAAACCATGAGCAAAACAACTGGGCAGCTACAGTTTAAGATATCCCTCATTTTCATTTCTGGTTTGCTCTCAGTACTTGCCGCCACACTTTCCACCTGATGCCACACTGTCCCTACCATGATGGGCTCTAGACCTCTTAAAATCAAAGCCAAAGAACTCTCTCATCTGTTTGTTGTCCTGGTCATGGTGTTTTTTGCAGCAACAGAAATGCAAGTGAATCAATGAGATTCTGTTTTTTCTTTATGAATAAATAATACTCTATTCAGTATTACATATTTCACATATTTATCTGATGGTGGTTTAGATTTGTAATCTTGATTTAGAATTTATAAATTCTAGATTATGTGTCAAATTTTCATCTTAATTTTTACAGGAACTGTTTTTGATGACAATCTGCACTCCCACCAGAAAAGCACAAGATTTTAATTTTTCCACATCCTTGCTCATAATCGAATCCTTAATGCATCCATTGCCTTTTTCATAGTAGTTCCATAATCGAAGGTGTTTTGTGACAGCATCCTGGAGATATCAGTGCCATCTGATATCTTTCTATGTGTTTGATGTTGACTGGTCTATTCTCTTGGGGGAAATTTTTCTATTGAAGTCTTTTCTTTTCTTAAAGTCAGCTTGCTTCACTTTGTCACATTTACCTATTGTTAGTATTTGGCTCTCAGAAATACATTGTTTAAAATAAATTCCTATCATTGTGAGTTACCTTTTATTTTCTCTCTCTCTTTGATATATAAAAAATTAAATTTAGACATTTATGAGATTTGCTTTTGTTACATGTAATTTGGGTCCCTTATTTGAAAGCTATTTCAAAATCCAAGATCATCATGATTAAAATCTCTTTTTCCTATAGAAAATTGGTTTAGTTTTTACATGAAGGTCTTTCTTTAGTTTACATACAATTTACCTTGACTTCTATTTTTTCTCCTTAAAAATATAATTTATTATTATCATAAATATTATTACTATTGTGTATGTAATATGCATGTGGTTTCATGATATAGCATGTGCATGGAGGCCAGAGAATAACTTTGTGGAGCTAGTTCACTCTTCCCAGCTTTGGAAAAATTCTGGAATTGAATTTAGGTCGTAGAATTCTACAATGAATCTTTACCTACTGAATCGTATTTCTGGCTCAACTTTTTTTTTCTCCCTAAGATTTCCATTCACATAACAAAATATCTTGCTAGTAGCATTATCATTTGCAATAGCACAAATATTGACCTCTTCTTTTGTTTCAGAAGGGGAACCTAAAGAACAGGGTGTCTCTTTATAGTGCTGTATCTATTGTGATAAAGAAGAGAATGAATATCAGAGACTTCTCAAGCTGTAGCTGCCGAGTTTTTCCTACATGGTTTCAAGATACATGTAGAAATGGAAAGATCAACATTCTTCTCTCAATAAGAAATTTCTTAAATTTGAAATTTTACTATTACATAATTAAGAATTTGTCAGATTTTTCCTTTGAAGATGATTGTATCGGCTTCCTATTACTACAATGAAATATATGAGGCAATTAACTACAAGGAAAAACAAGCTATGTTTGCTGACAATTCCAAAGCTTTTCAGACTGAGTGGTTGTATTACTTGGGGCTGACAGTGAAGGACGGAATCCACGGAGGGAATGCATATGAAGTGACCCACAAACTTCATGAACCAGCAACAAAGAAAGGAGAAAGAGACAAAGGTACTACAATCTCTTCTGGAGGATGACCTAGTGTCTTAAATCTAGATCCCATCCCCAGGAGGTTCTAACACATGCCCTTATCAATGAAAGTTAGGAAGTCACTAATACATGTAATACAGGGGTACACTCATCCAACCATAGCATAACCTAAAACCTCATGAAATGTCATGAATAGTGAATAATTTCTCTGTTAGCTATTATTAGCCATTGGACATCATTTGGTAGTTTGTACTAACAGGACCAATATATACTATAGAATGTCCTTAGATATGAAGAAGAATGCTTAAAAGAAATTTCACACTAGCTTAGAATTGAGAATAATAGACAGTTATTTATTTAGGGATATACTCACAAATCAGAATCCTCTGCTGGAAAGAACAGAAACCGAATCCCACAGTCAGAAAGGAGGCCAGACACACGCTTTATATCAGCATAAATAGTATATGAGATCATGTCCCAGTGGGTGGGTAACTTGAAGGCTATTGGTCGTATGCCAATGAAATTACTTAATACAGGAGAAGCTCATCTTATCACCCATGTGATTAGAAGATAAGGTTTTGGTCACGTGGGGCATCAATCCTACCTCTGGAATTAGGGAAGTGGCTATGGATTAAACTCAGCTATATGGCCACTATTGCAATCAATTATGCCTGCCAACTAAAGTCTCAAAAAGTCTCTGGATACTAAAGTTTAAGGAATTTTCGTGATTGTCAATACAGAGTCTCCATTCCAGAACTGGATTATGACGCTTCAATTTGCAGTGGTTGAAAAGCATAATCACACAATCATATGTCTTCTGTATTCATTCTTAAGTACTGCATTTAGTAAGATATACATAGTATCCAGTACTTTGTGTTAGATGATTTTGGCTCTGCTACAGACTTACACATGTATTGTGAGCAAAAATTATTCTGGTTTCTCCATGTCCTGGTGCCTATGCAAATACTGAACACCAAAGGAAATGGGGAAGCTACTTATGGGTAGGAATTTCCCTACTGCTCCCCATACACTCACACTCACACCGAATCCAAAGGAATTGAATTTCCACCATTATAGAACTGTAGTTGAAAACCATGCATCTCCACAGGAATCTGTTAAAATAGCTAGGAAATAAAAATAACTTAAATGCCATCCAACTGATAAATAGATAATGAAATTGAGCTGCACGTATTCCAGTGACACTGTAACTGAGCTGTAAAGAAAACTGAAATCTGGAAGCAAATGGAGAGGGTAGAAAGTATCCTGAGTATGGTAACCCAAGCCCACAAGGACAAATGCGACATGCTGTCTTAATTGTTTCTTGCTCAGAATCTTTAGATGTGAGTATGTAATATGGAATAACTGCAAAGACAAGGAATTGATCATGTTGGGGGATATCGAGAAGAAATTGTAAAGAGAGGACCAGGAGAACATGTGTGATAAGTGGGTAAGTTGGAAAGATGAGAGGGAGGAGGGATAACTGGGATCTGGGTTATCCCACTCAGGATGTTTTTTCCAGTTTCATCCATTTGCCTGAAAATTTCATGATGTAATATTTTTTACAGTTGATTAATATTCCATTGTGCAAATGTATCAAATTTTCTTTATCCATTCTTCAGCTGAGGGGCTCTAGGTTGTTTCCAGGTTCTGGCTATTACAAATAACACTGCTATGAACATTGTTGAGCAAGTGTCCCTGTGGTAAAACTGAGTATTCTTTGAGTATATTCCCAGAAGTGGCATCACAGGGTCTAGAGGTAGACTGACTCACAAATTTCTGAGAAACTGCCATACTGATTTCCTAAGTGGATGCACAAATCTGCACTCCCACCAGCAGTGGAGGACTGAGACCCTGACTCCACCTCCTCTCCATCATAAGCTGTCATCAGTGTTTTTGGTCTTAACATTCTGAGAGGTATAAGACAATATCTCAGAGTTGTTTTGATTTGCATTTCTCTGATGATCAAGGATTGCAAGCAATTCCTTAAACGTCTTTCGACCATTTGAGATTTTTCTCCTGAGAAATCTCTGTACCCAATTTTTTATTGGATTATTTTGATGTCTAGTTTCTTGAGTTCTTTATATATTTTGGAGATCAGTCCTCTGTTAGATGTGGGAGTAGTGTAGACCATTTACCATTTTTTTTTTGGTTTTTTGGAGCCTGTACCTGTCCTGGAACTAGCTCTTGTAGACCAAGCTGGCCTCTAACTCACAGAGACTTGCCGGTCTCTGCCTCCCAAGAGCTGGGATTAAAGGTCTGAGCCACCACTGCCCGGCGACCATTTCCCATTCTGTAGGCTATGGTTTACTCACACATTAGTGGATAATAGATGTGAAGCAAAGGAAAACCAGACTTGATACACAGCTCCAGACAGGTTGGGTAACAAGGAGGACCATAGGAGGGACACATGGATTGCTCAGCGAGGGGGAATTAGACGGGATCTCCTGGGTAAACTGGGAGTGAGAAGGGGCGGTAAAGGGGAGGGGATGAAAGATGAGAACATGAAGGAATGAGATGGTCAAGGTGGGAGAAGGACAGAGTGGGAGAGCCATGAAAGAGAGATCTTAATAGAGGGAGCCAGTATGTGGTTAGAGAGAAACCTGGTGCTAGGGAAATTTCTAAGAATCTACAAGGATGACCCCAGTTAAGACTCTTAACCATAGTGGAGAGGGAGCCCGAACTGACCTGCCCCTGTAATCAGATTGATGTACACCCCAACTATCATCATAGAGCCTTCATCTAGCAACTGATGGAACCTGATGCAGAGATCAAGATCCACAGCCAAGCACCAAGCCAAGCTCTGGGAATCCAATCAAAGAGATGAAGGAGAGACTATATGAGCAGGGAGGTCAAGATCATGATGGAGAAATCTACAGAGACAGTTAAACCTAGTTCATGGAAACTCATAAACTCTAGATTGACAGCTGTGAAACCTCCATGGGATCGATCTAGATCCTCCACATGTGGGAGACAATGGTAAGCTTGGAAGGGCCCCTGGCAATAGGACCAGGATCTATGCCTGGTGCATGAGCTAGCTTATTGGAGTTCATTCCCTATATGGGATGCCATGCTCAGTTTTAATGCAGCAGGGAAGAGCCTGGTCCTGTCCAACTAAATGTGCCAGACATTAAGTAGGGGAGCCCTTAACCATTGGTAAGAGTGTATGGGGTGGGCTGGGGGAGGCAGTTAGTTGGGAGGGGGAGAGGAGAACTGTGGATAGAATGTAAAATGAAATTAAAAATAAAATTTAAAAAATCAACGCCGGGGGAATCATTATATTTATTTTACATATAATATATTTATGTACATATGTATATGCATATATGTGGTTTAAATGAAGTTGTGTCACTTGGGGTGATAATTCTTCCCCCCAAGCTATAAATGATCTAACAAAATGCTGGGATCAAAAAGAGAAAACTTCTTTCCAATTGTTGGTCAGAGAATCCAAGAAATCCCTCCCCCCGAATAAAACAATATATGCTATTGCCATTGCCTTTAGTTGCCTCCCAGAATTTGAAGGTAAGCCCTATTGCAGAATAATATTGTATACTTCAGACATAGACCTTGGAGGAATTTAGTTAAATATGACCTGGCAGTCTCCTATCTGAGTACTATCTCTAGTATGCAAATCTTAGCAATGACTGCCATTTAAACATATTTCCAGAGTCTCAATATTAGGACTTATTATATGTTGGGTATAACCTACTTCTGTGTAAAATAAATTTCAATGTACAATAAACTTCTGCTCGATATGAAAGAATTTATGCCTCGTACGGTAAACATATCCACCTACCTGTGGTTGCTCAGATCATGGACCCCAGAGAAGAACTCACCACTCACAGGTTCTAGAACCAGTATAATCTCTAGCTGCATGCCAAACACTTATCCTTAGACCCACAAATAAGTGCAGCTCTCACCCTGCAAAGAAGCTTCTGTTTGTAGCAAGTGTGGGGAGTGGATATACAAAAAGTCACAACTGATCAAAATATAGAGAACTGACTGACTAAGAAATGATGTATCTGATACAAATAGGGAGCCGAGGGGCTCAGTCCGGTGCTCCAATGTGGGTCTCCATCTGTATCGCCATCCATCGTCGGATGAAGGTTCCCTCTGGTCTTGCCTTCTTTGCTCACGTTCTCTTTCCTTCTGCTTCTCGTTTGGACCTAGGGAGTTAAGTCCAGTGTTCCAATGTGGGTCTCTGTCTCTATCTCCATCCATCGCCAGATGAAGGATCTATGGTGATAAGCAAAATATTCATCAGTATGGTTATGGGCCAAGGCCGGTTCAGGCACCCTCTCCTCTGTCCAGAGAACAATCTGGGAATCTCTCCTTGGACCTGGGATCCCATATATAATCAAGTCTCCTGTAAACACTAAAATGACTCCTTTAGTTGAAATATATTCTTCCCTGATCCCATATTCATCCTTCCTCCCTCCCCGCCATCCCAGTCCACCGAGCTTTCCCCATTCCTCCCCTACTCCCTTCTCTCTAACCCTCTCCCCTTCCAACAACCTTCCCACCCCCCCATGCACCCGAGGTTACCTGGGACTCTTGTCTATTTCCTATCTTCTGGCGGATAGCTAAATAATCTTCATCAGGTTCACCTTCTTATTTAGCTTCTCTAGGATCACGAATAATAGGCTCAAAGACCTTTAATTATGGTTAGAATCCACTTATGAGTGAATACACACCGTGTTCCTCTTTTTGGGTCTGGCTTACCTCACTCAGAAAAGCGTTTTCTATTTCCATCCATTTGTATGCAAAATTCAAGATGTCATTGTTTTTTACCGCTGAGTAAAACTCTAATGTGTATATGTTCCACACCTTTTTTAACCATTCTTCTATTGAGGGGCACCTAGGTTGTTTCCAGGTTCTGGCTATTACAAATGGTGCTGCTATGAACATAGTTGAACAAATGCTTTTGTAGTATATAAATGAGGAGCAGAAGGAGGAAGAAAATGAAAAAGTAAATCAGGACTGCGAAGGATGCGATCACCCACTGATACAAGGGGACTGATCTAATGAGAGTTCACCAAGATCAGTTGGACTGGGACTGAACGAGGACGTGATCTAACCAGATTCTCTGAATGTGGCCAGATTCTCTGAATGTGGCTGGCCCGGAGTCTTTCTGAAAAGCCATTGACAAAGACACTGGGACTTGTTTCCTCTGCATATACTGGAATTTGGGGATCCAGTCTGTTTGGATACTCACCTTCGTGGACCTGGAGGGAGGGGGGAGGAACTTGAACTTCCCACAGGGCAGGAAACCCTGACTGCTCTTAGGGATGGAGAGGGAGGAGGAGAGGGAGTGGGGGAAGTGGGAGGGTGTTGGGAGGAGGGGCAGAAATGGAAACTTTTATAATTTAATAAAATTACTTTCTCATAAAAAAAAACAAATAAGGAGCCGAAATATTGTAAAAGTCAGAATCCCAGGATGTCTGCTGTAAGACTGTGTTTTCAGTATATGAGAGAGAAGTTGCACCCATGAAACCGCAACAATATGAATAGCTAAACAAGGCCCAAACAATTAGAACACCAGACGGTATGCCAACTTGAAATTGCAAATCACACACCTATATTAAAACCCCACCCCTATATAAAGATCTATAAGGAAATAAAATTTGCTTATAGAAGAGAATCAGTCATCCCCAGGGGTGAGTACACTAAATGACTGTTCAATAGCAAATGTTCAACCCTAAAAACATGTATATATGATCAACACTGAAGCGTTTCAGCAGGTTTGTGTGTGTGTGTGTGTGTGTGTGTGTGTGTGTGTGTGTGTGTGTGTAGTATACATACTATAAATATGTCATATGTAATAAGAATAATCATAACATGGGCCATGAATTTGAGATGCAGCATGGAAAACAGGGTCATGAAAGGAGCTGGAGTGAGGAGAGGGGGAAATTGTATGAAAACAGTATTCATATGTGGAATTCGCCACAAACCTAAATGTTGCTGTGACTGGAAACACATCAGTATGTCATTAATCACATGTGTCTAAAGCCATTTGCTTTGAGAGATGAGGCAAAACAACTGGTACTGATGGTGGGAAGAATAAGCATTTCTAGGAAGAATGCTGACATGTGACAATTTTCCAAGTGGGCTGTACAAGTCCCAGGCAGCATCATCTGCTCTAGAAGCATAGGCTGTAAAGAGAAGGGGCAAATGCTTGGCGTACATGACATAGTAAGATAGCAGCTGACCACGAGCTGCAGCATTTTGCCTGAGGCCAACCATACATTTTTACATAAAAGTTGTTAATCTCAAAATCCATACACAACACAATGCATGCTTATCTTACTTTCCTAAGAAAGTCTAAATTCACTCCCCTTAAGAGAGACACATGAAAACAGCAGAGCAGTCCCATGCAATAAACTTACAATGTAATCCAATCCTTCACTTGTGGCTGCAGGGTTTCCTCTATTAGTGAGCTGAGTGACCATGAAACACACTCACGTGACACACTAAAGGGACTCATGAATTGTGAAATGTGTGTGTTGAATAGTCACTGAGCAGCAACAGTATTTCTCCCTACTGCTAAATTGCAGACTATTCAAAATTCAGAGTATTCAGAATTTATAAATTTATATGTAATTATTTTATAATTATTATGTAATTATAATCCATTTTCACAGTAAAGACAAATGCAGGAAATATGTGTACATATAATATCTTGACACTTAAAAAATGAGCAAGTATATAAATATCTGAAAGTGGTTACTTACTAGTGAATAGGATTTTAAGAAAAGATTTTGTATAGAGACATTTCTGAGAAGAATGTGCATCAAATTACAGACAAATCAGGGCTAGTCAGAACAAAGTGTGACATATTTAAAGAATGAAAGGTAATGGAAACATAGGTTCAAACAGAAGATATAATAAATTTAGAAACTAGTGAGGCACCGTTAAGGCCAACGATATGCAATGAGGCCTGGAGAAGTTCAGTCAAGAAGGATCCCCTCTGCTCTGCTGAGTTGTTGAGATATTATAGTCGCTAAAGGCTTGATACGGACTGTTGCACTGTGGAAGAGAGCTAGATGGCACTGAGAAGGGGACAGCGTGACAAGTAAGAGGCTGTCCTGCTTTCAGTCTGTTGCTGTTGTTAATATTAACACTGCGACAGAAAGCCACGTGGGAGAGGAATGGATTTGCTTCACCTTACCCTTTAAAGGTAAGTCACGACAGGACCCCATAAGCAGGACTGTTTTCTCTTTTATGTAGTATTACCTCTGGCCAGGGATCTTACTCACAGCCAAAGTGTAAGAACAGTTGAAAGTGAATATAGCACAAATTCTAATTGTTCTTAATAATAAAAGCCCAAAATCAAATACTAGGGGGTGAAAACTGAAGGATCAGAGAAGCAGAGCGGTCAATCAATAGAATTCTTACCTCTACCAATGCTCAGACCAAAATGGGTGACACTGTTCTTCTGAATCCTCAGACGGCATCCTTAGATTGAATCTTCAGACCGCATCTGAGATCCTGTCTTCTCCCACCGTAGATTCCTTTCTTCACCCAGCCAAATTATTCCTGTCTCAATCTCCCAAGGGCTGGAATTAAAGGCATGTGATCCCAAATGCTGGGATCACCATTGTGTGAGCTCAATTTCTCTTTGAGACATATTCAATCTCGTAAAGACCTGGGTGACCTTGAATTTACAGAAATCTGTCGCCTCTGTCTCCTAAGTGCTGGGATTAAAGGTGTGTGCCATCACTGTCTGGCCTCTATGGCTAACTAGTGGCTTAGCTCTGCACTCTGACCGTCAAGCAAGCTTTATTTGTTAGATTACAAAGAAAATGTCACTGTATATAAATACTGCTTGCTGGATTGCTCTCAGGCCCCTGCTTAACTAATTTTCTTATGAAATTCAGGACCACCTGCCTAGGGGTGGTATTGCCCACACTAAAGTAGGCTATACTATACCAGTTAATGATTAAGAGATTTCCCTACAGACATGCCCATAAGTCAATCTGATCTAGAAAATTTCTCAGTGGAGATTTCTCAGATGATTCTAGGCTGGGTCAAGTTGACAAAGCTAAGATAAAGGTTATTGAAATAAACTTGATAAATAACTTTGAATGTTTAATAGTGGAATTTACAGGAGCAGATCAAGAAAGGTGAGGAATTTCAGGTGATACAAAGTTTCATTTGCAATGGCAATGCCATCCACTGCACAAAAGGACACTAACTGATGACAGCGTTTGTACATAGTGTAGATTGAACATGTCCCAACCCAAACTCATATGTTGAAATTAAGTCCTGGAGGTGATGGTACTAGAAGCTGGGAGGGTTGGGAGAGACCAGATCATAGGAGTAGAGCTCTCATGGTAGATGACATTATTCTCATGTAGAAGGAAAAAATAAAACAAGACAACTTCTTCCCTTCCTTCCTATCTATCTTCCTTCTTTCCTTTGTCCCTTCCTTCCTTTCTTCCTTCTAATAAGAACACAGCAAGAAGGCGGGCTATGAGCTGAAAATGGGCCCTCAGCAAATGCTAAATCTGCTAGTGCTTTCATCTCAGAGTTACAGCTTCAGAAATCAGCAGCTTTTTTTTGTTTCTTTGATTTTGTTTTGTTGTTGTTTTATTTTTTAACTATCCAGTTTATAATACTTTGGTATAGCAACCTGAACAGACTAAGATCAGGGAAAGAATATTCATTAAGTTGTTCAGTTTTAACATGTAGTGATTAGACTTCAGTGGAAGTTCCAGTGTGTGTCTTCACAGGACAGATCAGGATGTAAAGGGAGTAGTCAGGAGAAAAATCTACACAGTGACACATGTAACTGATTCCAGTTGAATGTCACAAGTAGGTGTAATCACACAGAAGGAAAGAAATAAAAACCATCCAGAGGAAATCTACTGGCACACGACAGAGAATCTAGGAAGGACTTATGAATAATAACCCAAAAAGCAGAAAGAAAATAGGGAGAAAAGTGTCGCACAGCCTATGAGTGTCTTTCAACAATGTGAGAGCTAACAGTGTCACTTGCCATACTTAGGCTAAACTTGACATTCAGATCTGAGAGTTAGGAGAATTGAAGGTGACATTCAGTCAGTCATGTCATTAGGCAAAAACTTGACATCAAAACTGAAGAGGCAGCAATGAGAAAGAGAGAGTATGGCAGAACTTAGCTGAGAAGAGGAAGGAAAAACCAGATTACACTGTGATGGAGGAATCCTCAATGGCTCCGGAGAGGGAGCAAAGCTTGTATGGATTCTTGGAGGCAGATGTAATGAGGATAGGAACAAAGATGAATGATGAATCGTGGTCCAGGCAGAGAGCACTCTGGAGGCGATAGGCGAGCTGAAAACCTGTTTTCGCAAACGTTCTAAGTGGTGAAGAGCTAGACGTACAAGAGAAAACTGTGAAATGGTTTTACTCTTGGAATTTCTCCATAAGAATTACAAACCGAACTTGATTAAATTGTAGGAGCCTGATGACAAATAGAACACTTTATGTCTATACTCTACTATGGCAGAATATTGTCGTCTTCTTGTATCAAATACAGCATCAGAAAAGGAAGGGTATGGAGCTCAAAATCCAACACTGTCACTCATCACATGAGGGACTGAGGACTTAAGTGTAGTTTCTTTGGCTTTCATTTGTAGAAGAATTTCATTTTCAGTATATATGTATGGTATAAATGTTATTTCAACAAATATAAATAATCAATAAAATCATTCATATTGCTTTTATTAAGATGATATTATTTATTATTAAATATTTATATTTATTTAATATAAATAAAATTTATTAATTATATTAATAAAATTTATATAAATGAAATTTATTATTACTTTTATTATTTTATTAAGATGATAGCTATTAATGATAATTATGTTCTTCATTAAGTCTTTCAAATCTGTGCACTTTTACATCGCTGAAATGTTATAGACACTCACATTGAGAAACTCTAAATAAACTGAATAGGTTTATAAAAACTTGTCTTAAAAGACAAGCTTAAAAGACACAGCTTCATAAAACATATTGAAAGATTTAAAATATATTCTAATGTTTATGCTTTGCCAGTTATTAAATATTGAGTTTCACTTTTTCCACGAATCTAAATGTTACTCATATGTGTGAGTTACTGCATATACTGTATATTGTTACCTAATAATAGACCTCTATGTACTATACAGTAGAATTGATGAAAGTAACTGATATACCAGATTGTAAGTACTCGTTTTGAAATAACACAAAAGACTTGTTTCATATAACTTAATGAATGACCAAAAACCCATACAGAAAACATACTAACTTTGCTCTTCTGCATTCTCACTGTAATAATCTTTTGTGAGAAATTGGCAAAATTTGATCTGTTCTGTTGAAAGAACAGGAAAAAAAGGCCATGGTTATATCACATACCTCAAATAGTCATGGATATCCATTATAATGGAATAAGATATGACTTGCAATAGCATATAGAAGATATTATCTTGTACTATCAAGGACCATTCACAGAAGGGTGGTTGACAATAGCCTGTCAGATACAAAGCCAAAACTGCATAGTGCTCTCTCCCATCCAACAGTGACATGCAGTGACCCTGACAAAAATCAATGTGTGGTGATGGACAGATTATACATAGCTAGAGGATTATATAGATATACAGGTCAATAGATATATAAATTTATATATAAAGATGTATAGGTAGATTGATAGATAGATAGATAAATAGAAAGATGATATAGAACTGAGATACACATAGATTAAAACTGTTCAGATTGATTGACTAGTAATAAACAATAAAGAGCTGATACACACATAGATGATACATAGTTATATAGATAATAAATGATTGCTAAAATATAGAGGTTACAGAAGATAGAGATAGATGATAAACAGATAAGCAATAGATAATAGATTGTGAATGACTGACAGGCAGATTAGATTGAATATATATATATATATATATTTGCATATAGATAAGATATGCAATAGATGATAAACAGAGACAATAGGTAATTTTCTATGTGAACTTGGTTGACTAGGCAGTGGCACCTTACTGGTTAAATGTCAGTCTAGATGTGAATATATTTCTGGATGTGACTAACATTCAAATTCATAAAATGGATAACCATAATAGCTTCTATAAGGGTTTTAAAGCCTTTTGTACTCATATAACAAAATATCTCAGGTTTCACAGCTTACGAACAACAAAATTTTTTATCATATTTTGGAGGCTGTGAAATCGAAGATGAAGGAATTAGCAGATTCATCTAATGAAGTTCATCTTACCAACATGTGGCACCATCTGATAATCTTCACCAGAGGAGGCTTAGCTTGTTTTCTTCTGGAGTCTCTTGTGTAAGGGCAATAGTGAGGCAGAGCAGACATGATCTAATCACCTCTCATAGCTCCTTCAAATACTGTCCTATTATTAGGATTCAAAGTATAAATCTAAGGGATCCATGCATTAAGGAGCTGCAGAGAGAAGAGACAACTCCCTCAGGAACTGAGGAAATTTGACTCTTGCCAAATCCTGTGCTCAAGTTTTTGACGTGAGCTGTTATAGAATTTAACAGATCTGATTAGAATTTTAAGCCTGTTGGTGTGCTCCATAAATTGCAGGCTTGTCTTAAAAACTGTATCTCAATGGCTCGGTGTATGGCTGGGTGTATGGCTGGGTGTATGGATGGACAGGTAATGGGTGGGTGGGTGTGTGGGCTGATGAATGGGTGGATGGATGAATGGATGAATGGATGGACGAATGGATGAGTGGGTGGGTAGATGAATGGGTGGGTGAGTGGGTGGGTGGATGGATGGATCGATGGATGGATGGGAAGATGGATGAATAGGTGAGTCATGGATGGATGTAGTGAGATGGACATACTGAGGAATGGAGGAATGGAAGGATGTACCTTGGAGAGGAGTTAATACAATATTTCTAGATTGACATGAGGCCCAATAAAATTGGATATTGTGTAAATCAAACAGTTACTTCCACTTGAGCCCTCTAATTCCTTTCTAGAATGAGTCAACCTCAGACAATTGGGGAGAGTATAAAAAAGCATACCAAAAAAGAAGTGTTATTCCTAGGGAAACTGATAAGTCATGAATTACAAAGAACTAGAATTCTAATACTTTTTACCATATGGTGTTTCATTTCTTCTTTATTGACAAGGATTACAAGGCTTATTCTCCATATACACATTTGAATAATGAAGAGAAGAAAATGGCATTTCAGAATATGATAGATGAGTACCTGCATTTAGAGAGGCATTCTCTGCCCAAGGGCCTAATTAGATTATAATTTCAAAATATTTTCTTGAGTGGCCCTGTGATAGAGGCCACCAGATTCTCAAGCTTCATTTCTTACACACCTCCCCTCTGAATGGTGTTGCTCGCAGCCCCTCTATGCTAATGGATATCAAAATTTCCTTTTATATGTGGTATTAGAAGAGAAACTCTCATCTAGTTACTTTTTCAATGCAAAGTCAAAGTAAGTGATTACTTTCCTGTTGTCTGTGATTAATGTTTACAGGTGCTAAATGTAATGGGGCCTCTCATTTGGTGCACTAGGGATTGAATTTTGAGATCTTACCTAGAAAAATTAAGCGATACTGAGCAGGCTAGTAGTTCTCTTTGTTGGAATGTTGAGTTTGAAATGTTCTGTGAGTAATTATGGAAATGATTTGGTGATCATGGCGAGTGAGACAAACGGAGCTCTGGCATGACACGATGATACTTCAATCCTCACGTTTGCCCTTCAGTGTCAGAGTACAGCTTGCAAGCAGTTGGCCTCAAAGGGCTTAGCTATTTATCTTTGGTGACAGGTTGTAATTTGATTAGCTCCATTTTTCTAAACATTCGCATACCTCAAATGAAGCCCCCTTCCTTCCTCTGTTATTGTATATTACTTACATTTTCATTCCAATATCATTTTTTAATCTCCTAAGCCATTGCCCTTATGCATTTTTTCTCAATTTTTGGAAAAAGAGCTCAAAGAAGGCACATTACTGCATTAGTATATTACATCTTTACAAGAATATAACAAATGCACACTCCCCTACCAAGTGTTCAGAATTTCCCAGAAGCCTCAATTATGTATTTCTTTTCTACTGAACAAAGTGACCTGCTGGAAACAACATTTGCCTGGCATTACAGTAAGAAAAGACACGTAAAGAAATTCTCCTCTAGGTGATCGATACTGAGGGAAATCATATAAGTGGGCTCTAGGTAGCACACAGTCCTTTCTGTCTCTAATCATCATCCATCTTACTTTAAACAAAGAGAGAAGAAGGAGTACTTGCTTCTGGAAGTTTAAAAAGAGCTATGGAAGTAGTCTCCAGTGGCCAGGTGAACTACACGCCATAGAACCAAGGAGAATGTATAGGAAAACACCTGGCTGAACAACAAAGCTTCCTTTAAAGGTGTTCATAAAAGACTAAAAGAAGCTGGAAATAGGAGTACATGGTCTGTCTGGGCTAAGGGCATGTTTTTACGTGAGGTTCAGGCCTGGGAGAATGCATCTGTACACTGATATGGACTGTTCTCACCTTAATACCTCCAGGAAATCCTTAAGTACCTAAAGTCTTCCTTGAAACATGTCCTGATGGACTTAGGCAACCAGCTTGGTCTGGATCACTGTAAGCGTGTGACTCAAATACATCATGGTTTGAGGTCCCTTTCCTACCACACTTTAAAGTTTCTTTTAGTGAGTCTTTCAAAAACCCAAATGAAGGCAAGACTATCTGAAGCTCAGTTTCTTTCACATGGACAAAGACTCACAGCTGCCTAAAGATACTTGTTGAATAAACTTAGAGCTTTTTGTTTTGACCTTTTTTTTTCCTATTGCTGTGTAACAACTGCTCATCCCACACTTCCTGTAGCAAGAGGACACGAATCCCCTTACCAGACTGCCTGGCTCTGGTTTTGATTCCTCCAACAGGTGGTCCTCTCAGAGGACCTGGACATATTTAGAGTCTGGTGGTGTGGGGGTCGATAGGCAGCTGCCATTAACTAGCAATAAAATTGATGCTGGCACTCGGAAGGCTGTGAGGTTAATTCCTAAATCTATACTGTTATTTCCTCTCTACTCGGAAGCCTGTGTTCCAAAAGAAAACATTCTGGGGGCAGAAAGGAGAAGGTTCAGAAAGACCTGCATACTGGAACAGGATCACTTCAACAGAAGTACACAGAAGCCATACGTGGCTACTTATTAGGCCTTATCTCTTTTGCCTCTCCTTCCTCATCTGTAGCCTTCCTTACCTCTGTGCTATCTCTGGAACACTGTAGGCTTATCTCTTATTTCGCCCTTGCACTAGTCTCCCTTCTATACCATAAGAGAAAATCTCTCTCTCTCTCTCTCTCTCTCTCTCTCTCTCTCTCTCTCTCTCTCTCTCTCTCTCTGGCACACACACACACACACACACACACACGCACACACACACCACCCAGCATACATACACACTATCTATATCTGATTGATAATGTGCTTGCCAGCAAAGTCTAAGAAGCCCCCAGAAGCTAAGCTATTTTGTATACCCCATTATTCATTTCTTAAGGAAACTTAATCTTGCTCTTCCTTTGGTTTCCTTAATGGATCAAGTCATTACTGAATATAAAGTGAGTGGAAGGGAAATTTATCATTGATATTTACAATAATGACTTAAGTGCATGAAAAGATATTTGACTCACAAAATTAAACTATTTTGTATGGTGTAATTATTAAAGAAAGGAATAAGCATTTAATTTCAACAATAGTTATGTATTGAAGAAAACAATACTGGTTAGTTTAGGGCCAACCAGAACACATTCTTAAACATCTCTAGGCTTGTATTTCTTTGAATCATAGCTCCACTGAGGTAAGCATGTGAAGCTTCCTTGCCGTAGATGAAAATTACTTCTTGCATTAACCTATCTATGCTTGAACATCATGTTCAGAATTTGTGCAAGAAAATGATGTGATAGCAGCTTAGAGATACATTTTACTTTTACTATCTTAGGAACTGACAATAAAAAACAGTATAGATGGATGAACATTTTCAGGCTTTTAACAAGGTAATTGAGAAAAAGGCATGCTTTTGTGAAGAAGTATAAAACGCTGGAGGGGATCATACATTGTTACAAAAAATGCCCTCTGATGAATGATGAAGGAAAAAAGGGGCACAATTATCCTGTGTCATGTCTCATGTCCAATTAACCACTAAGTGCTATCTGTTCATCTTGAGTCTGTCCATTTTTCTCCACCCAACCCTGCATCTTAAATGATGCCATCATTATTTTGTAGACCACTAAGGTAATAATTTCCTAAATGGTTTCCAAGACTCCTATCTTGCCCCTTTAAGTCACTTTTGACATTGTCACTTGAGTAATATTTCTTAAAATGAAAGTGCAGCGTACAGAGACACAAGTCCCTGCTTAACACTCTTCAATAGCTCTCTAATGCGCTAAGGGAAATAAAAGCACAAACTCCCTTGAGTGACATCCAGGGCCTAAAAGGGAAGTCCCTGCACACACACTCTCACTTTTAGTCCTTTTTTCTCTACCTACTGTCTCCATTTCAATACCAGGCTCCGTGGAACCAGTTTCTCCGGCCTCCTAAGCTCAGTCCTTGTACTTTTTTTTTTTTTTTTTTGCCAGCACACTCCTTTCTTCTCCTGTGGGAGCTTAGGAAGGAATTACAATCTGACCACTGCCTGGTCCTCCCGCATACAGGAACTGGGATAGTGAACACATAATATGGTTCTATACAAAATAGCAATAGAACAAGTCAGGAAGAACTGAGGTGTACAAGCTCCCGCGCACAATACCCAGATGGAAGAACATTCCAAAAAAAAAAACCCGCTGACGTTAAACTGGATACCCACTCCATTGCTCGGAGTGGAAACCAGTGGATATGCTTCTCTTTGTGTTGACTTGGGGTATATCCAGGTTTAAAAAAAAGAAGAAACCTAAGCACACACAGGCTTCCCAAGAATCCAACAAGTGTGATGGATTTGGTGCTTGTGACTTGAGGCCTTACAGTAGAGAAGTACTGGCAGTCACATCTGATGACTGCTGCTCTCCTGCTCCTGGAAGATTTCTTGGCCTTATCTTTTGTTGCTTAGTAGCCAGTGCTTATCTTTGTGGTTTCATCAGCCTCTATTGTGAGTAGCCAGTTAGTATTTTCCCTCCCCGCTTGTCTGTGTTTTATTTAAGGATAACTACCAATAATACTCCATCATCGCCCACATGCTCAATACATCACGACTTCTGACTTAAGGAAATGAAGTCCCGAGACCTTAAATGACACCAAAGTTTGGAACAATCACTATAGAATACTTTTTCTCATATTGTGGGGGACAGAGAGCAAAATAAGAAGATGAAAGATTCCCTGGATAAGAATGTCTTATGTGACTTATAAGAACCTAAATTTCAACATACAACCAGCATTATTTCATAAACTCGTGGACACAACTGATATTCTTGCATTATTTTCAACCTCAACAGAAAAATGAGGAGTGTTTCACCATTAAACACAGTAGGGTCTGTAGGTCAGGAGATGTCTTCATTCATACTGAAAAAATTCTTTTTTGCTTTTTCTAAAAATTTTATTAAAGGGGTACTGAATTGCACCAAATGCTTATTCCAATTCTACTGGTGTTATTTTTAATTTCATTCTTATTCTTTTGAGTTAAATTGGTTTAAAAATTAGTGCTGGATAAATTTAGCATCCTGGCATAAACTCTCATCATCACCTTTTTCATGCATTGCTTGGCTTAATTTATGGGTATTCTTTGAGAACCTGTGTTTAGTTTCATAGGTTTCAGATCTGATAAGTTCTTGGGAGAGATCACATTCATGATCCTTCACTGTCTACACCAAGATCACCTTAGCTTATCAAGTCCTTTAAGATTCCTATGATTGTTTTTATTCTTGGCAATCCCATTTCCTTATTTTCCATTTCTTTCTTGCTCTCCTCTCAGATTTCTGACCTTTTCTCTTGAACATGTCATATATTTCACAAAGCTATTTTACAGTCCGTGCCTGAAAGTTCCAGCACGTAGCCCAACTTTGAATCTAATTTTGGTGACTCTTTTCACTATTATACCCCTTTTCTGTGTATCTTAGCTTTCATTACACGATAGTTTTGTGTTTAAAAACACCGAATATCCTATAATATTGAATTATAGGATGTTTATCACCCCCCAAATATTTATTCTTCTTTGTCAACAAGGCTGCTAGTATGTATTAA
The DNA here is from genome assembly GCF_982192425.1 of Myodes glareolus. Classification (NCBI taxonomy): domain Eukaryota; kingdom Metazoa; phylum Chordata; class Mammalia; order Rodentia; family Cricetidae; genus Myodes; species Myodes glareolus. The sequence goes on from NC_142042.1 coordinate 19,121,311, forward strand.
TTTGACATGTATTTTATTTGGATTTGCACTGTCTTGTACTTCCAATTAGATGCCACAACCACTGGCTTCAGATTACATGGCAATGTGACACACTCTCCTTTAGAAGGAGGGAGGCCAGAAATGCAAGGTAATGTTTTGAAAACAGCATTATGATTTGTGCATGACCTTACAAGATGTAACATACTTCTTAAAATCTTACTGACGAACACATGTTTATTATTTAGACATGCTTAATGTTTCAAAAAGTATTTTTAAAAACTCAGTAAAATATCTTAGCATCAAAACTGATAAAATGAATATGCCCAAAGGGAAAAACTTTTGGTACAATCACAGTAAGGTAGTGTGGTCACAACAAAAACATCCTGATTTCTTCATGTGTCATCTGTTCTGCAATAAAAGCCCCAACTAAATCTATGGGAATAGACTCCATGACCATGGCAAATCTTATAAGAAAAACATTTAATTGGGTTGGCTCACTAACAGTTCAAGGGTTGGTCCATTATCATCATGGCGGGAAGCAAGGCAGTGTGCAGGCAGACACAGCCCTGGAGAAGGAGCTCAGAGTGGAGAAAGAGCTACATCTTGATCCAGTAGACAACAGGAATTGATCTGTGACACTCGTTGTGGCTTGAACATAAATAAGACCTCAAAGCCCACTCCAAAAGTAACACACTCCCTCCAACAAAACCATACCTACTCCATCAAAGCCACACCTCCTAATATTACCACGTCCTTTGAACTTATAGGGTCCAAATACATTCAAACTGCCATATGCCCCATAAAAGATTTCAACCAATGACAATGTTTTTGGATTAGGAGTAATACTCACGCAATTACGCTGTAAAGGGCAGTATGTTTGGGTGACTAATTTTTCTTGTTTGCCTGTACTTCTTTAAACATAATGTATACACAAAATCACATGGGATAATATTAAAATATAGTCAGCTAAAATATTAAAATATAGATTCAGTATGTCTAAAGTGCTATTGAGAGAAAGCATTTCTACTCAATTCTAAAGTTAGGATCACTCTTGGATCACACTTGAGGGTTCAGTCTCTTAGCTCTGACAGCAGAATTGCTGGCCCCCTATTATGGTAGCCAACTTCCAAATAACTCCCACTAATCCACAATCCCTAGCATTTATATACAGATCAACACTGTACCAGAGAGGCTCTATAAAACAAAATAATGGATTCGAGATTTGGTTGCCAATGGTTCTGTGGCTTCAGCCTTAGTTAATAACCCCTTTCCTCTCTACCTAAGATCACACAGTCAGATACTAACTGCCTGATAAGGACACACTGACAACAGGGAACTGTGATGGGAATGTTTCTACTGAACCCACACAACTTCCACAGAGAGCCAGAGTTGCAGACACTCAAGTTTGCCACCCTCAGAAATCCCTAGAATATAAAATGATTTAGCTTATAAATTTAGGGGATAATTTCTTACACATAGGGAACTGTTTTACTGCTTAACTTCTGTGTTTTAAATCCAGTATTATCAGACACATGGGAAAGATGGCTCCATGTCAACCATCACAAAGAAAAGATGGAGTGATGTAGTCACACGCCCAGGAAGGCTCAGGGTGAGCAGCTGTGGATTCTTAAGCCATGTGAGGGATGGTAGAGCTTTGTCCATACCACAGGACAGCTCTCAGGGAGCACGGCAGGAGTGGGGCCACTCCTACCCAAAAGAGACAATGGCCACATCATGACAAAGTCAGTCACGCTTCTGCCCCCCGCCCCACCAGGGGACATGCTCCTCAGTAATTATGTGACCTGCAAGCATGCTGCTAACCTGACTGATACACTTGGAGAACCCCTGCCCCCGCTGCAGTACTTCCAAATGTTTCCCCTGGTAGTTCATAGCCGCCATAGTCACCGCAGCCTGAGACCCCACTACACAGCTCCTCTGCATCCTGTGACCTCCAGTGTGCAGCAGTGGATCAGGGTCAGGGGACCCACATACTGCCATTTTCAGAAAGGGGAGGGGCTTTGGGAGTGTGGGAGGGAGAGCCTTGCCAAGAGGTTTCAAAAGTTGTGTGGCTGTCGGCTCTTTGATTTGGACTTCTAAGATTTAGAATAGTACAAGAATATTTTTTTATTAAGTTGACCAATATAAAATATATTATAGCAACTCCAGGATATAATATAGAATTGTTGAGATTGACATGCAATATATAAAAATATACATGCCAGATTTCTGTTGAACAGCTATAAATGAACAAGACTTTCAAACATGGGATAAAGGTAAACACAGCTAATAATCAATAGACCAGGCTAGGAACACTGAACTAGATGACTTTGAAACATTATTTCTAACCTTCAATGTCTTCAACCCCTGGTGAAATTTTTAAAGTATGTTAATTTATTGTTCCACCACAATTACTCATGTGGGCATTTAAATGCCATTTGTAATTTTTTATGTGACTACAAGCATGAGCCTAATTAACTTTTTTCTCATTGATATTCTTTGTGTTGAGTTATTCACATTAAATTGTTTTGGAGTTGATATCAGCTTCAAAGACAAACATTTATATTTTGGGAAATTAATAATTTTCCTTAAAAAGAATAACATATGGTTTTCTCCTGTAAGTACTTCTTGAAGAATAGCTGCCTTATTTTGCCGTATTTTATTTTATTTTGTGATAAAGTAGAAAATTATCAAGATCTGTTTCTCTAGTTTTGCAAAAATAGTTATTGTAAAATTGAACAGATGCTATATATATAAATAAATTTCATAAATTCACACATGTGGGAACTTCGGTGAATCCTACGCATCACTTGTAGAAATGTACTTACAATGCTTTTGGTGAAAGCGCTATTTTGTACTTTTCCAGCTCAGTGCAGTAAGGTGAACTTCTTCACCCTAACACTGAGACAACAAAGATATTGATGTCAACATTCTACCTGGCACTGGGAGGTAAGCAAGCTCTTCTCTCTGCACTACCAGAGACACAGTGCTCTTCAGCCACTTTGAAAGTGGTGCTACTCTGTTTTCTGTTTTCTACCAATACTACCCAAAACACAGAGAGCAAAATATACACTCTTAAATTCATCTTTATGGTTTCAGAATGAAACTGAAACAACTGATGCCAATAAATTAGGAGCACAGGGATGCAAATCCGTATGTTTTTGTAGGAGAAGTTAGCCGTTCCACCGCATCAGCAAATTTACCAAAGATGAGGATTAGGCCAATTGACAAGCTCTATTTCTAGGAAATTAACTTTAGGACTAATATCAACATCACGCTCAGAGGAATTCATGTGCAATAAGGTATGTAGTCAGAGAAAAGGGAAGAAAGCTAATCATGTTTTTGTATATTAGAGGTTTACCATAGGGCACTTCCTGGTTAAGATTATTTCTGCATATCAGCCAGGCATAGGTATGTAGCAGAAGATATGATTCACACATGAGCTTCAATTAAGTCCATCAAGGAGCATCAAGGGAACAAGGCACAGAGGAAGAGAGGCAATCAGAACTTACTCCTTAATCAGAAATAGCATTCCTTAATTGACAAATCTTCATTAGTAGCAGATGGTAGGTGAGCAAAAAATTGGGGGAATGGCCACCTTTTTGACATTACCTCCAATTAAGAAGGCTTTCTCAGCTATCAGGACAAATTTTGAAATCTTCATATTTTTCCCAGGTCAATAATAACTCAGAAGAGATAATGAAGTCTGTTCTCCTTCTGTCTATCATTTACCCTGGCTGTTTCCATCTGCTCAAAGGTGAAAAGATGAACTATCCAATGATTCTAGTCTAGACTGTGCACTCAGGAAGCCCACAGTGACTCATGAGTGTTACTTCCTATTAGGGGAGAGCTATCCTAGGCTCCAGTGACACAGACCTGCAAAAGAAAAAAAAAATGGTCTCCAATATGTTCATTATTCACAGCTAGAGTTGAAAACAACAGGGAGATCAGCTGATTCTACTTCACATCCCCTGGAAAACAGCACACTTGAGAGGGGAAGCAACCAAGGGCAGTGCAGCAGTGAAAACTTTTCAACTGCCCTACACAAAGCAAAGACGTCAGATGACAACTCTGCCCAAAGATTTTATCTTCCATAAGCATTTGATAAATTCCCCTGCAGAATGTCCCCGATTCAACTTGACTACTTTTAGCTTTTCTTTGCATCGATATTTGTCAATTAGTTACAGTAGCAATTTTCAAAAGTCCTCAGAGTGGCAGCTTCAATATAAACTTGGATGTTACTAGAAACGTACTCCTCCAGCTTCATCCAATTTAACTCAATGAGAAACTTGGGAGATAGCATGAGAAACCCATTTTAACAGTCCTCCAGGGTGAGGGGCATGTTGTCTTGGCCCCTCACATTGTTGTCAATTTTGGAATCTGACCCAGGTATTTGAGGTCTTTCTGTGAGTGTATGATGTGTGAGAGTCAAGTCTTAGCTTGAGTCAGCACAGGATCTGTGTGACCAGAGCTAAGTCACCAAACCTGGTACATGAACTGTTTTATTGAACCAGGTAAATCTGACTCCAAACCACAGGTCTGGAGCTAAGCCTATGGGCATGGAGACGGTGGCAGGAGTTCGTGAAACGTGAAAGGTCCAAGTGACTCTTGGACAAAGCAGATTTGGAGGCCAAGGGTCTGAGCCTATGGATGTGGCAATGGTGACAGGCAGGGGGCAGAGAGGAGCAGGGAGTGGAGGGGAGCAGGGGGTAGAGAGGAGCAGGGAATGGAGGGGAGCACAACAATTATGAGAAAGGGAAAGAGATGCTTGGCAGGCACAAGTTTTCAAGTAACTAAGATCTAACGTTAGAATAATAGAAATATAGTTAATTATAAGATGATGCTGAACACTGAACTAGATTCCTGACCAACTTTTGAATCAGATATCTTCACAGTAACTAGGTAGACAAACATATTGTTACTAAATTTGTAGGCCAGGAATCAGAGTTGACAGGGAAAAGTCACTTGCTCATTCTTTTAATCACTTAAGAATATGCATAAAACAAAGAAAAATATAATAACCTCCCCAATTTTGTATAGAAATACTTAAGGAAGTTTTAAGAGGCAAGTTCAGACATAAAATAATAAAAGAAACCATAAATATATTTATCATATATTAATTTTAGTATATTATATACATATATCTACTATTTCATTTTTCTATATATAGTAAATATGAATATTGGAAAAAGAAAGAATGATTGACATAAGGCAGAGCAAGAAATGACTTCTATGACAGAAATACAAAGCCCTGCATTGATTTAAAAATATGCCCTATTTTAAAATATAAGAACATGAAAATAAATATTTCTCCAAATTCCGACAAAGAGGCAGGAATTTTGACATAAATTTTATCACCTACAGTCTTAAAAGTGTAGTGGGTAGCCCGTGTCTATCTTCATTCTATCTAGTGACCATAGAACAATTATATGTAGTTCAGCTCCCCTGTGGACCATCGTTGGCACGTTGTATATTAATATTTTTTTATTTCTTAATTTTTAAAAACAAGCATGAAACACATACAAACAATAAAATGTATGACATTTATTTTTTTAGAAATTTTATATAAGAAACGCTGGATATATCATTTAGTGAGTCTCTAAAGATCCATATCAAATCCCATGTTAGGAGGACTTTTTCATAAGGTTATTCACATGAGACACTGTTTCCACAAGAATTTAATGAATCTCCCAGAATAAAAATCACTGTTCTGTTGATGAGGTCTGTGAACACTCAATTATACTTGTATTCATGTCTCTGATGTATATCTTCTCAGAGATGTTAGTTCTGTAAATTTTCATAGAAATTATAGTGGAATAAACATTCTCCTTTTGTTTTTGTTTTTTTGAGACAGGGTTTCTCTGTAGCTTTGGAGCCTGTCATGGAACTAGCTCTTTGTAGACCTGCCTGGCCTTGAACTCACAGAGATTCACCTACCTCTGCCTCCTGAGTACTGGAATTAAAGGTGTGCGCCACCACCACCCAACTTGAAACATATTTTTAATCAATAATTATAGAGTTCTTGACTTGAGAAAGGCATATGTATTTTGCAACTGTGAGTGGAGTTTGAACCTTCATGGAAATCATGCGTTTTTACAGTCCCATTTGAAGTGCTGGGATTAAAGGTATGTGCCTCCACCATCCGGCTATGGGATAAAAATTCTTAAATGCATGGGGCATTTCTGAATGACTATGTGAGATACTGAGATTCTTAATTAATTTGGGGGTTCTATAACTTAATATCTGAAATGAGATAACTAAAGAGAAGCAATGGTTTAAGTAGCTTACGGGTCCAGGATTCAAGAGAAGGGCATAAGCGTCTACTGGGTTCTGGTGACAGCCCTTGGCTGCATCATTCAGTACACAGCTGTGGGTAGGGCCTTGTGAGTGGACACGACAGAAAGCCAGCAAGTCTGATTGGGCCATGATCAGACTTTAAATGCCTGTCTCCTGAGCCCTAACAGAGTGCTAAACAAGAGTGTTGATTCCCTCCAAAGCCACAGCCCCAGTGTTTCTAGGGCTTCTTGGTTGTTTTTTCCTCTTAAAAGTCTACATCATATTCATACACCACGATGCTTGAGAACCAAGCCTCTGACACATGAACCCTGAAGACACAAAAACCTCAAAACCATACCACTGGGATTCTGTGGAACGTTAAGACATACTTACATAACTGAACGTCAAGATACCCTGAGGTATCGGTAGTTTTGCTGAAGTTTTGCTTTATATACTAAGATGCAGAATCAACTACAAGTCTGGTTGTGCAGAGTTAGCATAGCAAAGAAGGACAGGAATTAACAGTGAAAGCCAAGTGCTTGCCTTCCAAGGCCATTTCTTCCACTTGCTAGGTACTCATATTTACTTGGGAGACACTCTACTTACCGTGTTTTGGACCGCTCTTCTGAAAATGTAATTTTTCAATAAGAACAACCTTTTAGAGCTGTTTTGAAGACGAACACTTATGACATGTTTAGGATACCACCTGGAATTATATAAACAGCACTCAGTGTACATTAATAGAGAAGTTAAGCAATTTCTGTGGTTGATATTGTTGCCTTGTCTTTTGACCTTTGCCTGTCAGCATATATTTCTCTTTTAGTAATTTCATGTACCAAAGTCATTAGTGGCTGACCTGCCTTTGGGGGATTATATAAATGATATCATAAGGGCATGCTGTAAAAAGAAATAGATGGGATGAAAGAACTTTAAAAATAAATTTCTTCTGTTATTTTCGGAGAATAATTATCCAAAGTCAGTGCTCTGTCTTCTTAATGTTAATATAGTCAATGGAGTCCTCCCCAGGAAAACTTCCGTGTAAAGACTCAATTGGCAGAATATTCTGTTTCTCTTAATAATATTTTGATATATCTATGATCCTTTCCTTTATATGAATATCACATAGTATTTCACCAGAGTATGAACACTCTGAGTGGCCTAATAGAGTGTGCTCTTACCATGACAAAGTAAGAGGCAGGGAAGTTGCAGAGGAAGCTGAAGTCAACACTGTGTTATTCACAGTCAGCTCCATTTCCACACTGAGGACCAGCACAGAGTCTTGCTACCAAGATAAAGGCATCATTTGAGAGATGGTAGAAAGGTGTTTGCTATGTGACAAGAGCAGAGCTGAGAGATGATAATTGTGTCAAGATGGAGACCAGGTTTGGAACCCTCCAGTGCTAATGAAGATTTATTCACTAGTGACAGTTGATCAGATCTTCTGGGTGGGTGCTGAGATTTCATTAGTTAAAGACATAAAGTAGTCTGTCTGATTAAAGAGGCAAGGAACAGTAGGGAGTACCCATAAATTACTATGGCTCAATTAGGTGCAGACAGTTTAGTGAGTGTTTATTAATAGTACAAAGGAATATTTTCCAATTAGATTAAAAGGTTTAGAAAACAACAGTTACAGTCATGGTGATTTAAACAGAACTCTAGAATAATGCATCGTCAGAAACTTTATTGATTAAAATTGAACTGGCAAGTTATTTGTAGTGTTCATTGTTTATCAGTAGAACTCCTGGTGTGAAGAACAATTTTTCTCACAAGATCAATGGGAGTACTGAGCTAATTTCTTCTTGCCCTGAAAATTGATAAGAACATAAAGGGCAGCTTGACCACTCCTGAAAATACCAACATGATTTATTCAGGCTAATCGTCAAAAAGGTGGCATTGCATAAATCACTGGAGATGGTCATGCCACACAAGGCCCTAAAGGCTGGTTTTGCTGTCATAGTAGGGCCACAGTAAGAAGCCTGGGATTTAATCAGAAAAGTCTTTAGCTAGCTTAGCTGTGAGCAGCTATCTGAACATTGGAACTGGTAAGAAATCAAGGAAAGGCTGCATACATAACTTCTCTGGTGATGACCACTAGAATTTATGAGGTTAGTTTGGTGGAAGGAAGCATGAGGTACAGTCCAGGACTTCTTTTATGTCATCTTGAAGTCTCCAAATGACATCCATAAGTACGAAATAAGCTGGAAATTGTTTTACCTGATCTGAGGTCTTAGAATCTGTGTTTCACTGACCACAAAATTAACTATGAAAGGAAGAAAAGAAAGGCAAGGAACTGATAGTTGAAATCTATGGATTCTTGACAAACAATGCACTAATATACTTGTTACAAACTTACAATGTGATTAAATGTGATGTGGGATTCCCCTCTGTATGTTGTGAATATGTTTTATTACCATTGGTCAATAAAGAAGCTCCTTTGACCTATGGTAGGGCAGAATACAGCAAGGCAGGCAGAGATAGAGGAGGAAAGAAGGCCAAGTCAGGAGATGCCTTGTAGCTGCCGAAGGATAAATATGCCAGAACCTTACAGGTAAGTCACGGCCTTGAGGTTATACACAGATTAATAGAAATAAGTTAATTAAAGATTAAGAGATAGCTAGGAATATGCTTGATCCATTGGCCAAACAGTGTCGTAATTAATATAGGTTTTGTTTGATTATTTGGGTCTTGGTGGCAGGGAAATGAAAAGCTGTCTCTGTTTTTAAAAATGTATTGCAGCAATCTGTTTGGGATCCTAGTCTGTTTGGATGCTCACCTTCCTAGGCCTGGAGGGAGGGGGGAGGAACTTGAACTTCCCACAAGGCAGGAAACCCTGACTGCTCTTTGGACTGGAGAGGGAGGAGGAGAGGGAGTGGCAGGGGGAGAGGGAGTGGGGGGAATGGGAGGGTATGGGGAGGAGGGGAGGAAGTGGAAATTTTTATAAACAAATAAATAAAAAAATAAATAATAATAAAAAAATAAAAAATAAAAATGTATTGCAGCAATCATGTTAAAAGAAGGAAGTGTGTTGTTCTTTTCTAGTTCTACAGAAAGGAACAGGAAGGATGTTTGAAAATAAAAGGCATACAATTAATTATCTATGTAAAAGTATCTATTATACACCTAAGTGGAAGTATAATTATACATACATAGTTAATGAAAATTTTCCATCTGGGATGGAAATCTTCCTTCCAAAAGTCAAAGACAAACTAACAAAAATCCCTCCAGGGAGGAAAAACTCTGTTTTGAGCAGTGGATCAGGTTGTCCAAGAGAGTCTCACATCCTTATAGTTTACTGATATCTTTTGTTGACCCCATAAGGAGAAGGCAAGTCCCTATTGCTGAAGACACCAAAAGGTTCCAGAACTGCTACTGACCTCAAAGTCTTCTCACCAAGGACTAGCTTTCAAGGTACCAGATGACCTCATAAAGGTTTCCAAAGCAAAGACGCAAACTACAGTTGCTCCCTACTATGATAGGTATGTTATGATACCTATGCATAATAACAAAAACCAGTATGACACAATAACCCTAAGGGTACAGCATGGCATGACTTCTTTGACAGTAATTAACAGTTCTTTAAGTAGAATTGAACCCCACAAAACAAGTGATAAATCATGCTAATAATTGACAACTAAGTACTCAAGCAAGTGAAATGATGGATCTTGGAGGAAAGTCAAAAGCTGACCCTTGTTCAATAGCATAAACCCTAACTCCAAACTAAACATCTGTCCCTACGGCCATAGGTAAGTATAGTCCTCATTCCTCACTAAGGAAACTCCCCTTTGCAATAGATAGAGACCATTATAGAAAAGCACAACTTATCAAAACCAAGAGTTGTGCAGCCAAGTTCCAACTTATACATTTATAATATAACTCCAGCACCTATGACTCAGGGATCATTGCAGAAGAGGGAACAGTAAGATTTTAGAACCCAGAGGAACAGGAAATTTCCTGTTTGATTCTAATTCCTAGGAATATTAAAAGCTACACCCACAAAGTCTCTATATTATAATATTATAATATAATATTTCTAATGAGAAAAATGGCCATGATTTTGAAAAGGAGCAAGAAGTATATATGGGAAGGTTATGAGGGAGGAGATGATAAGAGAAAATGATATACTTACATTATAATTTCAAAAAATAGAAGACATAAATTTTAATTAAATGATAGCTAGTAGATAATCAATACTCCGTTTCCAAATCCATATTGAAGAATGTTGTGTGTTTTGCAAATAGCATTAACACTTGTGGTTCTAATCTTTCCCACATACTTTTTTTAACTTTGCTTTCCAAACTAATTATGAAGCAGGAAGCTGCAGTTTGAAACATCCAAAGGACAGAAATAGCACAACAAACAGGCACTCTGTTTTCAAACTTAATTTATTTGCCAGAAAAACTTCATAGTGAATCACTTTCATATTGCCATTAAGAAATTAAGATCTTGCTCTCTCTTTCTCTCTCTCTCTCTCTCTCTCTCTCTCTCTCTCTCTCTCTCTCTCTCTCTCTCACACACACACACACACACACACACACATATACACACACCTCGGATATTTCAAATAAAGCTTCTTGTTTGAAAGGAAACCTGACCTGCTGATCCTAGCCTTGTAAATATATAGTTGTCAACTCCATAAAAGATGCCATAATGATATAAATTTATCTGATTAAACAAGAAGTGCAGAGTAATCAACTTACAAAACTAAGAAATGACAGAGACTCTTGAATGCTTGACAGTCACTGCAAGGTTTCTCAGTAATTTTTGGGCATACATCTTTAGTATATGGGCCCAAGATATTTGAAATATTTTTCTGTGAAGCAGCAATTTTTGAAGGACTGTCCTACCATGTCTTGGCAATGTTTGGTGGTTGCTTTCTTTTGTGTTCTGCTTGCCCAGTTTGGACAGCATACTGTTAGCAATTGAGGCAAAGAGAGTTGATTACACAAATGGCTAGCTTTTGCAACAAAGATAGCAAACTCCATATGTAAATTCTTCTCTGCCAATCATCCTCTTTAGAAGTAGATTGCTGCTGCCATAATCAGATGTGCCTCAATCACATGAAAAGCCTAATGTTATTATAATACTTAAATGCCATGTTCTGTGGTCTTTAAAATGTTTGAGTATCACCTATCTATCTAAAATATATCTCTGTATGCCCTTGAAAATGTATCTAATATGACTATAAGTTTGATTATTATAGATAACTACTAACCTGAATTTCTTTATTATTCTAAATAACTTTCAAGGAATAGAAATTTACATTTTTAAATGAGCTGCCCATGTATAATGCCTTGAAAAAGAAATAGAAACATATAATACAGTACAACAAAAAGAACAAACTTATATCAATATATAAAAATCTACCAAATGTAAAATATTTGAGATTAGTGGTTGTTCAAAAGTTGACTCAACAATCCATCCTTTTATCCCATCATTTCTATACTATATTCCCCCTTTTTCCTTTAGAAAGAGCTCCCTGAATCTAACCTCTTTTGTTTAGCTTTCTCCCTGACCATGGCAAGTAACAATTTGTAACTAATCCCCTTAAATGATGACAAACATTCATAACCCACTGAATGACGAAAAACCACACACCTACCTCTTGAAAATGTGAGTGTTATGCTTTATAGACTAATTCCTGTTGTCTAGGGGGGTTGCATCTTAGGGGATCTGAGAAAATTAAAATAATTGTCAAGTCCTAGGAGAGCTAGCTATAATATTTATTGACCAGTCTCTGTGCAATGGAAAAAATGCAAGGCTTACTTGTAGTCCTGGCAAGAATAGTCTGTGAAGCTGGATCGTCTCAGTTAGCAGCCTTGAGGCTGTTCCAGCTAGAACTCTCAGGAAACTGCAACTGACGTGATCTGAGAGGCTGAATCCCCTGGACCATCTACTTTTACTGGTTTCTGATCTCTTTGCTCTGAAAACACAAACTTTCAAAGGTAACATAAGAATCTGTACTGACACAAGTAGGGACGGTGTGTTCTACACAAGTCAGCCAAAGATGACTCTTTGTTTTATGTTTGAGCAGTTAAATATATGCCACTTGTCTTCTAGTTTTTTAAGGTTTATTTCCTTTGTCTATAGCCAGGATTCTCAGGGGTTCTCCCACAACCCCAATCAAATCTGATCTGTTTCAATCTTGAATGAATCCACAGCGTTCTTTTGTGGTTTTTTTTTTTTTTGGCAGAGTGTAGAAACAAAAGCATAACCTCTTCCCCAATGCCACATATTTTTGACTTCCATTTTCAAGTTAAAAAATCTTAAAACTATTGATTTATTGGTTTAATTTAACATTTTTCATAATACAATGTGTCTCAGCAGGTATTATTTGCTTATAATCAATCAAAATATACAAAATCAATAAGACACCATATAGGATCCAGACTCTCTGTGTATTTTCTCTCTTCACATGTCTTATCCTTTTTATATTATTTTATTTAATATTTTATTCTCTTTAGAGACTTTATCATATTATTTATAAATTATTTTATGACTGTCTTTACTCTTTTTCTTTTCTTTGTTAAGCCTTCACATTTTTAAGCATACTATAATGTAGTCAGAAGGTTTTTTTTGTAAAGTTTATTAAAATATAAAAGTTTCCATTTTCGCCCCTCCTCCTAACACCCTCCCACTTCCCCCACTCCCTCTCCTCTTCCCTCTCCATCCCTAAGAGCAGTCCAGGTTTCCTGCCCTGTGGGTAGTTCAAGTTCCTCCCCGCTCCCTCCAGGTCCAGGAAGGTGGGTATCCAAACAGACTGGATCCCCAAAAATCCAGAATATGCAGCTGAAACAAGTCCCAGAGTCATTGTCAATGGCTTTTTAGAAAGACTTCAGACCAGCCACATTCAGGGAATCCAGCCTCCTCCAGAGAATCTGGTTGGATCAAGCACTCCTTCAGTCTCAGTCAACTGGCCTTGGTGAACTCTCATTAGATCAGTCCCCTTGTATCAGTGGGTGATCGCTCCCCTTGCGGTTCTGATTTCCTTTTTCATGTTCTTCCTCCTTCTGCTCCTCCTTTGGACCTTGGGGGGCTCAGTCCGGTGCTCCAATGTGGGTCTCCCTCTGCATCGCCATCCATCGCCGGATGAAGGTTCCCTCTGATCTTGCCCTCCCTGCTCACGTTCTGGAAACAACCTAGATGTCCCTCAATAGAAGAATGGTTAAAGAAGGTGTGGAACATATATACATTAGAGTTTTACTCAACGGTAAAGAACAATGACATCTTGAATTTTGCATGCAAATGGATGGAAATAGAAAACGCTTTACTGAGTCAGGTAAGCCAGACCCAAAAAGAGGAATAATGTATGTATTCACTCAAAAGTGGATTCTAGCCATAATTAAAGGTCTTTGAGCCTATTATTCGTGATCCTAGAGAAGCTAAATAAGAAGGTGAACCTGAAGAAAATGCAGGTAGTTTTCCTCCTGGAGATTGGAAATAGACAAGAGTTCCAGGTAACCACGGGTGCATGGCGGGGGTGGGAGGGTAGTTGGAAGGGGAGAGGGTTAGAGAGAAGGGAGCAGGGGAGGAATGGGAAATGCTCGGGGGACTGGGAGGGGGGAGGGAGGAAGGATAGATATGGGTTCAGGGAAGAATATATCTCAACTATGGAAGTCAGTTTAGGGTTTACTAGAGACTTGACTGTAAATGGGATCCCAGGTCCAAGGAGAGATCCCCAGATTGTTCTCTGGACAGAGGAGAGGGTGCCTGAACTGGCCTTGGCCCATAGCCATACTGATGAATATTTTGCTTATCACCATAGATCCTTCATCTGGCAATGGATGGAGATAGAGACGGGGACCCACGTTGGAACACTGGACTTAACTCCCTAGGTCCAAGCGAGAAGCAGAAGGAAGAAGAATGTAGTCAGAAGTTTTGTCTTCATCTGGATCGGTCTTTACTCAGCTATTACATAATTCTCTGATCACATGAGACAAATCTTAAATTATTATCTCAGTTGTAAAGTAACTTAGTTTAGCACATGAAACTGGCACATGGTGCTGACAGATAGTGCTGGTGGCTAGCTCTAGCCCACTGGCAACGGCAGTAGTTGTGCCTCTGTATGCTACTGAGTCTATTCAAGAGACCATAGTCAGCATGAAGCATCATTTTACTGCGTGTTCTGAATTTTCTTAAAACTTTTCAGGCCTTATGTGGATATATGTGGTTAGACATTGGGTACCCAATGTAGACGTATTTTTCTTTGGGCCACCACCTCACAAAATATGACACGGAGACTTATTATTAATTAGGAAAGCTTGGTCTGCAGCTTGGGCTTGTCTCACTAGCTCTTATAACTTAAATTACCCTATTTCTATTCATCTACATGCTTTCAAATGACTCATAACTTTTGCCTCTCCCCCTGTATGTCTTGCTCCCTTTGTACCAGTTGGTGACTCCAACTTTTTTCTTCCCAGAGTTCTCTCTGTTCAGAAGTCCCTCCTATGCTTCCTGCCTAGCTATAGGCCATTTATTTTTTATTAAATCAATCACAATGACATATCTTTATACATGTCAAATATCTCATGACACTTTACTTCTGAGAAATCTGTACTTATAGTTGGCAAATAAGCACATAATGCCTTACATCTATCTACTTATTTTTGAGATAGGGTCTTTCTGTTTAGCCCTGGCTGTCCTAGAGTTCTTTATATACACCAGAAATTGCTTCAAATTCAGGGAGATCTTCTGGCTCCCAAGATATGGTATTAAAGGTGTGAGCAGCCACATCTAGTCTGTACTGGCCTTATAAATCTTGGTCTATTTCACCATTGTGGCTACATTAAAAAGTCATCATTATATGGATTTTTTTGTTCACTAAAGTCTTGTTACCACATCAACATTGAGAAAACTTTCTGATCCAATCATCATTATCACCTAGAAAGCTTCATAAAACATTCCTTTCTGAATTCTACTCTACTCTGAAATTTTTACTCAGGAGGGATAAGAATTTATATTTTTGTAATGTCTTGAGTTAAGGAAATAATTCAGGCAAGTCTGAGGAATGATAAATCTTCTGAAATTCATAATTTTTAATAAATATTACTCATTTAATACATTGAGCAGCCATGATTCTCTGCATTACTGCCATTCACTTAAAGAAGGAGCTTTTCTTTTAACTCCAAAACCAGGGCACACAGACAGCCTTAGTTAAAATCAGTAGTTAAAGCAAATGACATAAATGCAGGAGAGGCAGAACTCAGTGTGCAGAAGAAAGTAGCAGCTGTGAACCACTGAGTAAAAATGGCTGAAATACTCTAAATGCTTTAAAGGCATTTGCAAACAATAATTTCCAATGTATATTTGGGTATAAGGAGTTATTACTTATCGAATAAATATACCTAGATATAATAAAATTGTGTTTTAGCTAAATTCTTTCTTCTAAAACCTAGAAGGTTAGAATCCTAGAAGTTCCAACCTCTAGCAGCAGAATATCTCCTATTATGAGCTGAAGGTTATTGTGGAGGCAAACAATAGGCTGAACATGTTATATTGGAGTACAGTGGTCTTCTAACCTATTAGAGAAGGTAGCTTTAGGAACAGGAAATGAAGCTGCAGACTTGGATACAAAGCACACTTTGAGATGGGGACAGAAGTCAGAGAGTACAACAGGAGTCTGGAATCACCACAAGCTGTCTATTAGCCACTAGAAGGAAGCTAGGAGATTGGCAATGACCAAAGCTAACTCTTACCACCATGAGAGTAACTTGAACTCAGTTTTATTATCTGCAAAACTACAAGGCAGTTCTCTGCGATTGTGGTTTTGTAGGCTGGCTTTCTTTGCTTTATGTTTAAAAACCACCTATGAGTGAGTACATGTGATAACTGTCTTTCTGTGTCTGTCCGAGCTACCTCACTCAAAATAATGTTTTCTAGTTCCATCCATTTTCCTGCAAAATTCAAGATGCCATTTTTTTTGTGCTGTGTAGTACTCCACTGTGTCAAATTTTTCTTATCCATTCTTCAATAGAGGGACATTTAGGTTGTTTCCAGGTTCCGGCTATGACAAACAAAGCTGCTACAAACATAATTGAACACATGTCCTTGTGCCACGATTGAGCATCCTTTGGACACTAAGAAAAACTTACATAGATATAAACTACATGGGAAGTACAAAGTATAAAAATACAAGATCTCCTGAGTAAATTGGGAGCATGGGGACCTTGGGGGAGGATTGAAGTGGGAAGGGGAGAGGCAGAAAGGGGAGCAGAGAAAAATGTAGAGCTCAATAAATATCAATAAAAAAACTACAAGGCAAATGTCTCTTTTGTTTAAAACACACAGATCTCTTTATTCGAACAGCTCTAGAAAGATAGTGTAAATTAATGATCTGCTTAGACTATAGATTTTAAACATAAAGCAGTCACAACACTGTACAGAAAAAGAAATCTATATAAAAGAATAGTTCACAGCACTGTCATTGAAGGAGTAACTGGTCCAGCTCAATTCACTTTGTTCTTGTCTGGCTCAGTTTTTGCTTCTTTAATATTTCTCCCAAAATTCCTCTTTCCTGCCCTTACCTTAGATTCTGGGAAGAAAGGGTTTGGTTAGTAAGCATCTTTATGATGTGACAAAGATAACACCTAAAGTCCAGAGAACCTAATGAGACACATCATCCCCCAAATGAGGCATTTGTACATGATGCTGAGGCTGCACCCTAGAGCAGGAATTATCACATTAGTGGGATCAGATTACCTCTCATAGGCAATGAAGACTTTTTGAGAGGCCCTGCAGAACCAGAAGTAACACAATGATTCTCTAGGCCACCCTACATAGGACTGCTTAACTGTGTATACATCTTGCCCCAGCAATGATCCTTGCTCTGTTTAAACCTGACGTTCAAATCAGTACCCTAATGACAGACTGGAGGTCACTGAACCCTTTATCTGTCCCTCCTCCCAGTGCAGCTAGATTGGTTCAATCTCCTTTAGCTGCCTTTCACCAATACTCTTCTCTTTAATTGACATAACTGGGACAGGTGGCTCAGCCTCCTCTGCTGGGACTCCCTAAGCCAGGACTTCTGCCTTAAACCCCCAGAACATAATGAGCTGTGAAGGACAAATGCAATATTGTTCCCCAATCTAAGCTCTGAAGGCAAATTCAGAGAGACCTTGATAGGAAGCATGCAGAATTTAGTGTACATTTGAAAAGGATGATACTCAGAGATTAGTTCTTTACTAATTATGTGCAAGAGAAAGATGGCTTTGCAGATTTAGTAGTTTGAATCTTCTAAGTGTGTTTAATATACCTGTGCATATTTCCAGGTATTTCAAAAATTCAGACAGTCACAGTGGGAAGGGAAATACTATGTTTATTCTTTCACGCTCTCTAGCACTCGGCCAAAAATGGTGCCCCAATGGTCAGAGAGAGTTAATTCATATCCCAGATGCCTCACTCTCTCCCTGGGAGTAGATCGCTCATTGGCATGACAAGGTCATTCTTCATTTTAACCATTACCATGGCATTTTATATTGTCAAGCACTATGTGGTTTTGCAATCCTTAAAATCCCCTAGTGAAGTAGAGGAGGTGACAAATGCAATTATGTCTGATTTACAGACCAGGGAACTGGGGCTCAAACAAGAGACAAAGCCATCATTGGTAAGGGCCATCCCAGAAGACAAGGCGAAGGTCTGTGTTCATCACGTGAAGTACAGGAGAAAAACCTAAGGGATATCAGCTATGCATACAGATTCTTGTGTTTCTTGGAACTTTAGCTTCCCACCCAAGCTGATTCTTGTCAGCAACCATCTGTCAAAGACTAAACGTACACAGAAAGCAGAGCACAAATTTATGTGCTGTGTGTTACCATTTTAGCTACTCAAGATTAAAGGTGCATATAAAATTAAAATGAAATCCATAGTAACTTAGCATTGACTCTGAAACTATACCAGAGGAGTGAAAACCAACCTTCTTTACTATTTATACTGCTTTGACAGCAAATAGTTAGAATAATCAAAACAGAGGTCTCAGATTGCTTGGGAAAACCTGAAAGGATGCAGCTCTCTATTACTTAGTAAAATTCCATCTAAAATATTATATAAACTTGGAAATACCACAGTTTTTAATTTGTTACTAATGTTAAGATCAACCTGTGATTAAGCATTCCAACAAGGGCATTTTGTCTGGATACTGATTGTCAAACAATGCTAGGCTTTTTGTCGTGTTTGAGGGAACTGCACTCCTAAGATCTCAGTCCCTGAAAGTGGATAAGAATTTAAAATGAAGAGTCCGAGAAACCCCTTCAGAGTGAGTCAACATTTGATTCTCAACTGGAATCCGAGTGTTGGGCTAAAGGTCAAGTGCTTGGCTGAGTTCCACACTTCTGAGGTGGAATGTTGAACATTTCATGTCTATTTTAAGCTAAATCCAGAGATGCAGACAGCCAAAGGAGATGAGACTTTATATAATTTAATGTTTACTTGCTTTGGTTTCATAAAGTTTCAGATGTTCTAACCCAGTTTCCCCCTGCCAATCAGAGACCTAGTTTGCCTGATGTCCCATTGATTCTAGAATCAATGACAGTACTCTGGTGTTTAAGACTATGATTGCTCTTTCAAAGCGAGCTGGGCAGGAGAGGTGGTCCTTTGGAGTCTGATCAATTTTTACCACAATGAAGTAGAAGAGTTAAAATCAATGCGATGACCTAATTATGATGAAGTTGTTCAGTTTCTACTGTTGTAAAGATGCACAGGTTGAATTTACAGTTTGGTGGCTGACAAATGCAGGGGTAACTGGTGCAAACCTATGGCACCGTATACAACAAATTTGTTCCATTAAACTTACAATTTAATAAAGGAACACAAATTAAAATTGTATTCTGCCATCCAGTTCATTCACTTTTATACATTACAGAATTCCCGTTATTAGTGGAATCACGTAGTATATGATAAGCCAAGTAACTTACTGACTGAAGGAGCAATTAATACTGTTCAGTCACATATATGAGCTCATCCACAGGCATGAGCTCCTGGATACTGATACATTAAAACAGGATCTTACCTATCATAAATACTTGACAAGAGTTGTTGTTTGAAGAAAAAGCTAAACTTTTAAAGACTTCAAATGATTCCTTTATTTGTAGGACATGCTTTCATTTTTCATATTTTTTATTTTAAAAATATAGTCTTCATTTTACACACCAACTCCAGTTCATCCTCCTCCCCTTCTTCCACTCCCCACCTCTTCCCCTTCCCATCTCCCATCTTACCATCAGAGGGGGTAAGGCCTTCCTTGAGGAATCAACAAGATCTGGGATACCAACATAAGGTAGGACAGAGTCCCTCTATCCCATAGCAAGGCTATGCCATCATAAGGAATGTGCTCCAACAAGCTAGGTCATGCATCTGGAATAAGTCCTGGTGTGACTGGCAGCCCCCGCAAACAGATCAAGCCACATAACTGTCACCCACATTCAGAGGGTCTAGTTCAGTCCCATGCAGGTTCCCCAGCTGTTGATCCATCGTCCCTGAACTCCCATTAGCTTGGGTGAGCTGTCTCTGTGGTTTTTCCCATCATGCTCTTGTCTGCCCTTGTGCATATGATCCCTCCTCCCTCTCTTCAACTGCACTCCAGGAGCTCAGTCCAGTGCTTGACTGTGGGTCCCCTATCCTTTCTTGATTCTACCCTCTACTCTCATACCCAGTTCAATTTTGTCTTTCTTGTGCTATCATTTCTTTTTAACCCTCTATACACCTTCACGCTACCTCACCTGTCAATCCAACTTCATGGTCCCTTAGTGATTTCCAGACCTCTGTGGTTACTCCACATAAAACACACACATATCTTAAGAGTCAATGCTAACATCCACAGATGAGAGAAAGCATAATAACACCTGTCTTTCTGGGTTTGAGTTACATCACTCAGTATAATTACTTCCAGCACCATTCATTAGCCTAATAATTTCATTTCTCTTAGTAGCTGAATAATATTCCCTTGTTAAATATAGCACATTTTCATTATATGTCCATCATTTATGGACATCTAGGTTTATTTCTTTTAATAGCTATTGTGAACAGAATGGTAATGAGCATGGATGAGTAGATGTCTCTAGAATAGGATATGGAGTAGTTAAGATACATACTGAGTAATACAGCTAAATCATGTGTTTTTAGCCTTTTGAGGAGCTTCCACATTTCATAGCTACAAGAGTTTGTACTCCCAGGAACACTGAGTAAGTGTTTCCCTATCTCATCATCCATACCAGCATCCATACCAGCATTTGTAAACAATACTATGTATATATGTTTGTTTTTAACCTCAGCTATTCTGACTGGTGTAAGATGAGATCTTAAAGTCATTTTAATCTGCATTTTTCTGGTGGCTAAGGATGTTGAATGCTTTTTAAATGCCTTTCAAACATTTGTATTTTATCTTGGAAAAGCTCATGGCTTATTTCCATGCCCCATTTTTATGCTTTTTAATTATGACTTTGAGATAATTATGTCATTTCTCCCATTCCTTTTTAGACCTCCAGATAGTAGCCTTGTGTTGAATGTGCTGCAGGCACAGGTCTTTTCTCATTCTTAGGCTGCCTCTTTCACTGAAAGGGGGTATCCTTTGCTGTGCAGAAGCTTCTTAGTCTTAGGAAGTTCCATTTGCTTTTCCTCTGATATAGAATTGCATGTCAGGTTTATATATTTTCTTTTGTCATTTATATTTTAGTACTGTATCCAAAAATCTAAGGATGAATCCAAAATTACATTTTTTTCTAGAGTTACATAGTGTCAACTGGTTTAAATCTTTTTTTTTATTTTGACTTAAAGTTCATACTTATTATGAAGAAAGGGCACAATTTAAATCTTTTGTATGAGAGCATCCAGTTTATTTAATAAGGAAACTACTTTTTCTCATTGGATGGTCCTGGTACTTTGATAAAAGGTAGTTCATAATAGATTTTTTATTTATTTCTGCATTCACAAGTCTGTTCCATGGATCTAAATATCTTTCTTTATGTCACAACAGTATTGATTTTATTACTATAGATTTGTAATAAGTTTTAGAATTAAAATTTAACTGAAAAGCTTCATTGTTCATTGTCAAGAATAAATATTTTAAATTTTATACAAATTTTAGATTTCTCTCATGCATAAATCATTTAGTGCTTGGTAGTAATTAGGCTGATTTATGTTGTGTTTTGGCAAATTATTTCTATTTAAAATAGGACTAAATGTTAAAATTCATGAGTCCAGGATAATTTTTCACCTCATTAGCTTTTTGATTTGATGTCTTATAGTTTTAATTCTTATTAAATATTTATTATTATTTCATTTATTTTCATGTTATTACTTTTTTAACTTAATCTACCTCCTGTTTTATTATGCTTGTCCCCCTTAGACTCTTTTTAATACACAGATTTAGAGTAGTTAGATTTACAGAAAATTTTAAATATATTCATAGTATACAAAAAAGGCTAACAGCCAATTTTGGAGTTCTCTGATGTAATCCCATCCCATTGAAAGACTGAAGCAGAAGGATTACTATTTCAAAGTCTTCCTTGGCTTCATAGTGAGCTCAAGACCAGCTTGATTAACTTACTACAGACCTTGTATCAAACTAAAAAATTAATACATGGTTTAGGATGTATCTTGTTGGGAAATGCTTGCCTGGCATTTGCAAAATCCTGGGTTCAACCCCAAATACTGAAAAACCAAACCAACAATGATATAGGAAGAGAGGAGAGGAAGAAAAGAAGAAAGGGAGGAATAAATTGAGAAAGGAAGCAAAAGAGTAAGAGAGAGAGGGAGGGAGGGAAGAAGGGAAAGAGGATGGAGTAAAGAAGGGAGAGGGGATGGAGTTCCAGGATATGTCCACAGCCACTGTCTTGGTATCCAGATGTGACAAGCATTGCTATGATGTCACCATAGAAGGTCTCACATCTTGGGTTGTATTCTTTTTTCCCTCCTTTTATTGACAAGAGATTCTTTTCTCACATGAATTACACTAATTATGGTTTCCCTACTTCTACTCCTCCCAGTTCCTCTTCAGTGCCTCTCACATCTAGATGCTACCCCTTTCTGCCTAACATTAGAATTACAGGCTTCTGGATCCATATCTATCACCATGCACAAAACTCAAGTCCAAATGGATCAAAGACCTCAACATAAAGCCAACCACACTGAACCTCACTGGAGAGAAAATTGGAAGTACACTTGAACACATTGGCATGGGAGACCACTTCCTAAATATAACCCTAATAGCACAGACACTGAGAGAAACAATTAATAAATGGGACTCCCTGAAACTGAAAAGCTTCTGTAAAGCAAAGCACTCAGTCAATAAGACAAAACGACAGCCTACAGAATGGGAGATCTTCACTAACCTCACATCAGACAGAGGTTTGATCTCCAAAACATACAAAAAAACTCAAGAAATTGGTCATCAAAAGAACAAATAATCCAATAAAAAATGAAGTACAGACCTAAACAGAGAACTCTCAACAGAGAAATCTAAAATGGCTGAAACACACTTAATGTTGAACATCCTTAGTCATCAGAGAAATGCAAATCAAAACAATTCTGAGATTCCATCTTACACCTGTAAAAATGGCCAAGATCAAAAACACTGATGACAACTTATGTTGGAGAGGATGTGGGGTAAAGGGAACACTCCTGCATTGCTGGTGGAAATGCAAGCTGATATAGTCCCTCTCGATGTCAGTGTGGCGATTTCTCAGAAAATTAGGAAACAACCTTCCTCAAGACCCAGTAATACTACTTTGGGGTATATGTCTAAAGGATGCTCAATCATGTCACAGGGACATGTGCTCAACTATGTTCATAGCAGCATTGTTTGTCATAGCCAGAACCTGAAAACAACCTAAATGTCTTTCAACTGAAGAATGGATAAGGAAAATGTGGTACATTTACACAATGGAGTACTACACAGTAAAAAAAAAAATGACATCTTGAATTTTGCAGGCAAATGGATGGAGCTGTAAAATATCATTTTGAGTGAGGTAACTCAGACATAGAAAGAAAATTATCATATGTACTCACTCATAAGTGGTTTTTAAATATAAAGCAAAGAAACCAGCCCACAAATCTCAATCCCAGAGAACCTAGACAACAATGAGGACACTAAGAGAGACATACGTGGATCTAATCTACATGGGTAGTAGAAAACAACAAGATCTTCTGAGTAAATTGGGAGCATGGAGACTTTGGGAGAGGGCTGAAGGGGAGGGGAGAGGCAGGGAGGGATGCAGATAAAAATGTAGAGCTCAATTAAAAAAAACAAAAAAAATAACCTAGAAAAAGTACAGGCTTCTAACAGATAATAATAAAGTAAAATACAATAAGATAAAACAGAAACTATCACACTAAGATTGGACTAGACAAACAAACCAAAGGAAATGAGCCCAAGACAAGGCACAAGAATCAGAGACCCTCTCATCTGCATATGCAAGAGTTCCATTAAAACACTAAACTGGAAGCAATAATCTATACTCAGAGGACTACTGGTGAAGACCCATGTAGGCCCCATTTCACCAAAAGAGAAATATAAACACCATGCCAGCCATAAACCCTTTGATCTATCCTGCCTGCAAGATATGCTAGGGTGAGGGTACAGTAAAGCTTGTGGGAGTATTTTCTTTGTCTTAAAATAAACTGTAAGATCGAACCCATACCTGACACTGCTTGGATGACCAGGAACAGATGTCGGTTAGCCCAGGAAACTAGGATAAATGCAAATATTATTACACTGGACTAAGACAAAATGAAACAAAACAAAGTGATGAAATGATTCCTTATGAATAAGAAACTGTTGCTTCAAAAAATACAAAAAAATAATGTTATAAAAGAATAAGCAAATATGGTCAATAATCAGGAAAGATTCACAAAATAAAATTAAAAGCATAAGGATGATGAGGTAAAAATGACCAAATACCACATAAATAATATGGGATAATTTTATAAATTAGAAGCAAAAATTATGAGCATTTAATTCTCTATCACTAAAGAAAAAGAGACCAAGGGCTGAAAATTTTGTTCAGTGATGATCATAGGGAACAACTAAATAAGGAAAACGAATCATGTGCAGGTATAGGAGACTAGAAACTGGGAATGAAGCAGGATTCAAATACACGCTCCATAAACTAATTCAGCAATGTGTGCAGAAACTAAATGAACATCATTACAAACCTGTGAGCCTACCTAGCTGAAACACAGAAAGCACCTGAGGTCTCAGGTACAGTGTGAAGTAACTTCCTAAAATATACTTTATAAATAGTAAAGTAAGAACACAATTTATGCTATCAATGGCCCCTGACTTACAGTGAATTATGCTTAAGGAACAGCCAAAATTCTCTTAAATAACAGCAATGGATAAGTGGCTAAGAAATAACACAGAGTGGTGTGGGAAAACTGTATTCTGTCAATTATGTTTTAAATAAACACTGATTGGCCAGTAGCTAGGCAGGAAGTATAGGCAGGACAACCAGACAGGAAGTAGAGGTGCGGCAATGAGAACACGAGCATTTGGAGAAGAAGGAAGCCCATTCCTCCCCAATCCTGTTCAGACACCAAAGAAGTAGGATGTGATCTGTCCCATTGAAAAAGGTTATCTATGTTATCTATCCAAAAAGGTTATCTATGTTAGCCACGTTGCTAACATAGATAAGAAAAATGGGTTAATATAAGTCATAAGAGCTAATACAAAGCCTGAGCTAATAGGCCAATCAGTTTATAACTTATATAGACCTCTCTGTGTGATTTTCCTTGGGAGTTAATGAATGTGGGAACCTGGCAGGACAGAAACCCCAACAAGCAGGCCTATATGTTACAACAGAACCTTCTCTTTAAGGGAACATATGCTGGATCAATGCATTTAAAAGTTATTTATCAGAGTCTGTAAATGTAGTAAGTAGCACTCAACATCTCATGGGCATTTACATGGAGAGGTGAATTCTGCCTCTACCAAAGCTAATGTGAACACAATGGTGTTCAAAAATCTAAATGCTTAAATTGGTAGATATTTTATTTATGAAAGAAATAGTTTTTCATCTATAGAAGTTTTTAAACATATGCCATAATTCATCTGAGACTTAAAACAATTAATGTTATTTTTAAAAAAATTATTTCATAAACTTTTTTGGTATTCCTATGGTGGGTAGATGCTGCCATACAAAGCTCCGTTGCTGAGTGCTGATGTCACCAGATAGCTCTGTTCCATCAGACACTTCAAGCGATTGACTCAGTGGCAAAGAGCCACCTGGAACAAGATCACATTCATTCTAGGGTTGCTGTTTCCAAAGTAGGGTCGCCTGCTTAACCCAACCGCGTATTTCTGCAGTTCCATCCCATTTCCAGATCACCCTAGAAAGAAACAAGGCTGCCATAGAATCTAGAGCAATGCCTCACTTCTTCCTTGGCCCCTGTTCTCTCCTTCTGCATTCCCTTCTCAATGTTATATTCCAACAGCCCCCCCCCACACACACACCATGTTAAGCTGCATAGCCAAGGAAAGCAGGCTACAGAAAAATTATTTTTTAACCAAACATAAGGTTGAGGCCTCCTGGCTATTCTCCATCCAGTCTGGCGTGTTCATTGGTATCATTCTTACTCAGTTCACATTTTGGTGGTCATGTTGGTGAGGCTTTACGGGTATAGCTTCTGATGTTATAAGGAGAAATAGTCTCATATCCAACTCCCTGATCCTCTGACTCTTAAATTTTTCTTCTCCCTTTTCCACAGAGTACCCTGACTCTTCAGTGTAGAATATTTTGTAGGTGTATCTATTGGGACTGACATCTGCAGTTTCATTCTGGTTTTTTTTGTTGTTGTTGTTTTTTTTTTCTGGTAGATCCTCGTCTGATTCGTTCTTTTTTTATTCACTTTTGTTGATCTCTACATTTTTTTCTGCTCCTCTCCCTGTTTCTCTCCTCCCCTTCTAACCTCTCCCAAAGTCCCATGTTTCCAATTTACTCAGGAGATCTTGTCTTTTTCTACTTCCCATGTAGATTAGATCCATGTATGTCTCTCTTAGCTGTGATTTTCTGTAGTAGTCTCTGTCTGCTGCAAAGAGTGGTTTCTTGGATGAGGGGTGAGGACTACACTTAACTGTGGGCATACGGACATGTTTATAAATCATTATTAGGATTTTGCTACTGTAGCAAATTAGCATCTGTATATTCTTCTCCAATAACTATGACTTCATTAGCACTGAGTAGTGAGTGAGGTTTCCAGTACCAGGCAAGGTATCTCTCTTGTGGATCAAGTTTCAGGTCCAATGAGAGAACTCTTTGTTCAACACCAAGGCAGGTGTGCAACTACTGCACCCTTTGTGCCGTGCTGATAGTTGATGTGGAGCAGAGGTGTCATAGCTGGGCAGGACTGCTGTTTGCCTCCTTCTCAACTGTACAGAAAACGACAGGTAACTGGGTAAAGTTTGGAGCAGCAGAGGTGGGCTTCTCCAGGGAATAGCACATCAATTGGTGGTCCACTGACAGTTGGCCCTAACAGGTTATATTTAGGAATATATGCATGTGCAAGTCAATATATCAATGCAATAACTATTAATCTTAAATAGAGGTCATGAGTTTGAGGAAGAGTGGGAAGAGCTACATAGGAGGGCTTGGTGGGAAGAAAGAGAAGGGATAAATATTAGATAATAATAAATAAGTAAGAAAATAAATAAATCATTAGTAATAGATGGTAGGAGGAATTAGTTTTTTAATTAAAAGTCATAGATAATATAGAACAGAGAATTAAGGTTCAAGCTATTTAAATACAGAAATCAAAGGAAATAGGCATGAGTTTATTTTGAATAATTTTATCGATTGTTTCATAAATTTTAAGATGTTTCTTCTCCATGTATATATGTACTTTTCTGCTGGTAGACAAAATGAAAAATATCAATAAAATAAAATACAGGCATAAAATGTAAGAGCAGGGAAAAATAAATTCTATGATTAATTTATAGCACTGGCTCACCCGTGGTTTGTTTCTGTTTTCATTTCTGATATTAGTTCATAAAATTGCTCTAATATTAAACATAGATTTTTGCTGACTATAAATCACTCACAATCCTTTTTGCTTCCAAAAGCTTATTTTAATAGCTAATAACTGAATACATCTTCTGTAGCTTAAGTAACTACATCTAAAAATTCAAGTCGCTTGTGAGTCTCACACATTTTTTTTCAGAATATTTGAGCAGATATAGCAAAATATCACAAAAAAAGAGCTCAAACAGCAGAAACTTTGGCAGTTCAAAAGATACTTATCATTGGGGTTGATTTTCTGGGGCTTCAGCTACACCCTCACCTCTGCCTTTATTATCATATGGTGCTCTACTCTATATGTTTCTATACCCAAATTTGCATATTTTACAAGAATACAGTTACACTGAGCTAAACCCCAATCTGATTACCAGCATTCTCCATCCTACAGGCTGCTAATTGCTTAATCACAGAAAATGTGCTTGTGCATAGGGCTCCAGAGACTCTGTTTCCTCTACAAACGTAACTGTCATAGTGAAAATTCAACTTCATGATTCTCAAGATCCCGCTTATTCCTGCTGTATTTCTTTCAACATTGCTTCCTTCTGTCTCATATAAACCATATAAACTACAATCCTCTTTCAGAAAATTTGGGCAGCTCAGAACATTCAAAATACATTTTATGGTTTATAATATTCTTTAAATTATTCTTTTAAAAATGCAAGCTCCACATTTTGCAGAAAGATTTTCATTGTCTTGTGAATTCTTTTCTTTATAACACATGCTGTGACATATGAAGTTGTTCAGCATCCGTGATGGAAAACCACTGATGGCCATACTAAGATATTCATGCTTTAGCCACAGACCACATACACGGGAGATTTCATGGCTAGGACATAAGGTCTAGGGCTCCTCTCAATTATCTCATATTTTTGAAGTATTTTCTAAAAATCATTTTAGTTCAATTTACTCAGTTCAGTGGAAGAATACTTATTCATTCATGAATTATCCTCTTTGTTATGTTAATCATTAGTGATTCTTCTTAGATACATTAGTGAAGATGTTTGCAATAGATTTTCTTGAGTCAGAATACACTGAAACATCTCCAAAGTGCTTGATTTTTTCGAAAATTGCATTAATTTTCATTATATGGATAAGTCAATTCTGTCTATGTCATTTCTGTAGCTTTTGTCAAAACTCAAAGTGTCAATGATCCTTCTGAAATGTAAGCAATTATTTAAGTCATTCTTTGTGACTGATTTGTTTTCCAAAATACTATTAGTAGTAGAGCATCTACCAAGATTTTGACATTTAATATTTAAACCTCCACTATGGATGTGCTAAATAAGAATATGACAGAGCAGAAACCAGAGTAAGAAAAGAAAACTGAATTTTGAGAATGATTGAGAGAGAGAGAACTCTGTAAATCAGCAAAGAAGTGCCTGGAACCCTCAAAAGAGGGAGAGTTATTTAGAAAAGCAATACAAAGGAAATAATACAGATAGTTCCAACTATAACCTCACTCTTCCGTAGGGTCCATACCATTTTTCTGCTAGAGAATAAGCAAGCAGAACAGGATCAACAAACCCCATCATAGCAGCAGGCAGGGACCTCTAAATGCTGACTGAAGAATGCCATGGTCACACAGTGCATCCATTCTGGGGGCTGGCGAAGTTTCCTATCTGTTTTGCTACCTAGGAATATACTTTATAAATTTTTCATTCTATAGAAGACAAATTGCTACAAATGTCACTTCTGCTGCACCTTTCCTTTGGAACTGCAGCTGTGCCCTGATGGGAGCAGAATCATGGGCTTGTGTACCCTTGTTCAGTATCTTGTTGGTTTAGGTGTAGTCGGTTTCAGAGCCACAAGCTTGAGTCCTACTCAGACTTGCCCTTTCTGTAACTTCAGATTTATAAATGCTGGTGCCATGGAAACTTCTGACTGATTAAGGGTCATAGAGGAAATAAACTTTACATCTTTGGGCTCAGGAACCACGCATGCTGAGATTATAACACTTGGCATCATTGATACTTTTCTTCAGGGATTTGGAGATAGATAGTACTACCACACAATTGAGACTATAGCAGATACTGGGATGTAACCAAGTGTCACAAGTGTTCACTTCATTGAAACTTGGGACATATATGCATGGGGTCCTATATCCATGGCAAAATTATACAACTAACTTCATTTACTACCATAGTCTAGACAAATGATATACTCAGAGAGACTGACAGCATTGAAAGATGAAGAAATAACATCAGAGCTAAATGTAGAGATCCATTATTACCAAGTTAAAGCACCCACCCCACTGATGTCCTGTATCTCACCTAACAGCCAAACTGTTTTTTTCAGAAATGCTACTCCATAAAACGGGAAAATGTGACTATCAAAGCATATGAATGTACATCAGCGCAGGAAAACACATATAAAAGGAAACATGGATTCTCCAAAAAAGAACATCAGTAATTTTCAAGTATTAGATTTCAAAGTGAAATATCCAAAAGAGAATTCAAAAAAAAGATCCCAAGAAAATGCAGTGAAATGCCAAGAAAACACAGATAGGCAATACAAATAAGTTTTAAAAATACAGTTATATGTGAATCCGAAATTCAACAAAGAAACGTACATATTTTAAAATGTCAGAACTTTGGAGCCTAGTTTGGAATCAATGTGATAACATTTGTTCTTGTCTTATATGGCAGACTAGAACAAAGAAAAGAAAGTATTTTGGAATCTGACAAGTCATTTGAATTAATCTAGTTAGATAAAAGAAAGGAAGAAAAGAAAGAGACGGCATGGGATGAGATTTTTTAAAACTGGACAAAACATATTAGCTGTGATATAATTAACTGAATCTTCCCATTATAATAAGTTCAGAAGGTCAAGAAAGGAACTAAAAATTTAAATGAAATAATGACTAAAGATTTTAGAAAGTTTAACCAATATGGATACCCATATATAAAGCAGTTCTAAGGAGCAAAACTGAGTAGATTTACCCCAAAATGGACTGTCACTTTCATGTGTCGTGCTCACTCACATGTCATGTTCAAAATTGTAAGAAAGAGTAAAAAAACCATGAAGAAATTCCCATTAGACTTCCAGTATGGTTCCAATAGAAAGTTCCCAGGCTAGCATCAAATGCTGCCAGTCATGACGACTCTACTCAGCAGAATCATCCTTCAAAACTGAAATCAAAATAAAGAATTTCTCAAATAACCATAAATTGAGGAAATTCATCACTATTATATCAGCTCTATAAGCAATACTTACTTAGTCTTGTCCTAGGGATCAAAGACAATACTCACATGTAACATGTGCAGAATTGTCTTAAGGCTCCCCATAAAGGTATTCAAATAGTGTTGCTACACAAAATCAAATCAATATACATCTTCCCAAACATATAGGCCATGGAAAAGAATATGTCACAATTTAATAACTTTTTCCTGATGTTTGTATTTGTACATAAAATAAACAGCAAATGAAACAGGGTGAATATTCCTTTTGTGATTATTTGTAATTTTATACTTATAGAATTTCAGAGACACAAAGCATAAGAAAATCAACCAGGTAGCTAGCCAGCACACAGTAACAGCATTGTTTTGTTTTACATGTTGGTGTTCAGAACGTCAACACATTTTCTAGTTAGAGAGAGATTCTAAAGTTGAAAAGAAAAGCTTTGCTCAGTCGTCTTTATTTATGTCCTGTGGAGGCATCAACATTATGTGTTCAGAAAGAATGCAATGAGGGAAAAGAATTAAATGTGTTACAGCAACAAATGGTTCTGGACTAGAGGTTAGAATGGAAGCTGTTCTTTAAGCAGTTGACGGATGACATCATAACGTAGGAAGAACGTCTCTGTGAGGAGACTGTCAGCTTACCCGTCTGTTGAAAGATGTTACCTTTGTGTTACATCTGTGAGGAGAGAAAAGTTGTTTAAATAACTGGTACCTCTACTATATACATCTCTACTTAAACCCAAATATTCTTTCTCATTATGTCTTCATTATCCCAAACAAGAAGCCAATGTGGCTGCTCAGTCAAACATCATAATTGTTATAACATCATAATCAAACATCATAAATGTCATTACATGCTCTGTTTTAAAAACCAAATTTATTAAGTATCTTCAAGTAGTTGCCATAAACCTGACTTTTGGGGTTGTCCTAATGGTCTATTGGAGACATGAGTTTTCTAAAAATGGATGTTACTGTGTGAGCTGTACCTGAAACTGTGTGTTGTATTGTAACAGCAGTTATATAGACATTGCTGCATTGTAATGGCAGTTACATAGACATTGCTGCATCGGAACAGCAGTTACATACACATTGCTGCATATACAAATTGTAGCACATCTAATAAGATGAACCTCAGAGAGAGTGAAAGAGAAAACATCAGCAAATGAGCACTTAAAACTTTCATGGTCTAACTTAATACACTGGATTTTACCAGGGACAAATGGTATGGGAGTAAAGTACAGTTACTTATATAATGTACTTGCAGCATGTAAGAGGTTCTATTAGGGTTCACCTGTGGAGAAACTCTAGTCTATGTCTAAGCTTTGTGTCTGCGAGAGTACACATAACAAACAATGGTTTGACACCTTCGTGGCCAGGAGCAGTTGGACATAGATTATCTGACACAGGGAAAACTGGGAGTATAAGAACTTGTTCAAATTCTTTCTCTTTTACTGTCTGATGTGTTTCCAACTCAGGAGGTGGTTATGTTTTTACTTTCAACCGTAGGACACTGCTCTATTGTTCACCTTTTTCATAGACAAGGGCTAGACTGATGTCAGCATTTGAACATATTATCAGCTCACTCATCTTGAGAGTTAGTATTGTAGCTCAGTCAAGCTCTAACTTTCTCTCTAATTGTGACATAACTAACCATGTACTTCTCATAAAAGTCATTTAAGGGACAGAGACTCCAAGTGGCACTATATTTACTGGGCTGCAGAATAATCCTGCATGCAAATATAGTAGTTTGTTGTGAGTTTGCAATGACAATGAAGAAATGCCTAAACACAGGGAAGATGGCGGGGAATCTTTCTGTCCATCTATAAAGTTGAAATTAAATAGGGCCTTTGTTTAAGGGCGCCTTCACTCAGATGGTTCTATTTAAGATAAGCAAGTCTAGAGCACTGGCATGGTTCTAAAGGAACCTTTTTTGTAACACACCATGTAGAAGAGGTCAATAAACACCTAAATAGTAATAAGTGCTGTCACAACATAACCTTCAAACACAATACATCTAGAGGTAAATGAAACCAATAAGTAGGCATGCTAACTTAAAGGGAATATATCCTTGCAAAAAACTGCCTGAAAATTGTGATTAAAAAGAAATTTTAGAGATGGCAATGAGCAAAATATTGTAGACTATATATCTGAAAATGTATTACTAAGAACTTTTTTATCGAAATGCACATAAATGAAAGAAGCCACAGAGAAAGATCAAAAGAACCAGGAACCTAATAAGAAAGAAAAGGAGAAAGTAATGCAAGGCAAGTCTTGTACTCCCTGTGTAGCATGAGGGGCTGGCTTGTTGGGGTTTCTGTCCCGCCCAGTACCCCACAGCCAGCAAGCCCCAATAAAAATCACACACAGGACTCCATAAGATTATAAAGCTGATTGGCCCATTAGGGCAGGCTACTTATCAGTTCTTTTAACTTATGTTATCCCATTATCCTTATCCATGTTAGCCACATGGCTCAGTACCTTTTCCAGCAGGGCAGCTTACATCTTTCCTTTCCAGTGGTCTGGGCTGAACTGGCAAAGGGAGCTTCTTGTTTCCCAGAATACTCCCAGTCTCTTTGCTCCACCTCTACTTCCTGTCTGGCTTTTCTGCCTGTATTGCCTGCCTGGCCAATCAGCGTTTTATTAAAATATGATTGACAGAATACAGACAATTCTCCTGCACCATTTCCCTCTTTTTTTTTAAACAAAGGAAAATACCCATAATCCATTTGTTGGGAATGTGGGTGTAGTATTTCAGGCTACTTCCTGCTGGTTGGGGGCGCTGATGATCTTATGGGGACCTAAAGAAAATTTAGAGTTATAATCAAGTTCTGACTGAAGTATCCTGTGAGTCTTGATCATCTCAGGCAGCAGTCTTGAACCTGTTCTGGATGAAGAACTCAGACATCTGGGCCATCTGCTCCTGTCGGAGATTTCTCAGGTGGCCTCCCTTGATCAAAGCTCATTTTTCTTAAGTCAGAATGAATCCATAGCCCCTCATTTTCTGTGGAAACAAAAGCAAAATCTCTTCCCCAAAGAAACATACCTTTTGACTTCAGTTTTGAAGCCAAGGTATTTTCAAAATACCTATCTTGGGTTAGTTCAGCAGCATTTATAAACAAAAGTCTTTTAGCAGCTGTTGCTCCTTCCTCAGCATTCAAACAATTCAAAGAGAGCATAATAGCATACAGTATCAAGATTCTTTGTATATTTTCCATCTTTATTTTAACTTCTATTTCTCCTATTTTTACTTTTACTTTTTGAGACAGGATCTCTGTGTATCTTTGTCCTGGAATAACTCTGTAGACCAGGCTGTCCTTGAACTCACAGAGATCCTTCTGTCTCTGCCTCCCCAGTGCTGGGATTAAAGGTGTGTGCTACCACACCTTGAACTCACAGAGATCTGTCTGTCCCTGCCTCCCAATGGGATTAAAGGTGTGCACTATCACACCTTGAAATCACAAAGGTCAATCTACCTCTAACACTTGAAGTAACAGAGGTCAATATGAATCTGCCTCCCAGGCATTGGGATTAAAGGTGTGTACCATCACACCCAACTACTCTCTTTCTTTCCATTTAACTTTAAGAACTTTAACTTTCAGCCTGCATATATTTTTAACACAATGTAAACCATTTAGAGGTTCTCTTCAAGTTTGAATCATTCTTTTACTATATATCTCTCTTTTTCTGACTACAGGAGTCTTTAAGGAGAGGATGAAAGCCGTGGCTTTGCCCATTCCTTAGCTTTTCATCCTCATGACTGAGGTACCTACTGCAGCCATTTTTTTTTTGGTTTTTTTTTTTTTTTGGTTTGATTGTGTTTTGTTTTTTTTGGTTTTTTTTCAAAGTTTATTAAATTATGAAAGTTTCCATTTCTGCCCCTCCTCCCAACACCCTCCCAACACTCTCCCACTCCCCCCTCCCCCTCCTCCTCCCTCTCCATCCCTAAGAGCAGTCAGGGCTTCCAGCCCTGTGGGAAGTTCAAGTTCCTCCCCACTCCTTCCAGGTCCCAGAAGGTGAGTATCCGAACAGACTGGATCCCAAAAATCCAGTATATGCAGAGGAAAAGGCTACCTTCCGACTGTGAGAAGATCTTCACAAACCCCTCATCAGACAAAGGTCTGATCTCCAAAATATACAAAGAACTCAAGAAACTAGACACTAAAACTCTAATTAACCCAATTAAAAAATGGGGGACTGAACTGAACAGAGAATTCACAACAGATGAACTCCGAATGGCCAAAAGGCACTTAAGGTCATGCTCAACCTCCTTAGCGATCAGGGAAATGCAAATCAAAACAACTTTGAGATACCATCTTACACCTGTCAGAATAGCCAAACTAAAAAACACCAATGATAGCCTATGCTGGAGAGGATGTGGAATGAGGGGAACACTCATCCATTGTTGATGGGAATGCAAACTTGTGCAGCCACTGTGGAAATCAGTGTGGCGGTTTCTCAGGAAACTGGGAGTCAACCTCCCTCAGGACCCAGCAATTCCACTCTTGGGAATATACCCAAGAGATGCCCTATCATACTACAAAAGCATTTGTTCAACTATGTTCATAGCAGCACTATTTGTAATAGCCAAAACCTGGAAACAACCTAGGTGCCCCTCAATAGAAGAATGGTTAATAAAGGTGTGGAACATATACACATTAGAGTTCTACTCAGCGGTAAAAAACAATGACATCTTGAATTCTGCAGCCATTTTTATTGCCACAACTCTACAGTATTTCAAGGTCCCTGCCAGCAGGCAAGCTACAGCATTCTGCTCACAGACCACACTCAGTCGGATTGCCTGCCTGAAAGAGTCAGAGTTTGCCCTGGCAGAACAGCTGGCATTTTAAAACAGTGCAGCTTTTTTCCTGCTACGTCTGAAAACCGAAAAGCATGCATTCGGCTTTTCCTCAACACAGTTTAAGTGTTTAGTGGCAGGACCTCTTAAAAGAGTTGCAGGGTTTTGCAGCTAAAGCTGAGTCAGGAAGCCTCTCTTAGATGAGAGCGTTTGCTTGCCTCTAGCAGGCAGTGCAGACCCAAGAAATTGCTGCCACCAAGAAAAACATGCTTTCCCAAGCTTTCTCAAGCTTTCTGTGGATTCAGTTATCCACGTCTGGGCGCCACATGTAACATTAGGGGCTGGCTTGTTGGGGTTTCTGTCCCGCCCAGTACCCCACAACCGACAAGCCCCAATAAAAATCACACACAGGACTCCATAAGATTATAAAGCTGATTGGCCCATTAGGTCAGGCTACTTATCAGCTCTTATAACTTATGTTACCCCATCCCTGTAAAGACAAGGCCGAAGAGTAAGACGACGCCACAAAATGGTCAAGAATCTAAGCTGGTGTTGTGGCATTCTTGGGGCCCTATAGGAAGAACCTAACAGAAGGGAAGAACATGATGGAACCTGATATTGTATGACTTTCTAATGGAAGACATTTGTCAAATGCATGTGCATTTGTATACCAGACCATAATATAGCATTAAATATGGCAGCTAAATATGAATATGGTATGTACTCACTCGTTAGTGAATTCTAGCCATCAACAAAGGATATTAAGTCTATGGTTTGTGATCCTAGAAAACCTAAGTAACAAGGTGAACCCAAACAAAAACATATATACATCCTCCTGGAAATTGGAAGCAGACAAGATCCCCAGGCAAAATTTGGGAGCATGGGGGTGGGGTGGGGTGGTGGAAGGCGAGATGGGGAGAGAAAAGGGAGAAGTGGAGGGTTGGGGAGAGCTTGGGAGAGTGGGATGGTTAAGATGGAAAATAGACAGATATGGAAGCAGAGATGAAGATATCTTAATTAAGGGAGGTATTGTGGGGTTGGCAAGAGGCTTGACTCTAGAGAGCATCCCAGATGTCCACAGGGATGTTCCTAGCTAGGACCCTGGACAGTGGAGGAGAGGGTGCCTTCTATAGTGTAAAATGATGGAGAATGGAATGCTTACAACATTTTAACATGACAAAGAGCTTACACAAAAAATAATAAAAATTAAAAAAATAAAATTAAAAAAAGGGCTTACACATACTAGTCAAATGAAAGTTTTAGAGTTGAAAAAATAAGCAATAATTTAAGACTATAGTAGATGTACTTAACTTCAGGTTAGATGATAGAGAAGTGATAAGTACAAAAGTACATTCAACAAAAGACAAAGAATGCTCATAATCACATTGCCAAATTAGGATGAGACAGGATTTGGAACAGCAATACTTGAAAAAAAAACAATTGGTGATAATTTTTATGACTGATAAAAAGCACCAAATCACACAATGCAAAATATTGTAAACATCAAAGAACACAGAGGCATATACTGAAGGCAAGAAAACCTAGGAATATTAAGTTTGTATGTTGGCTTATGTTTTGTTTTTTCTTATCTCTGAAAGAAGATAAAAGACACAATCTTCAAAGCAAAAACAGCTCATTAAGAGCATGGGAGAGAGATGATAATACACTGGCGGTTTCAATATGCAGAAAGAAAATATATTCCAAATTTTTTCGTAATTTAGCAAAAATCCTCCAAAACTTAAAATGAAATAAGGACATTACTTTTGTATAGACAATACTGATGTGGTCACTAACCTAAAATGTGGATATTCCAATCTAGATCATCATTAACCAATGGAATTATAACTTTGACCGTAGGTACTTTTATATTATATAATTACCAGATAAAAATTAAAGAAATGAAAACAGGATATTTTATTTGGCCTAATAGGTCTGAAATAGTATTCTAGCACACAATGTATAATATTATTAATCAAATATCTCCTGCCCCCTTAAATATAAATATAAGAATTTATATTTAATGTCAGTGATACTAATAAAGAATTTTTCTGTTCCTCTAATAGCCTGTGATTTATTAGACCTTTTAGGTTTAGAGGATTATTGCTTTGATAAATAACTGTTGTCTATTTAGAATCTAGTTCCTAATAATTAATATAATCATAGTCAACTCTTGAAGTACAATGTCTTATTATAGTATAAGCACTGAAATGAGAAAGAATCTTTGGATACAGCATCATTAAATGTTTAAATACAGTACTGCCTTACAAAAACAATATCTAAGGCACAATCATAGTCATTATTGTTAGTTTACAGCTACTATCTGTTAATGTTTTATATGAGAATATCTATTCATTTGTCTAAATGTTCCCAGAGTTACAATCTGTCCAGAAAATACTCAAGCTGCCATATTATATAATTTCAAAATATTTGGCTAAAGCACAATTTTAATTTATTATAATTTATTAAGATACAGTGTACTTCTTTGTAATGGAAAAGTATGTCAACTAAGAAGCTGCTACTTAATCACATTTAGGCAACTCCCCTGTCTTAACAATAAAAAAAAAACTATCAAAATCAGATTAGCAGTCAAATGTAGAAGCATGAAGATTATCTTCACTATAATATTTTAATGATTGCTTGACACCATCAACCTAGGTGATCACAGTGAGTGAAGTTAAGGATCTGACAAAGATATCACCCCAGAGTGGAAGGGGGTGACGCACATGCATGTCTATGACTCTGTGGGTCCGTCATACTCACCAGTTAGAATACAGCACTCTGTCTCTTCGATGTTTCTGTCTGGCTTTCTGACCTGAAGGACAGGTATTTTCTCTCTTAGAGGATGAATATGGTAGAGTGACATTGTATGTTCTCTTCAGAACAGAATGTCTTAAAAATGGACTGAGCTGAGGAGAGAAACAGAGCAACTTATTTTAATTACATCATCCACATACTTTGAAGAATTTGTTTAGATAAATGAACAGTGGTCTTGCTAATACAAACTAACTTACTGATTTCATTCATTAATACCCTACATGTTTAGATTGATATCCATAAGTATTCTTTAACATACAAAAGGTTATTAGTTATGACCTTAACTAAACTGTACTTAATATTCTTGACAAAAGTTATATGTATCTGAGAGAAACCAAACTCTCTGGTAAAACCTACAACTCTCTAATAATGAATGGGTGCATTAGGATGTGTAACTTTTATTTTTTTAATATTTTGTTTCCAGTGAAAGCAGATACTAACTTTTCACATATGCTTTCTTCCAACATTTGCCATTCTGACAAATATCTGGTGTGAAAATATACAAATATCATCTTTCCAAGACTATTCTAGTAATGTGAACATGAGATAGCAAGACACAGCCCATTTACCTGACCCAGGCAACAGACCAATGAAAACACAGAGAAGAAAAAGAGTTCGAAACAACTTTACAAGTGATCAAAACGAAAATTAAGGCAATATTCATTTCCCCACTGTTATCTAAGTGTCTTTTGGGAGACTTCTGCAAAATCAGAATGATGAACTTGTGACTGTGCTTTGGTATTGCTGTAAGTATTAACTGAAGTCAACTGCGTGAACGAATCAAGCTTAACACACAGTTTGAATACAGCCCTTGCAACACCCCCTTCTTATTTACATTGCCTTCCCAGGGGACACACACAGTAGGATGGATAGAGGAGCTGGAAACTGAGGCTAAAAGTTTCAGCCAACAAGCTGAGAATTTTCACTGGTGTCTGAATGTGATAATTAACAACCACTCTGCAATGGCTCTGCTTACTTACTCTAGAGTCGTGGCTCTCAACCATCCTAATGCTACAACATTTTAATTCAGTTCCTCATGTTATGGTGACCCCAAACCATGAATTTATTTTCATTGCTACTTCATAACTCAAACCACAGGTTGAGAACTGCTTCTTTGAAGATTTCTTTTCCCCCTCTGTTGGTTCAATCTGAAAAAAAGCCTGTGGTATCTTCAAGTTACTTGTTCCCTTGTCTGTTGCTCCCCCTGCCAACCTTACATATAGGAAATACAAGATTAGAGCAATTATATTCTGATTCTTAAAACCACAGATTTGTCACTTATTTGCCAAAACTCCCAGTGTGTGTGTGTGTGTGTGTGTGTGTGTGTGTGTGTGTGTGTAAAATTGGGGACCACAATGGACTAGAAAGAGGAAAAGAGAGTTAATTCAAACCACCTACTGCTTATTCCTTACCAACTTCCAAGCAAACACACTGACTTCAGAAGGTCAAGAGTCTGTCATTATTAGGAAATGATTAAGTGCAGAGGACCATTAGAAACCAAAGGCTGGAATAAAAATGTGTCATGAAGCCCTAAATTTCCGAGCTGCTAGTTACTCTGCACAATCATAGAAGTAGGTCTCTAATAATCTCATAACGGAGCTGAGATACAAACAGAGTTGAATTTGGGCACAAGGAAGTAGAAACAGAGAGGAAGTGCAAAGGCTTTATCTACATCAGAAGCAAGAAATGACCAATTTACTAAGGTTACTGTGGCACAGGTTCTTTCTATGTCCTTCCTTAAAGGCTCCCACGCTAAAGACTTCTGATATGGGAGGTCTCTCTTACTAAGAGTTGATGGCACCATACATTAGAGGAAAAGTGAGCTCTATATTATCTAAGATGGAGTGACTCATTCAGCAAACAGTGGTGAATGAATAAAACTGTATCTTAAATTAGAAGCATTTAGCATCATATGACAAAGTTATGATTGAAGCAACAAAAAATGGGTGCATTCAAAGGACACATGTGTTAGAGTGATAAGTTTCGTATTTATAAAAATAAATGACTACATATCATCTAGATATTATGTATCTAGTTAAATTAAAATACCTAAATGTTTAAAGTGTATTACAAAATCAATAGATGAAAATACTACTGGTTACTATACCTAGGATTTTATTTTAGAAAGTCATTCTGATTATAAAAAAGGTAACTGAAATTAACCACATTGTTTTAAACAAAAAAATAATAAGTCTAGAAAGAAATTTGCACAATGGTTTTTACAGTTACTAAAACAAGGAAATGAAAAGGCTGCTATAATTATTTTACTAAGTTAGAGGACAAGGCTTCCAAACATGCTACTGCTTAACATCAAAGAATATGTAGACTCTGAAGGATCTGATACTGTGTGACATCTAAGGAAATGTAAGCTCTGGAGGATCTGATACTGTGCAACATCTAAGGATAAGAAGACTCCAGAGGATCTGATACTGTGTACCATCTAAGGATAAGTAGACTCCAGAGGATCTCATACTGTGTAACATCTCAGGATGGTGTAGGCTCTGTAAGATGGGTTACTGTGTAACATCAAGTATATGTGGGCTCTGGAGGATGGGATACTGTGTAACATCTAAGGATACGTAGACCATGTAGGATCTGATACTGTGTAACATCAAGTATATGTAGGCTCTGGAGGATTTTAAGACTCACTGGAAAGAGGTGACAAAGCATTGAGGACAGCAGCAAGATTTTGGAAGATACCCACACCAAGGGCCACTTAATCTTTGACAAGGCAGCAAAGCAATACAGTGGAGGAACAAAGACAATTGTTAGGGTTGCAGGAAGACAGAGGGAAGCAGAATTAGTGATTTAACTTTGAGGAAGATGTGATGATAACCAAAGAGGCAGCCATTAAGAATTTGACAGTGAGTGAGAACACTGAAGTAGAGGACCACACCTAATCCTAAATTCTAAACCACTAAGAAAATATCAAATATCAAATATCCTGTCTTTCCTAAGGCACATGCATGTAGAAGAAAGCCTGCTACCCTTACTAGGGACTTGGAATCACTCATTTTGTATCCATCATTTTATGCCTTAAGATAGTATTGAACATGAGATAGGCCTTCCGTGTATTTGAGCTGCTTCCTGAAATCATGTGCACTCTGTAACTTTAAGAATGGAAAAGTCTGAAAGTGCCTCCCTGTAGCAAAGAGCAGCCTGACGTGCACCTCGGAGTTTTATATTCTAGATCAGATGGCTTGCAAAACTGATTTAGTATTAATCTGAACTAAGAACAATTTCTATATGTTGTTTCATTTACACGATGATGAATGTACTTGAATCATAAATTACAGCTGTGGAAAAATCAATGCACCTTTTAAAGCTGTGTTTCTGTCTCAAATCCCTAATGAAATAAATTAGAATATACTCTAACTTTCCATTGGTTATAGTTCAGTACACTTATAAGTAATATTGTATATATTCACTATGTGCTCTAAAATACATTGCTTAAATCACTTTAGT
The DNA here is from genome assembly GCF_982192425.1 of Myodes glareolus. Lineage (NCBI taxonomy): Eukaryota > Metazoa > Chordata > Mammalia > Rodentia > Cricetidae > Myodes > Myodes glareolus. The sequence goes on from NC_142042.1 coordinate 19,162,815, forward strand.
CATGAAAGGTTATTAGTGCATATTTGTTAAAATGCTTGCTAGGATTAAATGCATATATTTTCTTCTCCAGACTGACGAAAGACTTCCCAAATCTCTGTAAAAAATACTTTTTTTCTTAGATGCAGCACTTTGTTCCTTGTCAGAAGAGACAATAAGAAGGTAAGGAGCTGTTTCCTTTTGTGGTATATGCATATTAGAAGATAGAATATTGAAATTATTAGCAAATAGTTTCAAAAAAGTCACTGCCAGGAAAGACTAAGATAAAATATCTGTTCCAATGTAAAGGTGATTAAAGGAACATAATGACTAATGCATGATTCTCGATGTAAAATATTAATCAAAGAGTGAGAGAATTAGAATAAGATCTTTATTACAGATAATAGCATAGTAACAATGAGAATCCCTGATTTTTATCACTGCTCTGTGGGTTCAGAAGATAATACCTTCCTGAAAAGGAAATAAATTCTGACGTGTACTTAAAAGTGAAAGATTATGATATATTATAGATCCAATAGTGTCATAAAATACAGTATATAAAATGCAAAGCTATTTATGTGTATGAGAGAATAAAAGAGAGAGAAGGGAGCGAAATTTAAAACATATTTTATAATAACAATCAAAATATCAACCTTTGGATATGTTTCAAAACAATTGCAACAATGTGTAATCTCATTTCTTAAATTTTCATTTTATGTGTCTGGGTGCTTTAGCTGCACATATGTAAGTGAACTGTAATGTTTCTGGTGCTCTCAGAGGTCAGAAGAGGTGGACTAGGCACCCCTAGAACTGGAGTTACAACTGGTTTTGGGCCATGATGTGGGTGCTGAGAATTGAAGCTGGGTCCTCTGGAATAGCAACAGTACTCTAAACCCCCGAGCCATCTCTCCAGCCCCATAACATGCAGTGCTACAGTGAAGCATTCTCTCTTGGTTCCCAGTAGTCTGACACTCTGCAGCTTCTGTGCCTATGATTTGTCTTCCTCGAGAAATGGAAGCTCTGGGCTGGAGCACTGGCTCAGCAGTTAAGAGCACCGGCTATTAGGTTTAGCTCTTAGGGCAAACGTCAAGGAGTAGTAAAACTGCTTCATGTGGTAGATCTACATTTTTGAGAACTCTCTGCACTGATTTCCAGAGAAGATTCACCAATCTGTATTCTCACTAACAGAATGAGGGGCCCTCTTTCTCCACAACCTCTGTTGACAGTTTTTCTGTTGATCTTGGACATCCTGAGAAGAATGACATGAAATCTCAAGGCTGTTTTAAATTGTATTTCCTTGATTGCTAAGGGTAAGCAACACTTTCTGAAAGTATTTCTTAGCCATTTTTATTTCTTTGATTGAGAGCTCTAGTTAGATCACTAGACTATATTTTGATTGGGTCATTTGTTCCTTTGACTCTTTGTTTTATGAATTCTTTGAATATTCTGGATAATAATCCTTTTCCAGATATAGCTGACAAGATTCTCACCCTTTCAGTGAGTTTCTTATTTGCTCACCTGGTTGTGGTATTAGCTGTTGTTCAGAAGCATTTGAGTTTTATAAACTCCTAATTGTCAAATATTAGCCTTCATTCCAGAGCAAATGGTGTCCTGTTCAGAATGTCCTTTCCCACACCTATATCACATAGGGCGCTGCCTATGTTTTCTTCTAGAAATTTTAGTGTTTCAGGTTTCAGGTCCTTACTTTGTTTCACTTGGATCTAAATTTTGTGCAGGATAATAAATTTAAGTATAATTTTATTCTTCTGAATTTGCTTATCCAGTTCTCCAACACCATTTGTTAAAGATGCTATTCTCTCCCCAGTGTGTACTTTTTAAAAAAATGGCACTTTGTCAAATATGAGCATAGCAAGATATCCCTGAAGTTGCAATAGGTGGCTCTCACATATTAGTTTAATTAGACTTAAGGCCCACTAAACAGTAGGGATCTCATGCCTAGTACTGAAAACATAACCAAATCCCCAGGGCTAATGAGGCCATAGACCAGAAACAATAATCTACCACTACCGCTTTGCTATGTCTGCATATATCCTTAATTTACAGGTATAAATCTCTCTGCATCATACCCTTACACCCAAGATAAGTATAACTGCCACCTGTCATCAGGAATCCTCTCTTGATAGCAAATGGAGATCATCACAGAAAATCAGAACTGGACACAATGTAGAGACCCATGGTTCATGGCAGAATATGGGGCAGAAAGATTTTAAGAGCCAGAATACCAGAGGGTCTTCTGTAAGCAGTAACTCCTAGAAATGGAGGCATAAACAAGATTGGAACAATGGTGATGATGATTGGCATATTAATAAGGAGGAAGCAATTGTTTAGAGGGTTCCACTGCTAGACACTGAATACAGGTAACACAAGACTTCTGGGAAAGGGGGAATTCGTTTCACCACGGATGAGCTCCTTATTGGTTGTCTAATTTGAGTGGTGATTACTGAGCCATATACACATGAAACGTAAGAATGGACTCCACAGGCTGTATTAACATGTTTATGCATACACATGCAGATGCACACACATATGTTCATAGAGGGGCTATCAATTTACGAGGGAAGTTTGATGGGATTTTGATGGGGATTGCATTGAATCTATAGATTGTTTTTGGTAGAATTGCCATTTTTACTATGTTGATTGTCCCAATCCAAGAGCAGGGGAGGTCTTTCCATTTTCTGGTATCCTCCTCAATTTCTTTCTTCAAAGACTTAAAGTTCTTGTCAAATAGGTCTTTCACTTCCTTGGTTACAGTTACCCCAAGATATTTTATGCTATTTGTGGCTATCGTGAAAGGTGATGTTTCTCTGATTTCCCTCTCTGCTTCTTTATCCTTTGTGTATAGGAGGGCAACTGATTTTTTGGAGTTGATCTTGTATCCTGCCTCATTACTAAAGGTGTTTATCAGCTGTAGGAGTTCTTTGTAGAGTTTTTGGGGTCGCTTATGTACACTATCATATCGTCAGCAAATAACGAAAGTTTAACTTCATCCTTTCCAACTCGAATCCCCTTGATCCCCTTATGCTGTCTTACTGCTATTGCTAGAACTTCAAGCACTATATTGAAGAGGTATGGAGAGAGTGGACAGCCTTGTCCTGTTCCTGATTTTAGTGGAATGGCTTTGAGTTTCTCTCCATTGAATTTGATATTAGCTGTTGGCTTGCTATATATTGTTTTTATTATATTTAGGTATGATCCTCGTATCCCCAATCTCTCCAACATCTTTATCATGAAGGGGTGTTGAATTGTGTCAAATGCTTTTTCAGCATCCAATGAAATGATCATATGGTTTTTTCTTTCAGTTTATTTATATGATGGATTACATTGATAGATTTGCGTATGTTGAACCAGTCCTGCATTTCTGGGATGAAGCCCACTTGATCATAATGGATAATTTTTCTAATGTGTTCTTGGATTCGGTTTGCCAGGATTTTATTGAGAATTTTTTGCATCAATGTTCATGAGTGAGATTGGCCTGTAATTCTCTTTCTTGGTTGTGTCTTTGTGTGGTTTTGGTATCAAGGTAGCTGTAGCTTCATTAAAAAGAGTTTGGTAATGACTCTTCTGTTTCTATATTGTGAAATACATTAAGGAGTATAGGTATTAGCTCTTCCTGGAAGTTGTGGTAGAATTCTGCATTGAAACCATCTGGTCCTGGGTTTTTTTTGGTAGGGAGATTTTTGATAACAGCTTCTAATTCTTCACGACTGACAGGTCTATTTAGATTGTTCACCTGTTCTTGGTTCAACTTTGGTATATGGTACTTAACTAAAAAAATGTCCATTTCTTTTACATTTTCAATTTTGTGGCATACAGGTTTGTGTAGTAAGATCTAATGATTCTCTGAATTTCCTATGTGTCTGTGATTATGTCCTCCATTTCATTTCTGATCTTGTTAATTTGCATGTTCTCTCTCTGTCGTTTGATTAGTTTGGAGAGGGGTTTGTCAATCTTGTTGATTTTCTCCAAGAACCAGCTTTTTGTTTCATTGATTCTTTGGATTGTTTTCTGTGTTTCTTTTTTGTTGATTTAAGCCCTCAGTTGGAATATTTCCAGTCTCCTACTCCTCCTGGGTGAATCAGCTTCTTTTTTTTCTAGAGCTTTCAGGTGTGCTGTTAAGTCTCTAATGTGTGTTTTCTCTGTTTTCTTTAATTGGACACTTATTGCTATGAACTTTCCTCTTAGCACTGCTTTCATAGTGTCCCATAGGTTTGAGTATGTTGTGTCTTTGTTTTCATTAAATTCAAGGAAGACTTTAATTTCTTTCTTTATTTCTTCCTTGACTCAGGGGTGATTTAGTAGTTGACTGTTCAACTTCCATGAGTTTGTTGGCTTCCTGGGGGTAGCATTGTTGTTGAATGGTAACTTTATTCCATGATGGTCTGACAAGACACAGACGGTTACTAATTTTTTTTGTATCTCTGGAAGTTTGCTTTGTTACCGATTATGTGATCAATTTTTGAGAAGGTTCCATGAGCTGCAGAGAAGAAGGTATATTCTTTCCTATTTGGGTGGAATGTTCTATAGATATCTGTTAAGTCCATTTGATTCATTACCTCTATTAATTCTCTTATTTCTCTGTTGGGTTTCTGTCTGATTGACCTGTCCATTGGTGAGAGAGGTGTGTTGAAGTCTCCTACTATTAGTGTGTGTGGTTTGATGACTGCCTTGAGTTCTAGAAGTGTTTCTTTTACATAAGTGGGTGCTTTTATATTAGGGGCATAGATATTCAGGATTGAGACTTCCTCCTGATAAATTGTTCCTGTTATGAGTTAAAAAATGTCCGTCTCCATCTCTTCTGATTGATTTTAGTTTGAAGTCAATTTTGTTGGAAATTAGAATGGCCACACCCGCTTGTTTCTTAGGTCCATTTGCTTGGAAAACCTTTTCCCAACCCTTTAGTCTGAGTAGCTGTCTGTCTTTGTGGTTGAGGTGTGTTTCTTGTAAACAGCAGAATGTTGGATCTTGTTTTTGTATCCAATCTCTTAGTCAGTGCCTTTTTATAGGTGAGTTGAGGCCATTAATATTAAGTGATATTAATGATCAGTGGTTGTTGACTCCAGTTATTATTTTTTTATTGTTATTTTTTGTGTGTAGTAGAGTTTCTCTTCTTTGAGTTGTGGTTGTGTAGGGTCGCTAGATGTCTGAGTTATTGTAGGCATTGTTGGCTTCCTTGGGTTGCGATTTTCCTTCTGTTACTTTTTATAAGGCTGGATTTGTGGATACGAATTGTTTAAATTTGTTTTTATCTTGGAATATTTTGTTTTCTCCATTGATAGTGAACAATAGGTTGGCTGGCTATAATAGTCTTGGTTTGCATCCATGGTCTCTTAGTTTCTGCAGTACATCTATCCAGGACCTTCTGGCTTTCATGGTTTCCATAGAGAAATCCGGTGTAAGTCTGATAGGTTTACCTTTATAAGTTACTTGACTTTTTTCCTTTGCAGCTCTTAATATTCTTTCTTTAATCTGTATGTTTTGTGTTTTGATTATTATATGGCAAGGGGATTTTATTTTTTGATCCAGTCTATTCGGTGTTCTGTATGCTTCTTGAACCTTCATAGGAATATCGTTCTTTAGGTTGGGAAAGTTTTCTTCTATAATTTTGTTGAATATATTTTCTGGGCCTTTGATCTGCAGTTCTTTTCCTTCTTCAATCCCTATTATTCTTAGATTTGGTTTTTTCATTGTGTCCCAGATTTCTTGAATGTTTTGTAATGAGAATTTGTTGGATTTGCCGTTTTCTTTGATCAGAGCGTTTATTTTCTCTATGGTATATTCAGACTCTGAGATTCATTCTTCTATCTCTTTTATTCTATTGGTTATGCTTGATTCTGTAGTCTCTGTTCGTTTACCTAGATTTTCCATATCTAGCCGGCCCTCGGTTTATGTTTTCTTCATTGCCTCCATTTCAGTTTTCAATTCTTGAACTGTTTCCATTACCTGTTTGATTATTTTTTCTTAGTTTCCCAGGGTATCATTCACAGATTTACTCATTTCTTCAAACTTTTTGTTATACTTCTCATCCATTTCTTTACTCATTTCTTCAAACTTTTTGTTATACTTCTCATCCAATTCTTTAAGGGAGTTATTCATATCCTGTTTAAGGGACTCTATTGCTTTCATAATGGCACTTTTTTCCACTTCTTCTGGATTAAGGTGTTCAAGTCCTTCTACTGTAGGTTCGTTGGGATCTGGTGTTTTCATGTTGTTTTTCAGATTGTTGGAGGAGTTCTTGCCTTGGCGTCTGCCCATCTCTTCCTTCAACTGCTCTCTATTGGATCTTCTGATATGGGGTCAGGTTCCCTTGTTGGGCAGGGACTTCACTGACAGAAGGCCTACCTTTCCTCATGCAGGCTATTGAAACCCAGGAACTGCCTTCTGCTGGGTTATGCTTCCCGCCCAGGCCCAGCGAGCAAGGGAGCTGAGCTGGGGAAATTTTATAGCCCCAGGGGGAAGGGAGGAAAAAGGAAGGTGTACCTGGATGAAAGCTGGGATGGGAGGCAGGAGAGCTTAGCAGGGTGGAGCCACCACTGCAGGGTGACCAGGGAGTCAAGGGGAACGGGGAAAGTCTGAACTCCTCCTAGCAGGGCTTCTGCTGCGGGCCAGGAGCAAACTCACCCCTCCGATGTACGTTCGCCAGGGGCTCAGTGCCCCTTGCTGGTCAGGAATGTGGCTGATCTGACACAGGGTCCACCTGTCCTCAGGCAGGCTATTGAAACCCAGGAACTGCCTTCTGCCGGGTTGTGCTTCCCGCCCAGGCCCAGCGAGCAAGGGAGCTGAGCTGGGGAAATTTTATAGCCCCAGGGGGAAGGGAGGAAAAAGGAAGGTGTACCTGGATGAAAGCTGGAATGGGAGGCAGGAGAGCTTAGCAGGGTGGAGCCACCACTGCAGGGTGACCAGTAAGTCAAGGGGGACAGGGAAAGTCTGAACTCCTCCTAGCCAGACTTCTGCCGTGGGCCAGGAGCAAACTCACCCCTCCGATGTATGTCCGCCAGGGGCTCAGTGCCCCTTGCTGGCCAGGAATGTCGCTCGTGTGTGTGGTTTTTTGAGATAGGGTTTCTTTGTAGCTTTTGAGCCTGTCCTGGAACTAGCTCGTATAGACCAGGCTGGCCTCGAACTCATAGAGTTCTGCCTTCCTCTGCCTCCCGATTGCTGGGATTAAAAGCGTGCACCACCACCACATGGCTCACATCTGAAGTTTTTGTTTTCTTTTGATTTGATATAAGTTCTGAGAGCATATGTCACTGTCATTTTCTAGAAAACCCACAGGGAAAACTGTATTGTGTATAATTTTCTATCTTCACCACTTCCCACTTTAGATTTCTGTTACTCAAACTTACCCATCAGAAACTGCTCATGTATTTAGGTCATTTGATATGTAAAGTATTACATGCATATGAAAGGGTATGCAAACAAGATGTAACCACGTTCAGAAAAGCATTGCTGTGTAAGCAGGCCTCAGCTCGGGTCAAGAATAAGATCACTGCACATACTCTAGAAAGCTCATGTCTCTGTCCAAGCTCAGCCTCCCAATCTACCTCACATCTCCAGCTAATGCAACCACAGAGAGATCTGTTTGGATCTGGCTCCATTCATTCACATTAGGCTTAGGATATAGAGTCTATGGTTAAGTATGACATTCTTTCTCAGTTCTTCCCCATACGCATTTTATAAGCACACTAAAATAAAGTACTTTATATACTCTGTTTCTGATGATCAATTGCAGGCAGTTGTCTGTTTCAGCCATAAAGCTTAGTGCTGTTGTCCATCAGTGCATACACACTTCTGTGATAATATCTGCACATTTAGATTTACAGAAGTGACCAAGGAGGTTCTGCAGTTATCTAGGGATTTCATTTTGCATACACTTCCCCGGTGTCCTGTGCCTTTTGTCTCCATCCCTGTCTTGTACTTTAGGTATGTTCACGGAAATGAAGTGCTGTGATACTGCCATGAACGGAATGTTTGTCTTTCCCCAAAGTTCACATTCTATGAAGTGGTTCAATACATAAATACTTGTTTTTAGGAGCAGTTTTCATGAAAGGACCAGCGCTCTTCTACGATGGAGAGGCAGGTAGCTAGCTTTCTGCTCTGTTAGGATGCAAAGCCTGGGAACTTGTATGCAGCTGGAGAGAGCTCCCACCAGAACCCAGCCACACTAAGGTCTAATCTCAGCATTCCAGCTTTCAAAAATTTGGAACACATTTATTTTTGTTTATAAGCCCTTCACTATGTATTATTCTGTGATAGCATCCTGAATTATCACAAGATATATATATATGTTTGTATGTATGTATAAAATGTGCCATTGGCAGTTGGTGTTAACTATCAACTTGAAAGAATCTAGATCACATGGGATAGATGCCTTTGGGAGTCATCATGACTACCATAATTAAGGCAGGAAGACCTGCCCAAAGTTTTTCAGCTTCCATTCCATGGATTGGATTGTGAACTATATAAACAAAAAAAGGGAAGTTAGCAGAAACATGAACTCATTACTTTTTTCTTCTGTAATGCAGATGGAATGTATGTGACCAGCTGCTTCAGGCTACAGCTACCTTGACTTCAACCATAATGAACTTGGCTGTGAGCTACAATAAACCCTTTCCCTCTTAAATTGCTTTTGTTGGGGTGCTTTATCATAGCAACAGGCAAAGACTCTTGGAGACATTCTTCTATTTCAGTTTTTCTGGAAGATGCATTGAATTTGCTTTTCATGCTTAGACACACAACACATCTAGAACTGGTTCTGTCTGTAAGTAAGGTAGCACTTCACTTTTTTCCCATATGAAAAGCCAGATGGATGAGTGTTATTTCTTGATGAGACCAACTTTTAACTTCCCTATAAGACTGTATTTTCATAGAATCTCCATGGTAATATTTGTTAAATACACTCTTCCATTTGTTTACCCCTATGACATTGTCTTATTAAAAGTGAATTTCTTGAAATTGGGGCACTGGCTATAATCACACTAATTGTGCTTTGACACGTGGCTGCTTTGGCTGAAGAGTTCCATGTACAGAAACAAATAGATTGCAAAACACCCTGTCAATCATTCACACACATAAACTGATGAAACCAGAAACTACACTTCTTAGCAAGGACAGGTTAAGCTCAAAGCCCAAAACATAAACATACACCTCCAGTTTCTTGAATCAGTCATAATTTTTGACATTGATTTTTTTTAATATTCAACTCAGCAATGACTTTTGTATATTTTATAATTTTATGTCATTAAAATTAAAGCTTTTCTTTTATTTCACAATTATTTAATAACTAAATTTTATTGATTTTTATTAACATTGACTCATATAATTTATTTTAAATAATTGTGAATTTTCAATTTATGGTATATGATTAGAAAATTATCACAATTTAATTTTCCCAATATTTATACTTGTAATTTTAATTTCTATTTCCTTCTGAGGGGGGTTGGGACAGGGTTTCTCTGTAATATCCTGGCTGTCCTGGAACTTGCTCGCTCTGCAGATCAGGTTACACACAAACTCAGAGATCTGCCTGCCTCTGCCTCCCAAGTGCTGGGATTAAAGACATGCACCACCACTGCCCAGCTCTATTTCCTTTTTATACCTACACTGCCAGGTTAAATAGAAGTTGTAACTAATATACATTCCTAATGATAAGCTTTTACATTTTAGGACCATCATTCTTTTTAATATTCTTTATTTAATTGTGTCCATGGCCTTCTACCTCAGTTTAAGAGGTTGTGTGGTTTTTACAGTAAGTTAATGAAATAGTCAGGTTTCTATAGCTGTGGAATGGAAAACCCAAGAAGATACACTTCAGAGGAGGAAGGAACCTCAGAAAAGCTCATGGTAACTACTAGAAGAAAAGCATTGATTTGCATCTCACTCAGTCTGCAGTCCCTAGGAATTACTCACATTTTCAGTTGTTCAGAATTACCATGGAAGTGTGTCTCTGATCAGTAGCTCCAGCCCAGGAACCCAGTTGCTGATGCGATCATTATGCTCAGTGAAACTGCAGAATTCTTTTCAACACCACTGCCCAGGTGCATCCTAAGGAAAATGCCTTTTCTGCCTTCGTTCTGTCTCTCTGTAGCCTTACCAGCCACTGGTCTCATCAGAGTTCGGGTTCAGTAATTGTTATGGGCATGTAGTAGAATGTTAGTGTTTCAAGAGAACAATCCGGGGATCTCTCCTTGGACCTGGGATCCCATTTATAACCATACTGATGAATATTTTGCTTATCACCATAGAACCTTCATCTGGCGATGGATGGAGATAGAGACAGAGACCCACATTGGAACACTGGACTTAACTCCCTAGGTCCAAACGAGAAGCAGAAGGAAAGAGAACGTGAGCAAGGAAGGCAGGACCAGAGGGAACCTTCATCCGACGATGGATGGCGATACAGACGGAGACCCACATTGGAGCACCGGACTGAACCCCCCAAGGTCCAAATGAGGAGCAGAAGGAGGAAGAACATGAAAAAGGAAATCAGAACCGCGAGGGGTGCAATCGCCCACTGACACAAGGGGACTGATCTGTTGAGAGTTCACCAAGGCCAGTTGGACTGGGACTGAATGAGCACGTGATCCAACCAGTTTCTCTGAATGTGGCCGGATTCTCTGAGTGTGACTGGCCCGGGGTCTTTCTGGGAGGCCATTGACAATGACACTGGGACTTGTTTCCTCTGCATATACTGGAGTTTTTGGGATCCAGTCTGTTTGGATGCTGCCTTCCTGGACCTGGAGGGAGGGGGGAGGAGCTTGGGCTACCCACAGGGCGGGAAACCCTGACTGCTCTTGGGGATGGAGAGGGAGGAGGGGAGGGAGTGGGGGGAAGTGGGAGGGTGTTGGGAGGGGGGCGGAAATGGAAACTTTTATAATTTAATAAACTTGAAAAAAAAGAATGTTAGTGTTGTTTTAGTCTGTATTTCTTAACAAATGTGGATCATGTTTTTAAATGCTTATTTGCTGGTCATAATGCTCAGTTCACAATGCTGTGAAATAATAGTAACAGGATGCAGAAAGTAAACTTCATTATTGCACAGATGGCCAGCAGTGTGAAAGGATACATTTGGATACATTTATGCCTCTGCTGTGCTCTTACTCTTAAAAGTCACCTACTGGTCTTCAGTTGGAAAATTGCCACAATTGTGTCAGGTAATGTTCCTTCTCCTAAGGAGTAGTCCTTTATTGTGGATGTAGTTACCTTTTTTCTGGGCTGAGTTCTCTACTTCTAAGAGAAGTTGGTAGTAAGCACTGGAGGCAAACCATGCTTTTGTATTCCATGATGACATCAGTCTCTAGGAATTATCACTTTCTTTTAGCAAAATCCAGCCTGTATATATGCCAGTCAGCTGTTGGCTCCAATGGCCTCTGCTCCAGATAATGTCTGTGCTCACCAGAATTTTCATTCAGAGTTCTGTTATATGAAAGGTTTGCTAGCATTAATTAAGCATACTTCATGGTCTATTATCAAGGTGTTACACTGTGTTATGCTAGAGTGTTAATTACCCTATCGTTTATATATGGTTGTTTTCCTTCATAGTGGTTTGTGATTTGGTTGTGGTTCTTGTCATCTCAATCTCACTGATTAGGGATGAAAAGTAAGCTCAAATAAAAAACATCAAAAAGAAAAAGAAAAACAATCTCACCAAAGTGTTTTATCTTCACATGAGTCTAGGGTTTTTAAACAATCCTTAAAAATCTACTTATTATTAAATCGTGGGGCAATAAGAATGTTATTCATGCCTCTGATTTAAACAGGTCTAAGACTTTGAAGCTGCCTGTTAAATACTAGCCATATCCAGCCTGCAGCACCAAGGTCATAGGAATCCTTGCCAAGTGCTACAACTTCTGTAAGTCTACTTTGCCAGTGTGTAGTTGACAGTTGCATCCCCATCACTTGTGTTTACTAATATCTAGTTATTTCCCAAGTACTACTCCGTGACTTCTGTATGGATTTGTTGTTGGGGATGCTTTATTTTGTTTTATGGCAGTGATCCACAGACTTCATGCATGATGCTAAAACTGACTAAAGGCTATTGGATTCCTTTAAAAGCATAATTTAGCATTGTTCAAAATGATACTATGTTTACATACATTTGAATTTAAGAAGCTTGACTCACATTGCTCTATTTTATTTTTACTTCTTACCACTAACATTTTCTGATCAATTTCTTGCTAATGTAATTACAACTCACTATTAACTGATTCTTTGGGGGGCGGTTAGGGTGTTGGGCTTCAAGATAAGTTAAAGGCACCACCACTGCTCATCTTAACTGGTTGTTTTTGAGGAATACAACTTGATTACTGGTGATAGGGTGATTTTACTTTACCTTCCATTCTTCCTGGATTAGTTAAGAAGGGTATGCAATCTGAGCTATAATTTACATATTTAGAGTCACTTCACTGCCTCCTAAATTTTTGAGTGGGTGTGGGCACTAAGTCTCCTTTCTCATCACTAAAAATATGCTGTGTTAGAAGAATGACTGGCTTATAGCAAGAGATCTTTGATCTACTACTCAAGTCTATTATCACTGTTAGTGTGTCAAGGGGAGGGGGGACTCTGCATGCCATAGTGTGCATGTGGGTGTCGGAGGACAACTTCATGGGGTCATTCTTGTCTTCATATTTTACATTGGTTTTGGGGGCCAAAATCAGACTGTCAGGTATGTGTGGCAGGTGCTTTTCCACTGACCTGAGAGCTGTCTCACCATTCTTGTCATATTTGTTAATAATAATTTTTATAAATGTTATTTCTATTTATTTCCAAATGTTAAATGTCATCATTTTTCACGCATAAGTTTTAATATCTTAAAATGCTAAATTGACTAAATTCTTTTGTGGGATTCTTACATTTGTAGTCATAGTTAACATATGTAACTCATAATTTCCCAGGGCTTTGTAAAATTTTCCAAAATGGACACAAACATAGTAAAAAAGTTTAGAATGGGGATTCAGACATGGCTCATTGGTTAAGAGAATTTCCTATTCTAAAAATGAACTCAGGTTCAATTCCTAGCACCCATATCACTCAGCTCACCAGCACCTATAACTCCAGATCCCAGGGATCCAATACCCTCTGCTATCCTCTCGAACACCTTTCCCCACCCCCAACTCTTCAACCTACCTCTTTCCCTCTCTTTCTCAATCACATACTCACACCCACATGAAATTAATAAGCAAAAAGTGGTAGGATAAAATTAAAAGTGTGAAATTAGTTAATATAAGAAACTAAACTGGGGATCACTTTCATATCTTCTCAGATGTAGTAAATTATGCATTCAAGTAGGAAATGTGATTATCTATCAGTTCAGAAATAACTATAGCATTTGTTAAAGATATTTGCAGTAGACTTTTTGGTACCAATGCTAGTGTAGTCAAAATTCACAAATGTGTAAAGAAAAAAAAATAGTTAACATTTTAGTGACATTTTTTAAAAGTTCACAGCATTCAAACGAAATACTGGAGCTGAGAAGTGGAAAATGACTAAGTTATCTCCAGTACGTTCAAAAGGTCATGAGGACTGCCTACCTACTAAATCCACCCATCTGCCAGAAAGTCAAAACCAGACAGAGCATTGACATTATTACAGATGGAGAAGATAAGCCAGGTCCATTGATTATATTCAGAACTTAACATGATTATTACTCTTTAGTTTTCATGGCAACTACAAGAGATTTTTCATTTCTTAAGTTAAAATGTTAAAAGTATAAGCTTTTACTTTGATAGTTTTAATGTCTTAACTATCAAATTCTTATTTTTAAAATCTTAATTATATGTTAGCATAATTGAAGGCTTTAATTTTATCCATGTTTTAAAAACTGAAATCATCATCTTCAAATGCTAATGGCAAAATATAACAAAATAACCAGATGAACCAAAAGAAATGTTCAAGTTTAAAATAAATTACACGTATAATGGATTCAAGAATTCATTTTACATTCATATAGTATGCATATCATATGAAACAAAAAGTATATTAATAATAAAGTGATTTTTAAAAATCTATTAAAAGGAGACCAGTCTGTTAGATGATTATACTATAAATATAATTGGAGAAAAATGAAAAAGCAAGTATATAGGTTAAAAAGTTTAGATTTTTGTTGACTGGGTCAAGAGATATATGCAAACCCTGATGTACTAATGCAAAATAATTAGATTGTGAGTAAGGAACACTGCCAAGGAACACAGAAGAAATGAAAGTCATCACATATCTGAATGGAAAAATGTCTGATAGCCATTAAGACTGCTCTTGAAATTTCTTTAAAGAGGCAATTCAATATACTTCCATGAGCTTGGGTTTTCTAGGAAGCAAGATATCTATCAGGCATTTATGCAGACTGCTATAAACGATAGTCTTTCTAGTCTAGTTAGAAACATAAAAGATCAAAATATAGGAAATGATTCCAAAGACGCTTGCATTATTTCATAACATGCCATCTTAAAGATGGATTCTATGGCTAAATCATAAACAAAGCCTATCATGGACTTCACTTAAAACTAACAGACTAAAAAAATACTTCTGCCCCAAGAGGAATGTTTAAAATACTCTAAGACATTAGTTGGTGAATAAAATCTTTGCATCAACATTTTCTCAAAATTCATAAAGACTGTGTAAGAGTGGAAAAGTTACCTATTAAGTTTTGAACGTCACGTGTAATAATGCCCAGTTATTTCTTCGTATTTCAAAAATTCATGGTGAACTAATATGTTTGCTCCTTTCTTGTTAATTAATCAGGAACAAAACTTTTCTCCTCTGAGTCAAGAGAAGGAAACCTCCCACTTGTACTTTCTGACTCAATTGCTACAGCTGATGACAACAAGAATGTGTGTTCCCCACAAGCTTGACTCTTCTTGAGGGCTGCGGTCCAAGTGTGGGTCATGCACACCTAAAGTTACGTTTCTTGGGTCTGCGATCATTTTATAAGATAAGATCCTAGAAACAGTTTTTAAGAAGTCGGTGTCTCTGATTATTAGAAACACAGTCTCAAGCTGCTCATTTTTCATTTATTTTCCCTTCATCTTCTAAGCACTACAGAGAAGCAAATCCATTCTCTCTATAAAGCCCACAAAATTCTTCTTAAAAAAATATTTTTTATATTTGGTTAGAAGCTCAAGAATAAAAATAAATTACAGTGTTTACAATATCACTTTTTTATTCAAACTTTAATAAGATTGACTCTTCTAAAACATACTCTTGTGTTTGCTATCAGGATGTTCTATGTAGCAATCACTTTATTTTAATGCACTCTCAAATCATAATATAGCAAAGCTTTTTGTGGAACAATTTCTTGAATTTTAGAAGTGACTTGGCAGTATCCTTTAGAAGTCAAATTTTTTATGACCTTTATGGCTTATGAATAAATTAGTTATAGTACTATTTTCAGATATAAACTCTATTTGATAAGAAATATTCTTTTAATTTAATAATTCAGCCACTATTTAATGGGACTTTGAACTAGGAAAGCAGTTGGATGATGTAAGTGGGGCCTAAGGGCAACCTTAATAGGAGCTTGGAAGACAGCAAGTGTTAAGAGCAATGTGGAGGCCCAGTCCAAAAGCTTTCAGAGACAACAACTCAGATACAGGCAAAAATTCTTGTGATATTTTGCCAAATTCTGTGGCTGCTTTTAGTCTTTGTCTGATGAATTTGCCTGATACTAAATTGAGGGTTTGGGGAATAATTTTGTTGGCAGAGGCGATATCAAGACAGCCTAATATTGACTCTGCTGTATGGCTATTAGTGATCACTCCTACGCAGGTCTAAAATGAGAAGTACAAATAGGACAAAGAGAAATATGAAGCGCATAGTACTGGGAGGAAATGAGCCACGGGAAATTTAATGTTGGAGTGGAGGGCTGTGCTGAAAGAGGTAAGGAAAACACAGATGTAAAAGAGGATAGCAACCGGGAATGCGGTCCTCAGAGCAAGACCCTACCCAGACTATTAGTGAAAGAAAATGCCCAAGAAAATTTCTCCACACAGAACAACATCTACAAAGGAAAGTGTATACAAATGCAATTCAAAGGGAGGGCCAGATTCTACTCCAAGTGGGCAGCCAATTTTGGTAGTGTCCTCTGTGTGGTTCTGGCTATAGAGTCATGGACAAAACATGAACAGAGGGGTTCTGAAGTCTTCCTCCAGGTTTAGGGAAAATCCAAGGACAGACATGTGGTACTGAAGTCCTTGCCTGGACGCCCTGGGTGCCCCTTGTATGAAGTTTGAAATAAATTTTAGATGGCATCGGAGACTCCAGGATGTCTAGGTACCAGAGCAGTGGGATGTCTGTCAGGAACATCTACATACAGGAAGAGAATGAGATCAAGGGATAAAAGTATGCTGCAGTCAGCAAAGCTGGAAGAGTGAAGCTACCTAAGTACTTTGACATTAAATTTGAAACTGCAGGATTTGGAGTTTCCCGTGCTATGCTTCAGTCTCGCTTTGGTCCAGTATTTCTTCCCTGATAGGGAACCTCCTTCAACCAATAACCTTAAAGAGACTGAACCCAGTTGGGGCATGATCTTTTGGGTACCCAGAGAAAACTGCTGGCCCACCCAGCTCTTGATCGCTTGTTCCTGTGTTACATACCTCAAGGTTGGACTTCTTGTTTCTATTTCATCAGTTTTTCCCTTACAATAAAAAATAATAACTAAAATCTTTTAGAGTTAGCTTGGGATTATTTTGACTCATGTCTTCACCCCTTTTACAAATTCAGTTACACTGAATGGGATAATATGTAGTTTAGTGTGAACTTACTCACACTAATAATAATAGTAGTGAATAATAGAGTGAATATTTGTGAGCTATTATTTATGGCCAATTTACATTGGTATAGATTCTTGTATATTGATACAAGTTCAAATTATATTTGTTATTTCTGTTTATAATATTTGCACACCTATACAAAGTTATTTTGTTAGATTGTATGCATGCTTGTTTCTACCTCTGTCTAAGACATTTTATATATTGATACAATTTTAGGATATATTTCTCATATTGCATTATATATTTCTACCTCTGATCAAGATACTTCTACATTGTTTACATATTGAGGTCATTGTCCTCATTTCCTGCACAGTTGTTTACAGATTATTTAATATTCTGAAATAAAGTCTCTTAGTCTTTAAGTTATATGGGTATTAAGTATTGTAGGTCAGTAGTCTTTCATGTTTTTTATACTTATAGTCAGACTAATTAGGTTTTTTAGCTACATAGAGATTGTATTCTACATAGGTAGATAAACTTCAACCACTTTGAAGATCTGGAGAATATGGCATTTAAATAACTTATGGTTCTGCTGATATGAGACATGATTGCTCTGGCAGCACCAACCTATTCCCAAGAGAATGGTAGGTGCCAAAGACACTCTACATGGAGTTTATTCTTTTCCTGCAAAACTGGCCTTTGGGCAAGGAACTGCCCATGCCTTGACCACTGACAAAGTGCATACTGGATAAGCAGGGTACAAAGAAAAAGACCACCAAAACCTGCCAAGACAGGGTAAGATGGTTCTGAAAATTTTTTGCCCTTGAAAATGACCTTTCAGTTACTCTAGGCCTTAGCCTAAGTTGACTGCTTTAACATTGTAAATGAGACTTTGGACGATTGTTCAGGTAGCTAGTTGTCTCTGTCATTACTGCATATTTTGGAAGTTGCTTGATTGCACTTCCTGCCCACTCAAGTAATATTACCTCCATTCTCAGACCTTCAATGGAGTTAAAGATTAGATAGTCATTTCTGATGCAAAACTTAGACTCCTTAGGATAGGATGTTTATTAAAGCATTTAGCATACGTTCTTTGCTTAATGTTGTTCATGATGGTTGTTATCCTAATTTTATACTTGATATCTGTTCCTAGTGTATATAATTTGTATTGGGTCGGAAGTTTCTTATTTAGACAAAAGGGGGAAGTAATAGGAAACTTTCTTCAGTCAGTGACCTTCAAGAGGCTGGACCAGGCTGGGGCGTGACCTTTTGGGTATCCAGAGAAAACTGCCAGCCCGCCCTGCTCTTGCTTTCTTGTTCCATATTACACGCCTTGAGGTTGTTCCTGTTCCATGAGTTTTCCCCATTAATAAAAAATAGTAACTAAAATCTTTTAGAGTTAGCTTGGAATTATTTGACTCATGTCTTTACCCCTTTTATGCATTCAGTTACACTTCCTTATGCCCTATTTCTCAATTTTGGAATATCAATGTCTATTCTATGCTGTTATATGTTGAAAGTATATAATTTACATCTTAATTTTACAGGTTGTTACAATTAATAGACTGTCTTGAGTTTCAGATGAGGCTTTCAATTTTGAAACTGCTGAAACTTAAAGACTGGAGATTTCTGAAGTTGTATTAAATGCATTTAGTATAATAGGTCCACAGGGAAGGAAATGTGGTGATTTGAATGGGAAATACATAAGTTCAAAGATCTATACCGGTCTACTACTCCATGTGTTTTGTAGTATTGCAATTCTAAGATAAATATTATACCTTTCCTCACTCCTGATCTCTGAAAATGATGTCTTAATACTTTCCAATCAAACAATTCTTTCTTTTTCCTTCTTTCAAATCTAGAAAGTTTACAGCAACTGTCTGGACAAAAACAGAAGAAATGATGATCTCATTTTTTTGACCACAAACAAAATAAAGCTCTGTAAATTCTGTTCTCAGTTCTTGACAGGACTGAGTCATTAACTTAGTAAAGTCTGAGGTGATCTGCATGTAAAACCAGACAAGAAAATTGAATTGATATCTATAATTGGACTACAATAACAATAAAAACTAGGCAATGTAGTTATGAGGTTATACAAGGAAACTATGTGTGTTATCATAGAAATAAAGTTCTATCATATGAATCAGAGAAAAAGGATATATGTATTATATAGGAGCATCATAGAGAGAAGAAGAATCATCTGGAACTACATGGACCCTCTCTGTTGACTTCCCATGGGAGCCCTAACCTGTTGGAATGAAAAGATGGAGAGGGCCGAGGGGTGAAGTAAAGATGGTAGGTGAGAATTGTGGGTAGAATGTAAAGCAAAATTTAAAAAGAATAAACTAAAATAAAAACAAAAAAATCAGGAAAAACAAGATGAGATAATGAGGAACTGTACCATCACAAGCAGAATTTGAAAAATGTGCAAGAGTCCTTATTTCAGCAGATAAAAAAATAAAGATTTTTTCAAATCTGGGCTCTCTTACAAACAACTAGCATGGTTAAAGAGATCTCAATTCATCAACTGAGAGGGAGCTCGGGTGGTTCATGGGGGGGGGTTGAATGGAGAAAGAAAGGGGGAAGGGATATAATCAGATTTTAACTAGAATTTTAAAAAGAGACTTCATTGGAAAGAAATGGTGATGCAAATGTGAAGATTAAACCCAAAGCCTACTGTGCAATCTCGTGCTACCTAGAGAGATGGACATCTGAGAATTCTAAATGAAAAAAAAAATCACAGTGAACTACTTAGACAAAACACCTTAAATTAAAGCAGTTAAAAGATCATCACAAAGAGATTTGGTAGCATAAGGGTCAAGTGGAATGGTTTTGTAATTTTATACAGATGAACCTCAAAACTCTTTAAACAGACATTTACAGCTTGGCTTGAAGGAAAAAGGAACTCAACTGACAACGTTGAGCAGTATCCAGAGCATAGGAAACATCAAAGTCTGCCCCGACACTGACACACTTCCTCCAAAAAGTCGTACCTTCTAATGCCACTCCCTATGAGATTACACTGCAGCAAACAGCAATGTTTTTTACATGCCTCTTTCCCTATTTGCCCAGTGAAGTTATCTTGCCATTCTCTCCCACTTTATGTTGGAGGAAAGGAAGGCAAATAAATTATTTTTTTTAGTTTGCAAATTTTCAATTAAAAAATGGAAACTACATACAGGAACTGAATGCAAGGACCAGACCCAAAGTCTCCTCCACAAAATGATACAACATGCATGATGTACATCCTTCCAGTATTATAATGGAAAGGAAGTAAGTATTTGAATATGCATGGTCAGAACAGATGCTGGTAGCCTCTATTAACAATGATAGCTACAATATCTATTATCCCACAAGATACTGTATCCAACCATTACAACTAAAAATAAAGAGAAGCAAAGACAATAATATGTCATAAACTTACACTGACATCCTTAATCACAAATTATACCATTATTGATAAAATGAATTTGGGGAAAAAAGAGGTTGCAAAGGCGACACATGTTTTTAAAATGCTTGCCAAAGACCTATGTTTTTGTTAATCTTTATAAAGCAATTCTTTAGAAATATCCTCAATGTTTGTTTCAGAGAAAAACTGAATCCTTGAAGACTGATGATCAACAATTTGAAAGGAAAATGGATTATTAAAGACTGTGCGGGTTTGAAAGAAAATGGCCCTCAAAGGGAGTGGCACTATTAGAAGGTGTGGCTTTGTTGTAGTAAGTGTGGTTTATTGGAAGCAGTATGTCACTGTTGAAGTGGGCTTTGAGGTCTCAAATACACTAAAGTCACACCTGGTGAGACAGGCCATTTCCTGTTGCCTAGTCAAGATGTAGGCTACTTCTCCAGCACAATATGTGCCTGCACACTACCATGTCACACCATGATGATAATGAACTAAACCTCTGATAATGTTAGCACCCAATTAAATGTTTTTCCTTTATTTTTTTTATTGAGCTATACATTTTTCTCTGCTACCCTTCCTACCTCTTCCCTCCCCTTCAACCCTCTCCAATGAGTCCCACGTTTCAAATTTACTCAGGAGATCTTGTCCTTTTCTACTTCCCATGTAGATTAGATCCATGGAAGCCCTTTTTGTCTAGGTTCTCTGGGATTGTGATTTTTAGAGAGAAACAATTAATAAGTGGGGCCTCCTGAAACTGAAAACTTCTGCAAAGCAAAGGACACTGTCAATAAGACAAAACAGCAGCCTACAGAATGGAAAAAGATCTTCACCAACCTCACATCAGACAGAGGTCTGATCTCTAAAACATACAAAGAACTCAAGAAATTGGTCATCAAATGTTTTTCCTTTATAAGAGTTGTCATGGTTATAGTGTCTCTTCACAGCAATTGGAACCCTAACTAAGACAAAAACCATTTGTCTCTTCTGGCTGGATACAATTGTTTTATACAAATAGTATTACTAGTAGATTTTCCTCTTTCTTTTCTGTTATTTTTAGTGCTTTATACTTATATAATTGCTTCAGTCAACAAATTTTATCTTTGGAGTTTTTCCCCCTGAGCTTATCTTCATGTCTTCCATAATTCTAACTAAACTAAAACACAGCATAAAATATTATATACAAAACACAAAAGGTCATTTGGCAATGTCAGGATTTTAAAATACTCTTTAAATAATAGGATGGATATACATTAATCTTAAAACAACCCATGTCAATTATATCTCTCATTTTTACATCAGACAAGCTAGTCTTCCTAAATTTTCTTTCTTACACTTAGTATTGAGCTTCATGTAGCAAAATTGTCTCTCATTCTTTGAGGAGAATATATTATACATATAAATTTAAATTTTAATTTTAATCAAAAATGGTATAGAAGCAGATAAATATATTAAGCATCTTGATTTAAAATGTTTAAAATGAATTATATTTTGAATAAAGTCATTTATTTTTACTAAATATTATAAATTAGCTATTTAAGAAAGAAATATTTAGGCAAAAGTTAAAAAAAAATAACCAAAACAACTATACACCAAATTTTCTATCCTCAGACTTAAAGTAGATGAAGTTAAAATGGTGCAGTGTTGGAGTAGCAAGATGGTTTAGCAGGTCCAATCTCTTGCTAACTTTCTGAAGCCAATCCCCAGAACTCACATGAGGGAAAGCGAAAACAGAGTGGATACATTGTTGCCTGACATCCATATGCTGCCATGCATACACACCCACACCCACGCAAGCATGTGCATACACACTAACACACAAACACACACACACACACACAAATACAAAGTATAGTGTTTTACTGTATTTTGAGCTTTTGAATATCCCTACATCAATGAACAGCTGCAATTCCTAGATGTTTATAACTTTTCCACAGATTTTCCTGTGAGGAAAGGTGAAAAAGGAATGTTCACTGTGCTCATATATGTCTTAGACACATTTAACATCAGTTAAAAATGATTCATGCACTCACACACACCTTCATATATAACATTTATATGTTGAAAACTAAGAGAAGACATTTTATACATAATATATAAGTTATAAATATGTTAAAATAATAAAGGTAAAGTTATTGAGTAATTTCATTTTCTGTGTTTACATTATTACTCTGGATATGAAAACAACACACTTCCTAAAAGATTCCCACTTATATGTATGGATGGAAGTGTTTCCTCTAGCTATAGATATTTAAACAAAGTAACTAAAATAATTTTCATTTTTTTCTTTAATCTTAACAACTGTAAGTTCTTGCTTAGATCAATATAGAATTTTAACATAGAACAGAATGTCTTTTGTAACTCTAGGCAAACAAAATAGAGCTGCCCAGGGGAAAAATTATCCTGCATGCTTCCCACAAGACACACGCTGAACTCAGGATTACACTGTAACTTCTTCTCACAAAAGATGGTGATTTTCTTTGCAGTCATCTGTTTCCTGCTGCTGCAAAAAATGTAAGCTTTGTTTCAGAAAAGCTTTAACCTGAGAATTACTGCGTGCCGTGGTCACCACGTGAAACAGACGAATAATCTCGAAGGCAGCCAGAGAACTAGGTTTGGAAAATAAAATGAACTGTTGGGAAGGCACAGCCATGCCCCCTGTGTTCCTGCAGGCATTGGTACAATTCCACACATTCTCTCAGGAGTACCCTAAACTTGAAGGAAGTTCCCACAGAGCACAATGTGTCTCCCAGCAGTAGCTGAATCTTGCATCTTATCTAATAACTGCCTGCAAATATACCTTCAGCTGTTGTTTCAAGTGTCCTGAGAGGTGAAACTCTCTATGGGGCATCCATTTTGCCTGCCAAATATTTCTCCAGAAGTTGTTTGTTTTTCTGCTGTTAAACTTTAGATAGAAGTTCAGGATTTCATGAAAGGGGAAAGCAATATCTATATTAAGACATATTAAAATACTAAAATAATTTTACACACCTATCAACAACATGTGTTGCTAAGGGTCACAAAAAGAAACAAGGTCACAAAAAAAGAAGGAAAAAAGAAAAGTAAGCAAATGTTCATGATTAATCCCATCATCTTTTAAACACAAGAAGCTTCTGTGATCAACTGCACAGAATATTGAGATGAATTGCTTAAGTATTTAAAATGAAAATGAGGAAATAGTCTGTGAATGCTCCTTCTATTTATTCTCAGGTGTGAAGGAAAATTCAAACAGGAAACACCACATGCAGGCAGCATATGTAATTGTGACCACTTGCCAAGCTCAATGCATAAAAGCTAGATCACATTGAACTGATGGCAGTACTCTCCATGTCTCCCATGTTGGTCATTTCACCAGTGTCGGGGCCTAGACACTTAATAACTATAAATTTGAGTATCATTAATCACATTATCTAAACACAATATATAATAGTAATACAAATTTTCCACTTAAAAATACCTATAGTAAGAGAAGGCAACACATTTCTGTCTACCGTGTTTTCTTTGTTGTTTGCAAACTTTTAGAAACCATATAGCCATAGAAATCTTCCAATCGACATAGCAGCCATAATTCTCAGTTTAAAATTGATTAGAGTAAAGTAAATGGCCTCCTCTTGAATTCACATATTGGAAGGAAAGTACAGACTCTAGCAAGTTGCCCTTTGACCTTCATACAATGCCATGGCACATGTGCCTCTCCACAGGTGAATGAACACACACAAAGAC
Organism: Myodes glareolus; assembly: GCF_982192425.1. Classification (NCBI taxonomy): domain Eukaryota; kingdom Metazoa; phylum Chordata; class Mammalia; order Rodentia; family Cricetidae; genus Myodes; species Myodes glareolus. The sequence goes on from NC_142042.1 coordinate 19,186,635, forward strand.
ACACACACACACACACACATACACACACACACACACAAATGCAAGCACAGAATTTTTAAATATTCAGTTTACATAGCCACACACATTATGGTAAGTTTCTTTGTATGAAGTTAATTTGAAATATCTTGCACAGAATACAAAATAATTTCTCAGAAAGTACAATTAAGGATTATTAGATTGTTAGAAGTTTTAAGAATAATTATCAAATTCTGTAATAATACGTAATTTTCCATATCATACGACTCTGCCTTTTTATAGCATTCTGAGAGGAGGGTGATATAGTTTATCAGGTAAATGTGTTTGATTTTCACACTGATAAGAACCACACAGCTCAGCAAGTGGACACTGTAAATCCGTCAGGATTCTCATACTCATGGAGCTGGTCACTTGACTCCTAGACTTCTCATTATTTATTCGATTTTGTGTTGTTGGTGCAGCTTCAGTGTGCTTTACTGACAGGAGCACTGAATACATTTTAATGGGTAAATTTTAATGGACTAAGAGTGAGTCCCCAGCTAGTGTACACAGAAAGTCCGGCAAGAAGCTGCTGCTGTACATTTCCCTTAATGGGATCTATGAAAACCAGGATTCAGGAGCACCTTCCTTCCCTGAGAAGAGGGTTATGTGACCAGTGTGTGTGTGCTTAAAATGAAGCCATCCAGTGAGCACTAACCTAGTCGTGGACAACTACTGTGAGTCAATCAATTAACAACTTAAGTTTGATTTCTAAAGGAAACCCTCCTGGGAACATTCACATATGAGAGATCGTTCTCCCGAATCAGTTCCTTGAGTAGTGAAAGTATTTTTACTGATTCATCTCATTTCCATACATGGCATAAACATAGCTTAATATAAGCCATGTTTTTGTTTGCTTGTTTGCTTGTCTTTTAGTTTTTATTCAGCATTTATATAATATTACTAAGGCGAAGGCTAAGTCAATTCTCCTCACAAATGTCTCCCTTAGCATTTGGAAAACTGATATTTTTATTATATGAAATTGTGTGTTATTTGCAATTTAACAGTTAGCATGCTTGTATTCATTGTAAAGACTGTAACGAGTCGTGAAGCATGCCTGTTCACAGTTAAACAAAATAAATGCACAATCACAAAGTTTAGAAATAAATGCTACATTGCAATATTTAAAATCTACAACTCTTAGATTTTTAATCTTAAGAGAGGTCATGAGCTTAAAACTTGTGATTAATCAACACACATTTTAACTGAACCATGAAACAGAACTATGCTGATGGCACAGATTATTGGTGTAATAAATATTAAATGTTAAAAATTAATCAATTAATGCACTTCTTACAAAGATGAGATGAAAGCATGATTGAAAAATGCTTCTCTCAATATTTAACAAAATACAAAGACAGTATTTTTTTTAAAGAAATGCCAGAGTTTTGCAATGGCCTATCACTGTGAAACATGCTCAGTGTAGAGCACAGGCAAGAAAAGCAACATCTAAGACAAGAAAACAGGCATGGAGGTCATATTCGATCCATTCCTTGTCCTGAAAAGATACTATTTACATAAAAATTAGGCAAGTAGATCTTGACATTTTCAGCAATACTGTCTAATTTTGAGGGAAGCAAAGGCAAATTGGGATATTCTAAGAACATTGAAGTTCACATGATGCAAGAAAATAGTGTTTCCAATTCACCAGGAGTTCCTAGCAAAAGTGCGTCCTTGAAGGGCAGGTGACTTTGTGGAAAGCAGCCATGTCACATAGGATATGTCACACACAGCTGCAGCATAGGCCTACTCTTCCCATAATTCATTGACTTGTTCTTTTTTTCCTTCAACCACGCTTTCTTGAGAATGTAGTACCTATCTAACATTGTTCTAGGCACTAAGAAAATAGCAGTAAATACAAATACACAAATTCCAGGTTTAGGGAATTTAAACATAATAAATGTACTAAAAAATGAACAAAAATTAATTAAAACTATATTTTCCTAGACTATAATGGGTGCTGTAAAGACAATTAAAGAGAGGAGACAGAGACTCTAAAGCAAAGGATTCCAACATGTAATGGGGGTGACTAAGGAAGGTTTTGGGAGAAGGTGACATAGGAGCAAAGGCTGGAAGACGGTGGGCAAGCCACGTGAACAGGTGGAAGTGGAGGTTCCAGCAGAAATGGTTGATACAAAGGCAGGCGTGAGAAAGAACCTTTCAGATGGTGTCACTTATGTGGAGTGAGCAAATTGGACATGGTAAACAGTGAGACAAAAATTAATTGAGCTGGACATGGGAGCAGAAATAATGGGCATGCATTATGCCACTGTAACTACTTTCATTTTCATATGGAATCAGAAGTGAAGACAGGAAGGATTTTGAAGCAAGACACGCAGCTTTTAAACTCAGACATTATGTTTGACACATGATAACCATACATATTAGTGTTCACAATGTCATAATTCAACACATGCATACATTTTAGTTGGGACACTTCTGATCATGATTATCATAATAAATAATAGTAGCAAAAGGCACCAAAGAAACCGAGCCAGTTATAAAGCTGTTCAAAGCAGAGGTGATGATGAAAGTGAGGTGGAGGCTGTACGAAGACCTCAAAATTTGAATGTGTTTGGAAAGTAGAGATGGGAAAGAGAAGTCACGTTTGCCTGCAAAGTGTTTCCCTAAAGCTGGAAGGATCATGTGGCTGTTGAGGTGAGAATGAACAGCAGAAAACAGTTCCTGAGAATCAAGAGTTTTCTGTCATGCTGAAAAGCTCACCAGGATAAGGCGCTGCTGCAAGCCTTCAGACAGTGGAATCCCAGGATCTAGAGTATAGAAGCAACAACTGACTCTTAGTTGTTCTCTGACCTCCATATTCATGCTGTAGAGCATACATACACATGTATACATACCCTTTTACCCACACGTTTAATAAATAAATGCAATAAACAATTGCGAAGTATGAATTTAAGCTTAGCTTCAAACAGTGAAGTGCCTATCACTCAATCAAGCAGAGGCATTCATTGGATTTTAGTTCAGAGTTCCGGACTAAGGATAAAACATAGGACCTAGAGAATAAGTATTTGGAGCTGGCTACTTCTGTTTATCCAGCTCCCCCCCTTTCCATCTTTCCTCATGATTTTCTATTTTTCACATACATGTGACAAGCACTCTCATCTTTCCAACACCAAATGGGCTATTTTGTGCAAAAGAGAGTGTTGAGTTTCTCAATGTGCCAATTTACATTTCAAAGAAAATCTTCATATTTTATAGCTCAATCTATTTTCAGCTGATTAAAGAGAAACCAGCAATCCTATCTTATTACTAAATATCACAAATGGCAAGCTTTAGCCAAGAAGGTGTCTTATTTTGGTTAAGAATCAACAATTATATTTCAGGTTGCTCTGGTAGGTGACAACTACTCAGGTTACTGTCAGGGAGATGGGCAGGAAGAGGCAGATGGAGGAGAGGCACACCTCTGGCCCACAGCTGCACTTTTGGGACAGTATGAGATCAGACTAAGTCTGACTGACATAAGCGGGTTAAGTAAGCCACAGGTCAGAGAGAGACCAGTTAAGAATTTGGTCTCAAGGTTTGTTTGTACCCAGAAGACCTTTTGCAAAATGAATTGAGAGTATATTAGTATCAGAATCATGAATACAAGAGAGTTTTGTATATGTGATACTTTTTAACCTTAGTATTTTATCTCTGCTGTTTTCCCAGAAGTTTTGTAAACTCAGCCACGTTGTTTGCACAGTTTTAATCATTTCTTTCAATAATTTTTAAAAATTTAGTTTGTAGCTGTCATTTGATAAAGGAGTTGATATTGAAAGTAATATTGAAATGTTATAATAGGGAAGATCCACTAATGCAGCTGATGGCTCTTAGATTGGGCTGTGTTGACTTGTGGAATTATCTAATGTATTAGTGGCTTTAGCTATATGGACATATAATCCTCACATTGCAGATATTTTGCAACCCTTTTGTGACTACATTACAAATATTTAAAATTGTGTTCAGGTTATGCTTTGCTGTTTAATAAAAAGCTGTTTCAGAAAAAAAAATAAAAAAAGAAACAAAAAAACAAAAACAAAACATAGGGCCAACACAGACATCTTAAGCTCTCACCAAAGTCATAAATAAAAGATGTGAAGGACCATCCACTTCTGGAAGGCACTTCAGCTTCAACAAGTTCAAAAGATTGAAAGGAATCAAAAAAAAAATTGAAAAATGTTTGTTGTGTAAGATAAAATGTAGTTATTGGTCTCAAGAACAAATGTTTCCAGGAAGAACGGATGTCAAGTACTGCATTAAATGCTGCTAATAATAATTAGATAAGAGAGGACTGAGGAGTGAAGAGACAGTCTGGTCACATGGTTGCTGCTGTGTACCACATTAAAGTGCTTTGTCTGTAGTGCAGAAAGTGAAACCTTCCCAGGGTCAAACAAGAACAAGAGGAGTTAGGGAGAGAGAACAAACTACACATGACTGGAGTTCTCAGTGACTGGAGACAGGTATATGGGAAAGGAGTTCACCAAACACTTTTTAACATGTGACATATAAGAATGTGCTTTCATACTGCTGACAGCAAAAAATGAAAACACAGTTATGTAGGGGAAGAAGAAACTTTTGTAAAGCAATGTTTTCAGCTGTGAAATAATATTCTTGTACACTGTAAAGATTTGTCACTCAAATTGGTTTAATAAGACAGTGATTGGCCAGTAGCCAAACAGGAAGTATAGGTGGGGCAACCGAATTAAAGATGATGGGAAGCAGAAGTGCAGAGGGAGGAGTCACCAGACAGATGCAGAGAATGCAGAAAATGAATGTGCCATGCTAATAAAGGTACTGCCACATGGCAGAGTGTAAATAAAGAATATGGGTTAATTTACCAGTAAGAGTTAGCTAGTAATAAGCCGGAGATATTAGCCCAGCATAAATAAGTAATATTAAGCCTCTGAGTGATTATTTGGAAGTGGGTGTGAGATGGGGAGCAAGCAGTAAAGACAGGAAGCATCCATTTACAGCTTTCACTTGAGGAGGGACTTTCTGCTGTCCACTACTGGAGAGGAAGTCCTAGAAGGGAATAGATATATCAGGACCTTGACAAAGACACAAAGCAAGCAAATTGTGGACATCAGATTACTTAGCCTTTACATACAATGATACATAAAAATCGGCCTGAAAGATTGAAAATGTGTAAAAGCTACATATAGTCAAAGTCAAATTGAAGGCCCCAACAAATCTGCTCATTGTTTGAAATGGTGAGGTATACAGATAAGATTATTTAGAATGTAGTTAGAAATTATACAATGAAGATACCACTGGATATGCTAACATGGAAGGGGGAAGTTCAGGAGGCCTCAGCATAACACAAATAACTTCAAGCAACTGGATCATATACATACACGTAACACTGTATGAACTGAACAGGTTATATAACAATGATTAAAGAAAAAGAAGGCAGGGATTTGAGAGAGACGAAGGCAGGTATTAAGATGGAAAGCAAAAAAGGAAGAGATATCTCAGTGGGTAAAGGGACTTACTGCCAAGCTTAGCAACTCAAGTTTGATCCCCAGGTCATTCATACATGGTGGAAGAAAAAAAACAGACTCTCACAAGTTGCTTTCTGATCTCCACACATATCCCATGGCAACTGTGAAAATACAAAAACACACACATATACACACACAGTGTTGTTGACAGAGGCTTCTGTCCTACCCAGTCCCACAATCATTCAGTCCCAAAGAAATACACAGAGGTCTACATTAATCATAAAATGGTTGGCCTAATAGCTCAGGGTATCTTATTAACTAATTCTTCCACCTTAACTTAGCCCATAATTCTTGTCTGTTCTAGCCGCATGGCTTGGTACCATTTATTAGTAAGGCATTCTCATCTTGTTTCCTCTGTGCTGACTACAGACTGACTCTTTCCTCTTCCCAGAATTCTTCTGTTCTCATAGCCCCACCTCTACTTCCTGCCTGGTGGCTCTGCCTATATTTTCTGCCTGGCTACTGGCCAATCAGCATCTTATTAAAATACAAGTAACACATCTTTGCGAGGTACTAGATCATTGTCCTATAGCACACAAAAAAGCAAAACATATTTTTAAAGGATATATATGTGTGTGTGTATTTGTGTGTGTATGGAGAGAGAGTGCAGCAGAAAAAATAATACTGAAATTTTAAGGGAAGGGAATCCGACGCCAATATCACTTATAATATTGCAAATAATATATATATGAACTACATAATCATAGTACTGTAGAGAAAACAAAAATGTGTTAGAGGTAGTGCAAAGCTAAGAATAAAGGAAAGATCAGAAACTAAACAAGAGGAAATGAACTTAAGTCTAATATAATCCAATGACAGATGCCATATTCTTAAATTTTGATATTTGGAAGAATTTGATAAAAGTAAAATTCAAAATCATTTCTTTAATTGCTGTTTCTCAAGCAGTCTGTCCATCACTCTCCCCACCCCAGTCCGTCACTCTCCCCACCCCAGTCCATCACTCTCCCCACCCCAGTCCGTCACTCTCCCCACCCCAGTTAAGCTCAAGGCTGGGCTCCCATAAACTGGTAAGGACAGAATAGCTGCTTTATTTACTCTATTAGTTTATATTTATTTAGCTGGAATAATAATTTATGAGAAAATAGTTATATATTGTTTGCTTGCTGGGAAGATATTTCAGGTGTAATAGAATGGTAAGTTCTTAATATCATATCACTTTCAAACCTAAGTTTCAGAAAGATTGATAGGACACCAGCAATAGTGTGAGGGAATTGTTTACACACGCTCACACACACATGTTCAAATACTTAGAACTTCTACTTAAATGTTTAACCAAAAGTCAGAAGTAGTTATATGTCAAGGAAGTAGGACTTATGAACACTACATTTAAAAGTACTTTTTACATTTGTTTGCAATAGCTAGATCTGAAATTTTAAATAATACCTGCATTTAAAAGGTCTTTTCAGAAACAATTAAGAAAATAGGAAAACAAAAAATGTATTTCAAAATGCAACCCCTAATCACAATGCTAAGAATCTCTGGTATATTTCTTTATAGATGTTAATATGCATTTTCATAGAAATTGGATATAATTTATACTTTTCATAGTTTTTACTATAACATAAATATCTACCTTTATTTAATCATTAAGAAATATCTTAAGATATTTCACATGTAGTATTGAGTGATATAATTTTCCTGGGTTTGTACAATGCATCAATATTTTCAGATATTCACAGTTACACATTTTCCTTCTATTTTGATATTTCTTTAAAATGTATATTATAAGTTAAATTTATAGTAAAGAATATTAACTTCAAGTTTATTGCTACATATAACTGAAACTGGTCTGTATTCTACTGAAGACTCAAGTTTTCACCTCAAATTATACTGCTGCATTGAAATAAACTGAAGAACTTCAGGCTTGGAAAGAACATGGTACAAAAAAACAATAATACTGGTATTATTGTGAGAACAACTTAAATTATACCCAGGGGAAATAATATGAGAAAAATACTCTAAGTTTTATTTTTAAAATTCTAAGTTATATTATTCTAAATAACCAACATACATATATACACACATTTCTTTGGTAAACTTCATGCTTCCTAACATCTTAATGTCTGAATGTTCTATTTTATCCACTTATACTAAAATATTAAGAGAAGGAAATCTATAGTCTACATCACTTACGCTATTGCAAATGAATAATGTACTTGCTTATATGGAATTCTCTGTGTGATTTTAAAAATGTACATACCTAAAAATAAATGCTTTTGCTAGTAGCTTCGATTACCGGCATGGCTTTCTTCTTGCTGAATAAATCTTGAGTCCAATCAGAAACTGTCTGTTACCTTCAAGATATTCACGTGACCACTAAACCCTAAGAATTGTCATGTCATCCTTGCTGGTCAGTTTTGTGGTTCATAGTTGTCATGGTTGGGTAGGACTGCTGGCTGTGTCCCTCTTTTGGAAGCTTGCATGGCATCTGTTACCATATAAGCTAGTCCTCAAGGAGGAGACTTTGAGATCAATTCCAGCTCAAGGCTGTTGTTCAACCTCTGGGCTCTGTTTTTGAAGTGCATTGTGTCTTCAGCAATAGGAGCTTACCCTACACCTCTGGGTGGAGAGCTACCAAGAACAATAGCAATAGTTTTCAGTGTTTTTGGAGTCTCTTGGAAAACCCTGACCAACAACTCCAAGAGGGTTTCCCACCCTGGTGCTAGTGATTTAGCTAGCTGCTGTCCTACCCCACGATTTACCTTCCTTAGGCCTAGGAAGGAGGTTAAGCCAAAAAATATCCCTTATGTAGTAAAGCAAAGATTCCTAAAGATATTAAATGAAATGATGCTAAAAATGTATGAAAAAAATGATTTTAAAAGAAATATAAATTTCTGGAGTTTTTGTGTTTGATTGTTTTTTTTTTCACAATTAACTGTATCACAGCACATCACATCTTCCACTGAAGATAACCAGCAAAATCAGATAAGAGAATAAAGCTCTGGAAAGGCAGCAAACACAACTGGAGACAATATCTGATCACCACATGTACCAAACATGAACTTAACGTTATCCAGTTTCTCCACCTCAAAGTATTTGCTTTTTCATGTAAAATGTTAAGAAGCCGACAGAAGATGCTGCCAACAGCCAGAGTCACATCACTTTCTGCAGCCTTTCAAAGATAAAGGATGGGAAACAATGAAAGGTGAGCACAGAGCTGAGGAAGGACTCAGTGGTTAAAAGAACACGCTGTTCTTCCAGACAGCCCCAGTTCAGTTCCCAGCTCCCACATCAGCGGACGCACAACCACCTATAACTCCAGCTTTCTCCATCTCCATCATAACTGCTTGATACCAAATGGAAGCAACCGGAAACAGGAAGAGCGACTATTCTTGAGTGGCTTTGTGAGAGGCAAAATAGTAGCTGACATCCTGATATAAACACTGGAAACAAAGACAACCGGAAGGAAGGAAGGAAGGAAGGAAGGAAGGAAGGAAGAAAGGAAGGAAGGAAGGAAGGAAGGAAGGAAGCAGAAGCAAAGCTTCAAAGCTGAATTCTGCAACAGGTTAGAAATCCTTCCCATTGGAAGGCAGAACAAGAGCAATTCAAGACAAACTAAAACTGACAAAAATTGGTGCAGTAGGTCAAATGAAAAACTAAAAGTAATTCCTTAGGCAGCAGAAAAAATACATTGCTTACCACATAAATAAATGTAACTCACATGTAATGAGCTTTAGTGCAATGATTACCACACAAAGTCATAATAGTATATACGGGAATCAGAATGTCCAATGAAACAAAATAAATCACATGGGGCCATAGTTATCTAATCCTCAGAATTATGTAGGGCATATGAGAAATAAATACTTACTAGCTGCTGGAGAGTTGGTGCAGTAGATAAAGTTCAATGCAAGCAGCATCCATGAGAATCTAATTTCAGATCTCCAGCCCTCACAAACGTGCAGAATGGGGGCCTGTGTCTGTAAGCTCAGCACTAGAGGAGGAGATGCAGAGACAGGCTTGCATGCTCACTGGCCAGACGGTTTAAGCAAAAACCTCATGTTCGGTAAGAGACCCTGTCTCAAAAAATAAGGTAGAGAGTAATCTAGGAAGAGTTCCACCTTTGGTATCTGGCTTCTAGGAGGACATGCGCAGATGAGCACGTATAAGCACATGTGTATACACACACTCACAAACAGACATACACATGCACGCACCCAACAACAAAAATCAATCTGCTGTCACATAATACAAAATATTTCTTTTTGTTTTCTATTTCATTCACTTAATAAATTTGCTTAGAAATTACAATAAGTTACAAAATAAGTGGGATTTATTGTCTTTTGAACAAATTTTACAACACAGTATGAAAATATTAAACAGAACTCAGTATTTTGAGCTAAATTTATTAGAATAAAATAATCATCTGACAAAACCTGTGTCTACACTGTTTCAAAGTATTTAATGTTCTGTGGGAACTCGGCACTGTTGTTGCCCACCTTTCTCACCAAGGGCACCTGTCACAGTTTTATACTCTTCATTTTCTTCCTGAGTCTGCATACTGCACCTCTGAACTTACTGTAATTAGATTGCTGCTTTCCTGTTGTGCACTTTAGCCCTGTAATGTGTGACCATGTACCTAGAAGGAACACTCAAGCATTATGGAAAAATCTGTACTGTAACGCATGATTCTTAGGACCACGTAAGTCCATAGGCTTATTGCATTCCTTGTCCTTCTCTTAAATTCTTTTCCAAAAATGTTAAGACGTTGGTGGTGTTGTAGTGCTAAGAATGGTAAGAGCCATAAGGAGGCTCTATTTTCACTTAAATAGTCTTTCAGACAGCACAGCACAGAGGCATACATGAACTCTCAAGGGATGAGACCTGCACAAGATCAAGCCATCCAAAATCTCAGCATGGATGTAAAGTGACTCATGAAGTCCTACCTGTAGCTGAGATGATGGCAATTGATGACTACAGGGGCTAGAGGGAGTCAGGTTTTTTTTTATGCATCTGGCTATCTATGCTCCATTAGAAGGTCCTGTGTCCTATGCCCATGTACATATATGCAGCACTAAGTATAATCAGTAGGTAATAAATAAAATTTGAAGAGAAATGACATTAATTTCAGAAGAAAAATAGAGGGAGAATAGGGGAGAAATTAAAGGGGAGGTAAGGGGGAATGGATTTGATCAAAACACATTACATGCATGTCTAGTTAATTAAAATCATTATATGGAACAGAGTGACAAATATCAATGGCTACAATGAAATCTGCAAACATAGGTCTTTACGGTGGTATTAGGGCTACTGGTAAAGGCTTGTGTGATGGTGGGTTTGATGGGGGAGTAAGTGTCCGTGTTAAGCCATGAAAAGGAAGTGTATGGGGCTTAGAAGGAAAATTAATAATACAAACTCTTAATGTTTTCTATAGGAGGAAAATGTAAATAAATATTAATCATTTTTCACTAACCTCATAATGGCTCCCTCTTATCAAGATATCACTTTCCTTGTTCTCCCTCTCTGTTCTTCCCACAACTCGACCATCCCATTCCCTCAAGTTCTCTAAGCAATAGTGGAGAGGGTGCCTGAATTGTCCTTCCCCTGTAATCAGACTGATGACTAATTGTCATCATAGAACCTTCATCCAGTAACTGATGGAAGCAGACGCAGAGATCCACAGCTAAGCACTGGGCAGAGTTCCTGGAGTCCAGGCGAAGAGAGGGAAGAGCAATATTATGAGCAGAAGCTTCAAGACCGTGATGGGGAAACCCACAGAAAGAGCTGCCTCGAGGTAGTGGGAGCTCCCTGACTCTGGAGTGACAGTTGGGGAACCTATAGGACCAAACTAGGCTCTCTGAATGTGGTTGACAATTGTGTGGCTTGGTCAGTTTGTGGGGCCACTGGCAGTGGGACCAGGATTTATCACTAGTGCTTGAACTGGTTTTTTGGAGCTCATTTCCTATGGCGGATACCTTGCTCAGACTAGATACAGGTGGAGGAGAGTCTTGGGTCCTACCTCAATATGATATGCCAGACTTTACTGACTCCTCATGTGAGGCCTTACCCTCTCTGTGGAGTAGATAGGCAGGCCATGAAAGGAAAGTGGGGGATTAGGAGGAAGGGAGGGAGGGGAAACTGGGATTGGTATCTAAAATGAAAAATGATTGCTTTAAAAAAGAAAAGAAAAGAAAAGAAACAAATAAAAATGTTAATCATTTTATATGGCACTTGAAATGGCAGTCGTAGAAATGATTAAAGATGGTGAATATGTAATGCAGAAGTAGAGAATGAAAATCATCAGAGTTAACATGAGAGAGAAAATAAAAACACCTGAGACTTTGTTGAAATATAATTTTGTTCCTGGCAAAGTGGTCCAGTTTTTTTGGAGACTATGAAAAATTTCATGTCAATATTTTAGCAAATATTTGCAATATACTATATAAGTATATAATTAAGATTACAGGATACCATATTCTGTATTTTATAGACATCAATACTGTCTTTATTAAAAACTAGAACCATATGTCATAGTTTATTAAGTGATTTACATCACAGCTGAGTAACTTTTGCAAAAGAGGAAAGTAGAAAGCTTCCTGGAACATTCCTAGACTCTGACTTGACACACTTGCATTAAGTCATTATTTCTCATTAGCCAAGTATCACTTTCCTAAAGAACTACTGAGAAGATTTTATTTAAATTATCAAGTGAGTTTTAGTATTTAAAAAAAAAAAGCATAGTATAATGCTGGTTATCTGAGACACATGCATCTCGAAACAACTGACCAATTTATTCCAACTCAAAGGAAAACTTTTAAAAGCTTATATAAATGTATAAAAACAGACCAAAGTTCCTATTTAAATTTTGAAAATGAAATCATATTTATCACTATGAACTTTAGAAATCTAATAAATAAAACTACGATTTGATGTTCTAAATTTTAATTATATTCAGAAGAAATCTTATAAGACATTATAAGTGTCTTATCTCAAAATAAACTGTAAAGAATGGTGAAATTTCATTAACACATTGTTCAGGAAGTCATGGAGAAGTTACAAATAGGAAAGAAAATGTGATAAAAAAAAACAGCTTAATGAGGACATTTGGTTACAATATGAAGAAAATCTGAAAAGTGATTGTAGGTGTTAACTTTAGAAAGTAACTAGTAGGCAAATATGAATATAAACCTGAACTTTCAATTTGTGTGTTTAAAGACCAAACAAAATTCAATGCATTACCATTGTTTACCACATTTTTGTCACACTTAATTAAATGGAAGATTCCATCCACTTTTAGGAGAAAAAGCAGTTGTTAGTATTTCAGAATCACAGAATAGCAACACAAAGATGTATTTCTGGTACCACGCTATCAAACTGATTACTAGACCTAATTCTGAGATAAGAACACTGACTTATACACACTACCAAGTGGCCACTAAGGGGAAATGAAAGTGATACCACCAGCACAGCGAGTTGGTTAACTCTTGTCAAGGTCAAAGTTGCAGACTGGGCAATAAATTACACCTTAGAATAAACATGGGAAAACCTCTTCAACAAACCATCCAAAATATTTCAGTTGATAACATTTACTGAAAATATAGGGAATCACAAGGAACAAATTTTAGTCACCTATGGGAACATAGGAAGGTAACTACATTTTCATGTCATGTGTTCTCTTCACCTTCTGGACAGCGTAGAAACAATGCCAGGGATATTGGACTAGAGTCTTGAGAGTCTGTAGAGGCGGGTAAATACCACCCGTACTCATCTTCAATATTCCCACCTCAGCACCCCTCCATAAAGCATTATTGTTATCAAATAAGTCCAATGACAAAGATAGCACAGATTATTTCCATGCTATAAACACACTTGAAAAGCACAACCGGAAAATCCCTAATTGTTTCTGCTCTGTATAAAACGTGGAACTGTCATTTGTAATACTTGCCTATCTCAAGACACTGGAGTGCTCTTATTCAATGCTGGATCAATTAACTTCCCAATGAACTTCACTACCTAGCTCACTAACTGATTACTTCTAAGGAGCATTCATGTGTGTGATCTGAGGATCAGGGCATGATCACAAAAGGCAGTCTACCAAAATAAGAAGAAAGAAGTTATCAGGTGAGTTACACAGATGAAGTAAGACACTGGAATGTTAGAAAACACATGAAAGCATTCAGTTACTCATGGGTATATTATGTGACTAGTGGTCCAATATAAAGCTGGGGCTTAAAGTCAGAATGAAGCTGTTTACATCATGCTTGTTTATGAATCAAAGTGCTGCTAAGAGCCCCATCAGATGTTTCACTTGGCATCCTGTTGAGATTGGAAAGGATCCAATCCAAAGCTAAATCTCATGTGCTCTTTCAAAGGAAGGAGACAAAGGTTTTTCTGACTTCCATTCAGGAGCTCTGAGAGGAAATGTCAAGGAACAGAGATAGACCAAAGCGAATTATCTAAACTAAAACTGGAGCCTAGACTTGATCTTCTTGAGTCCTGGACTGGCACAAAATGGTTAGACTCTCATGGGAAAACCTTCCTCTCACCAAATAAATTATAGCATTGAAGCTTTTACAATGTTTTATACACATGATCTGAGATATAATCAGAAATACTGGTGATGCAAAGAGGCAGGAAAATATGGCCATCAATCAAGACAAGAAGTGAGTAATGGAGGCACATGAACAAATGACCTAGACACGAAAGTTACCCAAGAAAAACACTAAAATAACTAAGATCAATATGTTATTAAGAGCTAAGGTAAAGAATGACAAAATGGATGGAAAGAACGAAAACTTCTACAAGGAAGTAGAATCCATAAATAATGCTCAAGTAGACATTCATAATTTTAAAAATTACAATATCAATAGCACATTATTCAATTCGATGAAGCTAGGAGTGAACTGGACAGAGAAGAAAACAGAGTGAGTGAACTAAGAAAATGATCAGTAAAATGTGCAAACCGGAACAGGAAAAAAAAACAGAGAAAGAATACAGCAGAGTAGAGAAGGCATGAGGCACGGCAATGTTCCAGCGCATTTTATTCCACCACATGACAGCAATAACAGACAACTTTTAGTCAAAGATATTTTGACCCAGGAAGGAACCAAATTTTTCTGGCTCCTTAAGGTATCAATACACATATTCTAGGAGAATACAAGGTGAAAGGACAATAAATAAATTGAAAATCTTGACAGAGCAAGTCAAGAAACCAAAATAACCATTGATGCAGTAGTAGTAAAACAATGGTTGACTCATCATCAGAAATAAGCAAGTCAGCACAAAATATACTGAGTGCTGAACAGTATTTAAAGAACTCCTAAACAAACAAACAAACAAACAAAAACCTTTGGAGATTTTAACAGAGTAAAAACATTCTTTTTTTTGGTCATGATATTATTATTATTATTATTATTATTATTAGCAGCAGCTAAAATTTGTGGGGGCTGAATAGAAATATTACAGGTCACTTCTCAAGTTGAATGAGAAATGATTTCAGAAGAAAGGAAAAACGAGAAAATAGCAGTGGAAAAGATGACATCTTAGATAGACAAAAAAAATAGCTGCTTCAAAGAGAAATATTCTTGTGTCTTATGGATGTATGCATGGGCTGAAGAAGGTATCACCATAGTCTAAAAAGTAGGAGGGAGCAAAGTGAAGCTAAGCAGTTTTATGAGTTGGTATTGAGTGTGGACTGTAAAAGGGTCAGAGATTCATTTTTGAAATCTCAAGGATAAGCCCTGAGTGGAATATATAAAAGATTATAAATATAGCCATATATAAATAATGTTGAAGATGAAATAACAGTAAAAAATATTCTTCTGTAATCAATTAGTAAAGGAAAGATAAAGATAAAGCAAATATAACATGGGAGGCATGGAAATGTATCACAACACAGCAGATTTGTACATAGCTATATTAATAATCTTATAAAATCTAAAAATATTAAAATTTACAATGAAAAAAACTGAAATTATAAGAGTATCAAAACATACCAAACACATGTTATTCACAAGAAATGTGTTCTATGTACATTTAACACCAGAAGAGGGCATGGATCTCATGGAACTACAGTTGCCAATCATTGTAAGCCACCACATAGATTACTGGGAATTGAGCTCAGAACCTCTTGAAGAGCAGACCATGGTACAGTTAGGGAGCCTGCATGGGCCCAACCTCAGCCCTCTGCATGTGTGTGCAGCTTGATTTATTTGTAAGGCTCCTAGCAATGAGATCAGGACCTGTTCCTGGAGCTTAGCTGGTTTTTGGGAACATGTTCCCACGCTGGATTACATTGTCCAGCCTTTATACAGGGGAAGGAGTTCAGTGCTACCTCAACTTGATGTGCCATGCTATGTCCAAGACTATGGGAGACCTGCCCCTTTCTGAATGGAGACAGAGGAGGAGTGGCTGGATTGTGGGGAGGGAACAGGAGAAGAGAAGGAAGGGGAAATTGAGTTTGGTAAGAAAATAAAGAAAAAAATTTTAATAAAAAGAAAAATGTGCTCAAAGAAATCATTGAGTTTACAAAAAGTGAAAGAAAAGGGATGGGAAAATGGTACCAAACATATGAGCTAAAGGAAGATCAGACGGTTTGATAAATAAGAAGACTTTTAAGATAAGAAAAAAATCATGGGATAAAAAGTATGATAATTCAAGTGATGATTCAGTAATATTAATATGAAGATAAGACAATATTAGCTATTATGTAACTTACAAGTTCCAAAACAGCAAAAGGAAGTGGCTACAAGAAATAAGGAGAATATGCCCATTTGGTCTTTTTATATCTATTTATTTATTCTTAAGGAATTTCACTTCATGCACCCTGATGACACTCATTTCCCTGTCTTTACAGATCCACTCCCTACCCTTACAACATCCCCCTCCAAAAATAGCAAAAGATTAAAGTTAAAAGAAAAGGAAAAAAGAACAGAAAAAGAAGAAAGTCCAATTTTGGTAATCTATATACTCACTGAACATGGTCAAACTCTCAGTGACCTGCCCCTTAAATAGAACTGAGTTGTACCCCTCTCTACTGCTTGGCCACTTCTTTCAGAGCATTTGGTAGGACTTACAGGTTTATAAAATGGTAACATTATAGAAAAATTAAATGAAAAACCAGCTTATTATAAAGGATATTTATAAAACAGATTATATAGTAAATGTAACAATTATCTAGTATAAGTACAACACTGACAAAAATGTATTATTAAAGGATCACTTTTAATAAATAGGCAATAAGTACAAAAATAAATATAGAAAGAAAATAATGCAATTAACTGTATGATTTTTTTCAGCATGCTAAAATGAATGTTCATGTATGAATAGGCTTTACAGGCAAATCAAAGAAAGAAAATACTATTTCTGGAACAGAAAAGAAAGCTCTAAAGTGCAGGTTACTTCTTGAGATCTGCAAGTAAGATTTTACATGGAGAAGAGCATTTGAGATAGGGTTGGAGTGACAGGCAGCCACCCTGCATGACGTGCAATGCTTGTAGAATGTTTCTTTTCTCAATTCTAAGATTGTAGAGAGAAATAAAATATTCACAAGATGTGGAGGAAAATCAAACTGGCTGGTGGAAACTTTCATACTGGCAATATTTAGAAATTGGATTAGGGATGTATAAGGTCCTAGATAGCAACTACAGTGAAGAATAAGAAGACCATGATGTAAAGCAAGGGAGAAAAAGTATGGGTGGGGTGTTATAGGTTTAAGTGATGAACAGTAGAGAATTTATAGTACTAGGTGATCTATATCTATAACTAATACAGGACAAATGGACAAAGCACAAGATGTAAGGGGAAATGAAGCTGGTTCACATCCAGGTGGAACTTTCTGTCTTTGAGGCATGTGTGGAAATCTATAGATGGAATACTTAGCAAAAATCAATAGAGTCTGGACATTCATGAAGAAAATTTGAACCAAATCAATATATATTGCATTTCTCAGCAGATAAAGCAGTCATTACGGCTGAGAATATGAAAATGCCAAAGAGAGGAGACCCTGGAAAGAGAATAAAGGACTGAGGGCAAAAAGAAATCTAGATCCTGTGACAAAAAAAAAAGTTACACTGGTCCATCCAGACATGAAGAGCTCAATGGGAGAAAGTTTACCTACAATGGCCAAGACCCTGGCTCCCAGTCCCACTATTAAAAATAAATAGTTGCTGTGGTAACTTTATGTGTATTTTAGCATAATAATGTTATTTAGCAGGTAATTCAGTCTTTTGTTTGTTTTATTATACTATCAAAACACCCTATGAAACTAGGACAGTCACAGAGAATCCAGTAATTCTGCAAATAACATCAGCTGATTGTCCTCCAACTCAGTTATAAGACCATCACACAACATAGGCTCAGTTCCAGAAGATTCTCCCCTCCCCAGTTCAGACACTATTTGCAAACCATGCTGTAGTCTGTTCTTCTGCCTGCATAACTACAAATCAGTATTACCTTGACCGCTAGTTTAATCTATAAATTTATTAGAGTCAGTCATAGAACTAGGGGAAATACTTAAGTTTATAACAAAGAATATGAAAAGGAGACATGAACATTTCTGGAAGTAAGAGATGAACAGCAGAGAGGGGAGAAGAGGGAAGGAGAAACAGATCTTCCATTTCTTCACAGAGTGCAGCACTCTACACGGGTCTACATGTCTTCAACTATGCAGAAGCTCATCAGAACCTTGCCTTTCTATTGTCTTACGGAGACTCCCTTATGCAGCAACAAATTGGTGGTTATTGGTAACGAATTCAGTGACTATCCCCTTCCTAGAAGCTAAGGATAGAGCTGGAATGACCAACTCTAATTAGGAATTGTGTCTTAGTATTCATAACCAGTCCTTATCTTGAAAGCATTTAGGGACCCTAAACTAGTAGTATCCTAACTAGTGTCTAACAGATACATCTCATTCCCAAAAGTACAAAGTTCAAGAAGCCATATGCCATGCAACAATACAAACACTGTACTATAAACTTCGATATCACAAGGCCACTAAAATTTACTTCAAAAATGTAATCCTAGCACACCTATAAGAGAGATAAAATGTCTCTCCACTTAAATAAAAGAAAAGCAGATTTAGAACATTTATACTGAAAGAAAAATCCAATGGTCTTTGAGCCATTTTAATGAAATCAAGCAAACTACAAAATAACCAGACTCTTGAACAAAATAAAAAATGTCTGTGAGTCATGATCTCCCAAAAGTGAATGAGACATAACTAATATATGTTATGAGGACTTAATGTTATAAATTGCACTACACATCTGGTTTGTTGTGCTGTGGAACACTTTCAGAGATGAAAACATTACTTACTTACAGGAATTTACATGTCTGTAAATCATGACTTTAGCGAATCCATGTGGTCACATTATTATTAATAGTTATGGATATTACTAGCAAGTCATATATCCTTCTGGCATTTCAGATTTAGGGTCCTGTATACAGCAATATACAACCATCTGGGACAGAGTATTCGGGGATTTTGAGCAAGATATAAAGTTTAATTTTCACAGAAAGTCAACCTCTTTGTAGAGACCACATACAAAGTAAATGAGAAAAGATGTAGACACACATTCATGGTTGCTCAGGAGGAAATGGTAGGAAAGGGGATTGGAAGACAAAACAACTGGAAAATAATCACCCCATAAAAAGTCAACCAGTGACTCTGGAGTAGTAAATCTGTAGGAAAGTAGAGGGACCAATTTAAAATAGGAACTTAGGATGGAATCCATGTTTTCTAAAGTTCAAGTACAGAATTTTAAGGCAATGCTAAGCCATGAAAACCTTGAGAGCCATATTCTTTTCTTTTCCTCATATCTGGGTTTTTTATGCTTCCTTCCCTCACATAGTTAATTGCCTATGAACTCTACCTTCCAGCAAAGCACGCTAGTGAATATTTTTTCTTTTATGCAATCAATAAACGGGTATATAATTTTATTGGCATCTAAATTTAAAAAACTGATTTAAATGTTTCCTTAAGTTACTCTTAAATTGATGTATATAATACCTTTAGACATATTAAAGACATAGCCAAAATAGTCACTATGGGGTGTTGGCAGGAGTGGAGGACATAAATAAAATTAGGCCAAGTAAGTCATTTTGTCATTCAGGACTGGCTTCAAGTGTACTCTCAGAAATTTCAAAGTTCTTTAGAGTGCCCTTGGTAAACCTCCTTCCATGTAATTCACAGTAAAATAAGATTACATTAGGAGAAAGTAGAGTGTCCAATAAATAAAGTATGCCTGTCTTTAGTTAAAATATCCATTTTGTTCACTAATTTTTATTTATCTGTATTACCTTTGGTGATGAATTTAGTTACAAATTTAAGGACTGAAAGTAACTCTGGAAAACAATTTAGTCTAATGGATTCTTTGTGGACACAAATTTGAATAGCAATAGCAATGCTCGAGACATCATGCTACTGACATTCATAAGGCTTGGTTGTCATCTTCATGGAGGTTAACTGATTATTAAGGACTGAATCTAGTCTCAGTAAAGAGAAGAACTCTGGACATGTATAGGAAGGGGTTTCTAGGGTGGATTTATCTAGGGGGGAAGAGTCACCATAAGCGTGGGCAACACTCTTCTATGGCCTGGAGTTCAAGACTGAATAAAAAAGTTACTTCAAGTTCCTATTACTATGACTGTCCCTCTCTGTTCAAACTGTAAGCAAAAATAAACTCTTTCCCTCATACTGCTTTTGACAGGTATTCTGTCACAAAAATAAGAAAAGCAAACAATAAAACTTAGACAATTTTAGGCCATCTAAGATAATCTTACTTAACTCCTATATACCATTCTTGGGTATGTAAAAAAATCTGCCATTTTATTAAATTTACAAGCTTGGGGCAAAGGATGTAAATTTGTTTTGCTTTTTTTAAAAAATCAAACTCCTTTTTTTTTTTTTTTGCTAAAAACATAAAGTCCTGAAAGCTACATTGTAATAAGCATGAAGGAGATGGCAGATTTATGGGGTCCTTACCGGGGCATGTCTAGATCCAAATAGCAGTATCAGTATCATGAGAATCTCTCGCAATCATATAGAAAATGAAACAGGGTTGAAGGAGAGGGGAGAGGAAGGGAGGGCAGCAGAGAAAAATGTAGAGCTCGATAAAAATCAATAAAATAAAGAAAATGAAACAAATTTAAAGTATACCTCAAGTTCAACTCCTTTAGGCTTTTAGCATTTGAACTTTATATGGTATTAGTTTTAAAATATTTTTTTCAAATTTTAAACACAATATATTTAGCCTCATTATATTTATTACATTATTTATTATAAATTTATATTTATTAAGTACATTCTATTATCTATATCTTTTTCTCTTCAATGATTCTGCATGTCCAAAAGGTATTAGTTTGACAAACTGCATCACCAAATCCATTTCTATTAACCACAAAACAATAACTTAAAAGATTGTCCACATGATTAAACTGCAGCTAAAATGTTAACAACTGAATTAACTTTAATATGTGGCCACCTTGCTGGTTTTCCCATTTGAAGGCTTCTATTCCTCTTAGCAGAGGGAACATCAACCATGGTGTCTTTATAGATTGCTCTCTTATTCAAATAGCTATTACTCATCTACTAAAAATAAGGTGAATAACAGAGCAAGCTTCTGAAACTATATATCAAGAAGAAAGTTTTATAGCTTTAGTATTGCTTACAAATCAATTCCTTAGACCTGGGCTGCCATTAGGAGCTTTTAAGACTGCTGAGAGCTGTGTCATTCACTGCTATTTTGACACATTAATGCACTAATGGTATGTGCAGGCTGACATAACTTCTTTCGAGTTCTATTACAATAATTATCAGAACCCTATGAGACATGCAAAGTTACGCAAGGTGACAAAGAGTATGTAAATACTCAAGAATTCCTGAAGCACCCACTTTAAAATGACAGTGAATAATTAAGAAACTATAAAAACATCAAGGTAAAAACCGTCTGCTAAGAACCTCATCAGAGGAAACAAACGATGAATAAAAGAGACAGTCACTTAGAAATAAGGGGAGGCACAATCAAGCATTTCTTGTCATTTAAATCAGAAATATTATATATATATATATTATTTTATTAAATAAGAATAAAATTTCAGACACAATCGCATATACCATGCTAAGAGTCTATGAGGTACTGACAGTCTTAAATTAATCAACTGTATGCTTAAGAAGTACGTGATTTTGACGAAACTGCAATTGTGTTTAGAAGTGTTTTGCCATTACTGGGAAGATACATACAGTTCTGCGGTGAAAGCAAATAAAACATGAATATAAATTAGTAAATGCAGTTTGCATGTGAAGTAAAGTTGCTACTGCCAACAGGATACTTAGCAATCTACTTTCTCTACTCTCCTTTTTCTATCTGGTCCTATTCCTGCTAAATGAATAAATTTCTTCCAATAAATTTCTTATAATAGTTCTGTTATGTAATACGTCTTCCTATTATTTACTTTATTACATTAAGGCAAGCTTTCTGGCACCTGTACTCTCTCCTATCTCAGTCTGATGCTGGTATGAGCAAGTGATAGGTATCCTGTCATAAAAGTGTTTTTTGTTTTTTGTTTGTTTGTTTTGTTTTGTTTTTTATTTTATTTTATTTTTTACTCCCATGAGCTTCCTATGCTGTGAACAACCCAGATGTGTGGCAGTCTGCTACTACAAAAAAATAAAAATAAAAATGCTGGAATTCCAATATAGACATACAATGCACTGATGCTGTGATTGATTGATTGATTCATGTTTAACAAAGCACAGGGAGGCAGTGAGAGGGAAGAAGTTTAGGTACCACATGTTCTACTTCCTTCTGCTATAGAGAAACCTTCAGAGGTGATGGGAAAGAGTGGTACCATAGTGTGATGATCTAGACTGTGAGATATCAGTGCTTGCCTCTAACCTGCTTTTCCTGGGAGACATTAAGTTCAAGAAATTTTCTTCATATTTCAGGTGACAGCAAAGTGGGGGAACCTGTGTGGGAAAGCCCACTCAGACACACAGAACTCTTCCGAGATGTGGGAAACTCCTAAATATCCTTTAATATGAGAGAAAGAAAAGAAAGGAAAAAAAGAACGAAAAATGGAAAGGAAAGGGATAATGGAAGGGAAGAAAAAGCAATGAAAGAGAAATACAACACAGAGCTAGCTGACATGGAAGGACCCTGGTCATGGCAATGGATGTGTCAGAAGAAAGTGGCAGAAGAGCA
The DNA here is from genome assembly GCF_982192425.1 of Myodes glareolus. Lineage (NCBI taxonomy): Eukaryota > Metazoa > Chordata > Mammalia > Rodentia > Cricetidae > Myodes > Myodes glareolus. The sequence goes on from NC_142042.1 coordinate 19,209,313, forward strand.
GTTCAGACATATCTGAAAAATGCCAGAAGAAAAGCACCACCTCCAAAGACTCACTAACTCAGCAAATGAAAACTTAGACTCAAAAAGAGCGTTAAATAAAATGTCATAGAGCTTCTTCTAGTCAAGAGAGAACCCAGTTGGGAACTTAGAGCCTGAAAATATAAAAGAAGAGTGAAGAGAAAGAAACAGAAGGAAGAGAGAAAGTCGGACAAATTCTAATTGGTTTTAATCATAGAAACTCTGAATCAAATACAGAGGTAAATGCTGAAAGATCAGAGAAGCAAAGCAGCCAGCTACTAGATATTATCACTACCAAAATATCACACCAAATGGGCGATCCCATCTCTAGGAATGTCCTCAGACTGAATGTCTTGAGCTCTTGTCTCCCTCCACCTTATACTCCTCTCTCCACCTGGTCATATCTATTCCTGAGCTCTCCTCCCTTGTGTTGGGATTAAAGGCATGTGACTCCCGAATACTGGGATTAAAGGTATGAGCCACTACCACCTGTTAATAAGAACAGTTGTTATCTTCAAAAAGTACAAGCTTTTGTTCTTTACGTTATTAAATTTTGTAGTTGTGATATTTTTATATCTTTTATTGGCATTCTTGTAAAGAATTTTATGGTATTGAATATATATTGAAGAGAATAATTAGTGTATTAATTCTTTTTCCTGATGCTGTGGTAATTACCTGATAAGGTGACTTATGGGGAAAGGCTTTATTTCAGCTCACAGTTACAAAGGGAAATAGCCGATTATTGTGAGGAAGACATGGGAGCAGGTGTAGGAGGTAGCATGGTCACATTGCTTCCACATTCAGGAGGCAGAGAGTGAACAGGAAGTGGGACTGGTCTGTAAAACCTTAAGAGCCACACCGAGTAATCCACTTCCTCCTTCAGAGTTCCACAACCTCTACAAACAGCACCAGCAGCTAGGGGCCTGGTGTTTAATCATGAGAGGCTATGAGGGACTTTCACATCCAAGTCCATGTAATCCAAAATGAGTGTAAACTCTGAGATAGCTGTGCTCATCTTTGGGTGATTACTCATTTTCACCTGTATACACAGCAAATAACCCGGTGCTAGGAAAACAAAGCAGGATCAGTAATTTATAGAAGTTTACAGATTACAGAAACCTGCAAAACTGGGGAATGAATCCCACTAAGTTCGCAGACTAGAACCACTCAAATGTTTATTAAATGGCCAAGTTTGGTATAATTAGAAACAGAGCTGGTAAAGAAGGGGGATTCACAATGCTCACAGGCCTGCTTTTCTCAGTCCTTGGCTCCATTGTCCAGAACTGGTAAGTGAGCAAATCAAATTTCAAAACTGTAACACAGATATACCATGAGGTAAATACAGTAACAAAATGGGTATTAGCAGCAGACACCTATTACTTATTTCCTTTTAGTTCATTCTCTTTAGTAGGTTTGGTGGCTTGAATAAGATAGCCCTCCCATAGGCTTGTAAATTTGAATGCTTAGGGGGTGGCATTAGGATGTGTGGTCTTGTTTGAGGAAGTGTGTCACTGGGGGTGGAGTTCGAGGTTTCAAATGCTCAAGCCAGGCACAGTGTCGCTCTCTGTTCCTGCTGCCAGCCAATCCACATGTAGAACTCTCAGCTACCTCTTCAGCACCATGGCTTCCTGCATGTCACCATACCTCCCACCAAGATGATAATGGACTAAAACTCTGAAACTATAAGCCAGTCAATTAAATGTTTTCCCTTATAAGAATTGTCATGTCCATAGTGTCTCTTCCCAGCAATAGTACTTTGACTAAGACAGTCTGGCATCTGAAAAATTCAGCTAGAATCTCATTTTCAACAGAAATATGCCTATTATCCAATTTGTCCAGAGAGAATTTACATCAAAAACCATATTTAAACAGGAGCCAATAATAACATGTATGCTTCAAGCATCTCAAACACAGCGCTAAAGTAAAAAGCCAGGATAAAGTAAAAGATACTTAATAAAAGTATTTATGAGATGAAAACTTAATTTTCCACTTTAAAAAGTAAGTTAAAAATAATACTTTTAATCCAAGAATATTTTAATAAATATCAATTAAAAAGCAAAATATGCCAGTGATCAACATAGTAAACATCTTTTTTAAAGTAAAGCACAGACGTTGTTATCTTCTTTCAGTGGTGGATACCACTTCCTTTACACCTGACAACTCACAATCACGATGAAAAGACACAGAGGAGTAAGTCATGTCTACTAAAAGTCCTCAGATTGTTACTCAGATTGCATGGGGCCCAAATCTGAATAGTTTAATTCCATAATTAACACAGGAAGTGAGCATCAGTGCTAAAACACACACTATCAGAACTTTCGTATAGTATTCGTTATTGCTTTTCCTTTTTATTTGAGAAAAAGTAAGAATAGCATTTCTGTTTTGTTTAAAACCACTATATGTTTTCTTTTGTGTAGAACCTGCGAAGTTTATTTTATAGGTTGGGAAACTTTCATAATTTTAGGAAGATAAACACTTTCCCAGGATTTTACATTAGTATGTCAATTTTTAGTGACCTTTGTTAACATTTACTTTTCTACTATTCAACCTGACACTCTACCCAATGCAGAAACTATGCATTCCTTGACTAACCTTGGCAGACCTAGGTCACACACAGGGCAGACTGAGGTACACATGCAGAGAGATGTTAGGACACTGTCCTATGTACCAACAGTAAATGTATGAGGAGTAAACAGAACAGGATTATGGCCTGAGGTGACACAAGCCCGAGGACAGTGGCTTATCATCTTACCTGAATTCTATATTCATCTAAAGGAAGGGGTTCATATAATTATCAAATTCATAAAATTATAATTTTCATTTCCTGAAAAGTTGTATACTCTTATAGCTTATAATGAATTTGTCACCCGAGAATAGCAAGGCTCCCTAGACAATGGTAAAACGGCTCCTTCTAGAACTGAATTAGTCAAACAATTTAAAATGTCATGCTGCTTTTAAAGTTACACTTTAATGTGATGCAAAGCATTTTCATCTATTATATAAATAGCACATGACACTTGACATTTTCCTACTGTTTTATGGCTTTAGATATATAACCTGAAATTCACAGTACAAAAGTTGAGTCCCTATGCTGGAAGAGTAGAAAGTCTTTAGGAAATTCAGTATCAAATAATCATCTGAACTGCAATATAGGTCTTTCTGATGTGTCAGCAAGACAAATGTTTCCATATGTAGACCCATGTTCATCTTCAGTAAAGAGAGCAACAGTGCCAATATGCGCTTAGGAGCTGTAATTATTAAGTGCAACAATTAATACATAAAGACCTATCTAGTAAAAAAAAGAGAGAAGGTCAATCAATATCTTTTTTGTGATTGTACTCTACCAGTTTCACATCCTCCTAAGACGAGGCTACATAAAATGTGATTTTCTGATTCTCAGCATTTTGCTGCTAGTTAGTAACAGGCGAATCAATAATAAATGACTGTTAGATTTGAGACACAAGAGTATTAGAAAAATGTTTACTATAAATGTAATTGCGTAATTATTTGATTATCCACCAGATTATATTATGAAAGGAGAGTTCAGAAAATAACCTGATAATATGACCTAAGTATTATTTACTCAATATATATATATATATATATATATATATATATATATATATATAAAAGCAAGCAACAAGAAAATGTAAGTTGAATTTAAAAATCACTTGTTTAATTCAACATCAAATGAAGGTCATTCTTTTATCATCATTAGTTCAGGAACCATATCTTGTCTTTACTGCACATGATGTTCACGAAACAGTGACAAGAACAGACACTAAGATCATAGGAGTAACATGAAGATAAGCAACAGAAGTCATTCCGAAAACCATATCAATGATTTTATGAGATTAAAACCATAGATAAGAAACCTGGACTCTAACAGAGAAATCTGTCATGTAGTGGAGTGGAGGACTTTCTGAAGAATGATTTTTCTTTAATTGATGTAGCCAACAAGCTCAAATTGTTTTGGTAGTAGGAGACACGATAAAGACCCCATGTAAATATCACAGTAGACTGCGAAGATGAGAAACAGAAAAGAGGCAATTGGGTGTATTTACTTTGTATTTAAAAAACGCAATATGAAGGAAAGGAATTCAGATAAACTTGACTACCTACAGATAAATATGTTGTGTCTAGTTTCTAACTGTCATCTCTGTCTACATTGCTCCCATCAATCACAGCAGCAGAATCAGAGTAATTCCTTTTGTCTGGTTGTCTCAACTTGATAACAGAGAATAAACTAAACTTATGAAAGTTTTGTTGTGTTTGTGATCTTGAGAGAACATTTTCAAATGTGTTGGATGAGCAAGATCTATTTTTTGTTATGGTTTTTATTCTCCACTAGTTCCTCCTTGCTTCCCATTGCTTTAGCTTCATGCCAATCACCACATCTTGCTGGGTGGTTAGAAAACTCTCATGTAAGGTTGCTTATTATTATTGATTTTTAAGAAATCAGCCCGTTTGTTTAATTGGAAGGGATGATGAAGCCCACACTACAGCAACTTCCTCTTTAATAGAATCACCATTCTGAGATTTTTCCTAGTGATGGTCTTGTCTCCACTCCAGGGTTTCAGTCTCAGTAAGCTCTATATAACCAATCACTAGACTTCTGAGATGGCACAAACTAACATTTCAAAAATGATACTTCAAACAAAATTATTCTCATCCTTTCAGTGGCCCATGTTTATGTCCCTCCCTTTCAAGATTCAACTTCAGTACCCCAAGCTGAGTGAAATATAAATTAACTTTCAAATTACAAACCTGGCTTACCATAGAACATGTACTCTGAAAAACTGATCACTTAACAGTTAAAAACAAACTGTATTTCATCTGATTTTCAAATATTCTCTAGAACCATACTGATGTGATCATCTTTCCAAGAGTGATTCTTTGTAGATATTTATAGAAAGATCAATATTTTAGATTCAAACAGCCTTTTCACTCTAATTTTACCATGATATGCTTTAGAGAACTCAATCATACATATTAAATCCATCCATGATCTTATATGAATATTTTAAGTTGAGTATAATTTATAATTATTTAAAAATGTCATTTCTACTGCTGTTTTATAAGAATTGTGATTACAAGGGAATTAAACCTTGAAAATTGAGTAAACGGATCATCACTTGCAGCTATTTCAAGAGGTAGAATATGTTATTCAAATATGGCATTTTCAACAGCCAACTTGTCTATGAATACTTTTTTCCTAGCAAGGCAGTGATTTTACTTAAGCTCATGCTGGTCTGAAAAAAAAATGCATAAATTTTGATGACCTTGATTCAAATATATGTCACTGTAGCAAAAATAAATGATAAGAATGATACTTGATTTGTGATAGAGAAAAACATGTAAAACCTCTGAAAGTTCCACTTTAACAAAAATTAAAGTCAGCAACAGGCACCATATTGGTGCGGGGGGGGGGGGGGAAGAGGGGGAAGTGGTGCGGGAAAATTGTCCACATTCTGTCAATCATGTTTTAAATAAACGCTGATTGGCCAGGCAGGAGGTGTAGGTGGGAAAACCAGACAGGAAGTGGAGATGATGTAAGGAGAGCAGGAGAATTCTGGGGAGGAGGAAGTTGATTCCTCCCACTCCTGCCCAGATCACCGAAGAAGCAGGATGTGAGCTGCCCCACTGAGAAAGGTACAGAGCCACATGGCTAAAATAGATCAGAAAAATGGGTTAATCAAGATGTGAGAGTTAGTTAATAAGTAGCCAGACCTAATGGGCCAATCAGCATTATAACTTATAAGATCTGTTTGATTTTTCTCTGGGATTAAACAGCTGGCTGTGGGGGGCTGGGCAGGACAGAAATTCAAACAAGCAAGCCTCCACTCATGTTACACCATACTAGTCTTACTGAATAAGCGATGAAAAAAAAAGTTTTCTAACTCACAATTGGAAATGATAGAAAAGAGATAGAGGTACACATCACTTCTGAGAGCAGAATAACATAGCAACTGAATTTGATCAGTTCCTGGTTTCTGTCTGATCATGCAGCTAGATACTCTAAAACAGAAAATAAGAAAAAAGTAAAAGACTAGAGTTCTGGAAGACATAGCCTCACAAGCTTAGAAATGTGTCCCTTGTGTCTGTCTAAATTATAAACAGTAAAAGAGCATGATAAGACTTCTTAAATATAAAATACCTGAAAAGGAAAATCCAAGGTCATCATAGCCTGAACAATACCTAGCAGTCATATGGAGATAAGAGAACTTTCATATCAGGGAAGTTCAAGGAAAGCGACTTGGTTGATGACTAGTGTTGTGTGATATTTTGATTTCAGTTTGAAAATAAAGCTTTCATTGAGTGAGAGGGAGAGAGCTAGTGACTAACTGAACTGAGCAAAAATAGTCCTAGTGGTTTGGAAAGTATTAGGTGGGACTGAGAGAGAATCTGAGCCATTTTGGAAAAAAGAACAGAGGAGGTAAGAGGTGACTGGTGGCTTCTCTGCAGCTTCTTTGATCATTCAGGTTCTTACCCCAATGTCTGACTCATAATTTTTTATTGATAAAGAATAATTAGTGAAATAGTTCACCTGGGCCTTGTATAATTTTAGTAAATGGCTCAGTACTCTTTCCTGATACTTTAATGTTGTCCCAAGCATTCAAAGCTGGTGTATGGCAGAGGGCTAAGGTGTGATCATCAAATACAACCTGCCTTTCCAAATCAGCATAATGGCCCTCACAAAGGATTTAATCTTGGGAAACTTCATAACATCTAGCCCTACCCTGTTGTTCGATGACCTTTGCTTTGTCTCTCCACCAGGTTCTCCAATGTAACTGAGGACCAGCTTCTAACACTGCTGTAACTATTTTTTTCCATTTTTGTGGAATAACTTTTTTCTTAGTGACCCATGAATTTAATATCTGCTACACAAAAGGTGAATGCACATTATATGAAACTATTGATTCGTTAAATCTCCTCAAATATGTTTGAGGCCTGTAATATAGTGGACAAATTTCAAGTGTACATTAAATAAAAGATGGATACCTGGAAGGCCTTCTTACTTTATTGCTTTCATTTATAAACCATTTTATCAAAGGAAAACCATCACATGTAGCAGACTCATGTTTTTAAGTATGGTGATTGTTGAGAAATGCTTTCTTTATAAATTTGTAAGTATTCTGGCAAAAATCACACAATGGAGGGATACAGGGAGATGGGGAAGGATGATGAGAAATGAAAGAGGCTCTGTCACCAAAATCTTAAATGGTGTTTATGAGCAGCTGGCATCAGGCTTCTTGGTGCTGGTATGAGCCTAGAAACTCCACAGAATTGTGATATAAAAATAAACATGGCTCTTGCCAGTACATCCAGCATGAAGCTATACTCTCAGGAAGCCAAAGAGTGGAGCTCCAATCACCAAAGAAAGACTCATGTGGTCAGAAAAAGATAGAGATATACAATAAAGACAGATTTAGAGGGAAAATTAGAAAAAGAAAAAACTTCTGAAAGATCTATAGTGTGTTTGAAAATGTACATAGGCTTGGGAGAAGAAAGAAAATGAATAGATAAAGTCCTTTAAAAAATATGCGTGGTGGCACATACCTTTAATTCCAGCACTTGGGAGATGGAGGCAGGAAGATCTTTGTGAGTTTGAGGCCAGCCTCATCTACAGAGTGAGCTCCAAGACAACCAAAGATACACAGAAAAACCTGTCTCAGAATAACAAAATTTAAAAATAAAAATAAAGGAAATAGAGTAAAAAAAATGTCATGTAAAGATTAAAAATACACAGAGAATCTGGAAACTGTATGCTATTGTGTTGTTTTTTAATTGTTCGACTGCTGAGGAAGGAGCAACAAAAGCTAAAAGACATTTGATTATAAATACTGCTGAATTAATTCAACATATATATTTTGAAAATTCCTTCACTTCAAAATTTAATTCATGATGTAGGAGTTCCCTCTGTGTACTGTCATTATCATTAATGAATAAAGAACCTGCCTTGGCCTGTTGATAGGGCAGAACTTACATAGGCAGGGAAGACAGAATAGAATGCTGGGAGGAAGAAGGGCAGAGTCAGAGTGAAACACCGTGGACCCATGAGAGTCAGACATGCTGAATCTTTGCTGGTAAGCCTCTGTCACATGGCAATATACAAATTAATAGAAATGGGTTAAGTTAATGTAAGAGTTAGCTCCAATAAGAAGCTAGAGCTAATGGGCCAAGCAGTGTTTTAATGAATATTGTTTTGTGTGATAATTTCAGTTTTGGGCAGCTGGGACAAACAAGCAGGCTTCTTCCTACAAATTCAAAAGATACATTACTTTGGAGAAGAGGTTTTACTTTGGTTTCTACAGGTAATGAGAGGCTGTAGATTCGTTCTCTGTTAAGAAAAATCAGGTTTGATCAAGGAAGACCCTCTGAAAAATCTCCAACAGGAGTGGATGGCCCATATCTCAGAGTACCTCTGTTGTATTACACTCAGAACAGCTTCAAGATTGCTGGCTGAGATGATACATCCTCACAAAATACTCCAGTCAGTACTTGACCATAATTCTAAATTTTCTTTGCATCCCCATTGGATTATCAGTGCTCACACTAATCAGAAAATAGCCTAAAAAATATTCCACATTTCTCAAAAATGGATTATAAATGTTCATTTTTGTTTAGTGTGTAAGTTACAAGTTATTATTGGTAATGGTCAGGAAAAAAGCTAAACAAAGATTCAAGATTCTTGTTTTGAAAAGAAAAAAAGGGGAATATTGATAAGATAAAAAGGTAGATTCTTGAATCTACTTTTAAAAAGCAGCTACAAGTTTTGAATGTTTTATTTGGATTGGACTTTTGTATATTGTGTATACAAATTTTGTATATTAATACAAATTTGAAATTAATTTTGTTAAGACATACTGTACATAAATTTCTAATTTTTTTAATGTACTGTATCTATACAGATCACCTAACAATGTAATGCAAATCTCTAGCCCTTGAAAATTATGATTACCAACTGTTTATGATAATAAGAAAAAATAATTAATTGCCTAGTATACTTCCTGATTATTCAATTAATATTATTTCCTTCTTGTGTCTCTGAGGGAGGTAAATACTAGACAGTTATTTGTTTCCTTATTTACTTGACACAGAAAGCAAGTCATGAGAGAAAGTAAATTAGGTACAAGACTTTGGACTCACCAAGATAGGATAGATATGAAGTATTTTCTCTGAATTTGTCAAATACAAAAGGACTAGACATTATTGAAAGGTAATAAATACCTCAACATTGTATGTATATAGTTATTGTGTCTATTGTATATAGTTTCTCTTATATTTGTTATTTTGCAAGATTCCCCACTGTATGTTATGAATATGTTTTATTACCATTGGTTAAATAAATAAAGAAGCTGCTTTAGCCTATGTCAGGGAATATTATAGCTAGGCTGGAAGAGATATATAGAGACAGTAGGCAGAGTCAGGGAGACACTATGTAGCTGCCAAAGGAGAAAGATGCCTAAACACTAGAATTTTACTGGTAGGCCACACCCTCATATCAATACACAGATTAATAGAAATAGGTTAATTTAATATTAAAGAGTTAGTTAATAAGAAGCCTGAGCTAATAGGCCAAATAGTGTTACAATTGATATAGTTTCTGTGTGATTGTCCAGGTCTGGGTGGCCAGGAATAAGCAGACTTCATTTCCAAGTTATAGCCTTCTTTTTTATTTTAGACATAAAGGGGAAATGTAGTTGCATTTCACTATTATTTCAATAAATAAAGCTTGCCTGAGGATCAGAAGAGTAAAATAGGCACACTGGCCAACCTTATAGACCCGTCAGCAATAACACACACCTTTAATCCCAGTGGACACACTAGTTTGTTATGGAAACCAGACAGTAGTGGTACATGCCTTTAATCCCAGAACTAGAGAGGATTATAAAACAGGAAGAGATATCTCTCAGGCACAATCTCATTCTGAGGTTTCGTGGAGGCAGGATTGCCCCATTTTGGACGGAAGTTGAGGTAAGAGCCAGTGGCTGGATGTTTTGCTTTCAGACCTTCAGGTTGGATTCCAATTTTTCTCTCTGAGTTTTTATTAATCATGCTGCATGAAAATGCTTCATGAAAGAATGCATGAGTTAGAAAAGAGGGAGTAAGGCTGGGAAAATCCACTGTCTGAGCACAATACGTCCATGACAATCATGATCTCAGAGCAGCTGTTCCTGTTGACATTGGTTTATACAAGTTGACCCCACTCGACAGTCAGCTATGAATGAGAAAGAGGCTCATTTATGAACTATTGGCAATTAACAGATTATTGAAGAGGATTAGGCATAGTAGCAAGTTTGGACACACCAGTGTCCCTAAATAGCTATAATGGATAGATCTAAATCAATGGTCAGAAAATCAATTTGGTGGGGAAAAAATGAAAATGAAAAGAACTTGAATATGAAAAATATATTTGTAGGGAAGAAGGATGAGACTGGCAACAGTGGCTGGATGGGGGTAAAATAATTAGAATGAATATATAAATGTTTGAAATTGCCAAGAAAAAAATCCATATTTTTAAAGCTACAAATTTTAATAATGATTTCAAAATTTCAGCAATACTCAAAGTTCAAAATTTACATCTAAATTTTTAAGGCATGAAGATTACATGACAATAAAATTAAAATAAAACAAGAATAGATATCAGAATAACTGTAGCTTCATAAAAGGAGTTTGGCAATGACTCTTCAGTTTCTATATTGTGAAATACCTTAAGGAGTATAGGTATCAGCCCTTCTTGGAAGTTCTGGTAGAATTCTGCATTGAAATCATCTGGTCCTGGGCTTTTTTTGGTAGGGAGATTTTTGATAACAGCTTCTAATTCTTCGTGACTAACAGGTCTATCTATATTGTTCACCTGTTCTTGGTTCAACTTTGGTATATGGTACTTATCTAAAAAAATGTCCATTTCTTTTACATTTTCCAATTTTGTAGCATACAGGCTTTTGTAGTAAGATCTAATGATTCTCTGAATTTCCTCTGTGTCTGTGGTTATGTCCTCCTTTTCATTTCTGATCTCATTAATTTGCATGTTCTCTTTCTGCCGTTTGATTAGTTTGGATAGGGGTTTGTCGATCTTGTTGATTTTCTCCAAGAACAAGCTTTTTGTTTCATTGATTCTTTGGATTGTTTTCTGTATTTCTATTTTGTTGATTTCAGCCCTCAGTCTGATTGTTTCCAGTCTTCTGCTCCTCCTTGGTGAATCTGCTTCGTTTTTTTCTAGAGCTTTCAGGTGTGCTGTTAAGTCTTCAATGTGAGCTTTCTCCATTTTCTTTAATTGGGCACTTAGTGCTATGAACTTTCCTCTTAGCACTGCTTTCGTTGTGTCCCATAGGTTTGAGTATGTTGTGTCTTTATTTTCATTGAATTCAAGGAAGACTTTAATTTCTTTCTTTATTTCTTCTTTGACCCACACAAAGACACAACCAAGAAAGACAATTATAGGCCAATCTCACTCATGAATATCGACACGAAAATTCTCAATAAAATCCTGGCAAACCGAATCCAGGAACACATTAAAAAAATTATCCATTATGATCAAGTAGGCTTCATCCCAGAGATGCAGGGCTGGTTCAACTTACGCAAATCTATCAATGTAATCCATCATATAAATAAACTGAAAGAAAAAAACCATATGATCACTTCATTGGATGCTGAAAAAGCATTTGACAAAATTCAACACCCCTTTATGATAAAGGTGTTGGAGCGATTGGGAATACAAGGATCATACCTAAATATAAAAAAAGCTATTTACAGCAAACCGACAGCTAACATAAAATTGAATGGAGAGAAACTCAAAGCCTTTCCACTAAAATCAGGAACACGACAAGGCTGTCCAAACTCTCCATACCTCTTCAATATAGTGCTTGAAGTTCTAGCAATAGCAATAAGAAAACATAAGGGGATCAAGGGGATTCGAATTGGAAAGGATAAAGTTAAACTTTCATTATTTGCAGATGATATGATAGTGTACATAAGCGACCCAAAAACTCTACCAAAGAACTCCTACAGCTGATAAACACCTATAGTAATGTGGCAGGATACAAGATCAACTCCAAAAAATCGGTTGCCCTCCTATACACAAAGGATAAAAAAGCAGGGAGGGAAATCAGAGAAACATCACCTTTCAGGATAGCCACAAATAGCATAAAATATCTTGGGGTAACTCTAACCAAGGAAGTGAAAGACCAATTGACAAGAACTTTAAGTCTTTGAAGAAAGAAATTGAGGAGGATACCAGAAAATGGAAAGATCTCCCTTGCTCTTGGATTGGGAGGATCAACATAGTAAAAACAGCAATTCTACCAAAAGCAATCTATAGATTCAATGCAATCCCCATCAAAATCCCATCAAACTTATTCACAGACCTTGAGAGAACAATAATAAAGTTTATATGGCAAAACAAAAAACCCAGGATAGCCAAAACAATCTTATACAATAAAGGGACCTCTGGAGGCATTACCATCCCTGACTTCAAACTCTATTACAGAGCTATAGTATTGAAAACAGCTTGGTATTGGCATAACAACAGAGAAGTCGACCTATGGAATCTTATAGAAGACCTGGATATTAACCCACAAACCTATAAATACCTGATTTTCAACAAGGGAGCTAAAGGTATACAATGGAAGAAGAAAAGCATCTTTAACAAATGGTGCTGGCATAACTGGATGTCAACCTGTAGAAGAATGAAAGTAGATCCATATCTATCACCATGCACAAAACTCAAGTCCAAATGGATTAAAGTCAACAACATTAATCTGACCACTTTGAACCAGATAGAAGAGAAAGTGGGAAGTAGTCTACAAGACATAGGCACAGGAGACCACTTCCTAGGTAGAACCCCAGTAGCACAGACAATAAGAGAAACAATCAATAAATGGGACCTACTGAAACTGAGAAGCTTCTGTAAAGCAAAGGACACTGTCAGTAAGACAAAAAGGCTACCTTCTGACTGGGAGAAGATCTTCACCAACCCTTCATCAGACAAAGGTCTGATCTCCAAAATATACAAAGAACTCAAGAAACTAGACACTAAAACACTAATTAACCCAATTAAAAAATGGGGTACTGATCTGAACAGAGAATTCACAACAGATGAACTCGAATGGCCAAAAGACACTTAAGGTCATGCTCAACCTCCTTAGCGATCAGGGAAATGCAAATCAAAACAACTTTGAGATACCATCTTACACCTGTCAGAATAGCTAGTGTCAAAAACACCAATGATAGCCTATGTTGGAGAGGATGTGGAGTGAGGGGAACATTCATCCATTGTTGGTGGAATGCAAACTTGTGCAGCCACTGTGGAAATCAGTGTGGCAGTTTCTCAGGAAACTGGGAGTCAACCTCCCTCAGGACCCAGCAATTCCACTCTTGGGAATATATCCAAGAGATGCCCTATCATACGACAAAAGCATTTGTTCAACTATGTTCATAGCTGCACTATTTGTTATAGCCAGAACCTGGAAACAAGCTAGATGCCCCTCAATAGAAGAATGGTAAAAGAAGGTGTGGAACATATACACATTAGAGTTTTACTCAGCGGTAAAAAACAGTGACATCTTGAATTTTGCATGCAAATGGATGGAAATAGAAAACACTTTACTGAGTGAGGTAACCCAGACCCAAAAAGAGGAATATGGTATTTATTCAATCATAAGTGGATTCTAGCCTTAATTAAAGGTCTTTGAGCCTATTATTCGTGATCCTAGAGAAGCTAAATAAGAGGGTGAACCTGAAGAAAATCATATAGTTATCCTCCTGGAGATTGGAAATAGACAAGACTGCCAAGCAAACTTGGGTGGATTGTGGAGGGGGAGCGTGGAGGGGTGGAAGTAAGGGGAGAGGTCTAGAGAGAAGGGAGAAGGGGAGGATTGGGGATAGCTTGAGGGAATGGGATGGGGGGAGGGAGGAAGGATGGTCATGGGAGCAGGGAGGTATATATCTCAACTAAGGGAGCCATTTTAGGGTTTGCAAGAGACTTGATTCTGGAGGGGTTCCCAGGCCCAAGGAGAGGTCCCCAGATTGCTCCCTGGGCAGCAGAGGAGAGGGTGTCTGAACTGGCCTTGGTCCATAACCATACTGATAAATATTTTGCATATCACCATAGAACCTTCATCTGACGATGGATGGAGACAAAGACACACATTGGAATACTGGACTTAACTCCCTAGGTCCAAATGAGAAGCAGATGGAGGGAGAACGTGAGCAAGGAAGGCAGGATCAAGGGAACCTTCATCTGACGATGGATGGAGATAGAGACGGAGACCCACATTGGAGCACTGGACTGAGCCCCCAAGGTCTAAATGAGAAGCAGAAGGAGGGAGAACATGAAAAAGGATGTCAGGACTGCGAGGAGTGCATTCACCCACTGATACATGGGGACTGATCTAATGAAAGCTCACCAAGGCCAGCTGGACTGGGACTGAACGAGCATGTGATCAAACTGGATTCTCTGAATGTGGCTGACATGGGGGCTGACTGAGAAGCCATTGACAATGGCACTGGGTCTTGTTTTGTCTGCATGTACTGGCTTTTTGGGATCCTAGTCTGTGTGGATGCTCACCTTCCTAGACCTGGAGGGAGGAGGGAGGACCTTGAACTTCCCACAGTGCAGGAAACCCTGACTGCTCTTAGGACTGGAGAGGGAGAAGGAGAGGGAGTGGGAGGAATGGGAGGGTATTGGGAGTAGGGGAGAAAGTGGAAATTTTTATAAATAAATAAATAAGTAAATTAAAAAAATGTATAACCACTGAAAATTCAAAAAAAAAAAACAAGATTAGAAACTTCTAATGGAGCCTTAGTCAACATATCTTTGCAAAAGGTTCAAAGGAATTACATGGGGTAACCACATCTCTTCAAATCATTTTACTGGTACTATTAAATGCACATACCAAAAATATGGGAATAAATCCCTAAGTTGCAACAATCAAAACTTTAACTTGAAATCAATTGTAGCCACTAATGTAAAAGTCAACAGAATATAACAT
Organism: Myodes glareolus; assembly: GCF_982192425.1. Classification (NCBI taxonomy): domain Eukaryota; kingdom Metazoa; phylum Chordata; class Mammalia; order Rodentia; family Cricetidae; genus Myodes; species Myodes glareolus. The sequence continues at coordinate 19,224,327 of NC_142042.1, forward strand.
CCACAGGACTTAGAATAAAATCCTTGTGAATCCGTGTAGGATGATTCTTTTCAAACATGTATATATATTGAGTATATACACAGAATTGTAAGTCAATTATAATATAAAGAATTTAAAAGATTACACACATTAATTAGCATATATCTCACAAAAGAAAGAATAGTGAATGTCTAATATAAAACTGCTTAATATATTTAAAAGAAAAATTAAAACTATATTAAAATCCATTTCAGCACAGCCAAAATTGAAAGAAACAACAGCAATGGGTAGGATATAGAACTGGAATTAGCATGCTATTGGTAGAAAAATAATATGGCACAACCAAAAAAATGTAATTTCTTTTTAACAAAATTTCACTACATGACCCAGTAATTACATTTCAAAGTACTGAAACTATACTATACTGATAAAGAAAAATTTTGCATATAAATTGTTCCTGTAACTTTATTAAAAGAAAATCAATTTCAAAGAATATTTGAAATTTATTAACAGAAAGAATAGAAAAGTTTTGATAAATTTACGCAGTGGGCGACATACTCAGCAATAACGAAGAAAGGAATTCTTTTATACATGCAACATAAAAGCACTAAAAAGCAACACTTAAAATCTTCAGACAAAGAGTTCATACTGCATGGTTCCTGACACCATAGTGACAATGAACATGGAAACATGAAATGAGCAGAAGGAGGAAGAACATGAAAAAGGAAATCAGGACCGCGAGGGGTGCGATCACCCACTGATACAAGGGGACTGATCTAATGAGAGTTCACCAAGGCCAGTTGGACTGGGACTGAACGAGCACGTGATCCAACCAGATTCTCTGAATGTGGCTGGCCCGGAGTCTTTCTGAAAAGCCATTGACAATGACACTGGGACTTGTTTCCTCTGCATATACTGGATTTTGCGGATCCAGTCTGTCTGGACACTCACCTTCCTGAACCTGGAGGGAGGGGGGAGGAACTTGAACTTCCCACAGGGCAGGAAACCCTGACTGCTCTTAGGGATGGAGAGGGAGGAGGAGAGAGAGTGGGGGGAGTGGGAGGGTGGTGGGAGGAGGGGCGGAAATGGAAACTTTTATAATTTAATAAAATTACTTTCAAAAAAAATAAACATGAAATGAGCCTAATGTTAGGAAAAAGGGAAAGATGCACAAAGCACTGAAAGGAAAATTCTGTCATAAGGAAAAGTTACATCCTGATTAGATTACTGGATAAATGTGTATTTACATTTGAAAACCTTATCAACCAGTGTATTGAAAATGAATTTAGAGACACACATACATCTAATCTACATGGGAAATAGAAAAAGACAATATCTCCTGAGTAAATTGGGAGCATGGGAACCTTGCGGGAGGGTTGAAGAGGAGGGGAGAGGCAGGGAGGGGAGCAGAGAAAAATGTAGAGCTCAATAAAAATCAATAAAATAAATAAAAAAATAAATTTTAAAGGGGCTCAACAGTAAAAGTGCATGATGCTCATTCATAGGACCTGAGATCCATTCCTAAAACCCACTTGGTAGCTCACAACCATCTATAACTTCAGTCCCAGGAGATCCAACACCCCCTTCTAGTATCTATGAGTAATGGCATACACAGGATGCATATACATACATTTAGTTAAATACTCAAACACATAGAAATTTCATAGAATTTTATTGTATGTAATTGTCACTTAAATACATTTGAGAAACAATAAGGATTACAGATTAAAAAATTATTTGATAAATATTAACCTCCATTTCTATAAGAAACCTGATATCCCTGGAGGCTATAGATATTAGATATCATGATGGAAAAATAAATTAAAAAATATACTCACTTACCATTTTTTATTCATAAGCCACATTGTGTTTTGAGTCTCTAACATGCAATTTCCTGACTATTCATGTGATTATATTTCAATATTCTAAAAGAAAATATTCTCAATAAATATTTATTTCTAAATGGTGCCAGGAATATATGATACCACGTATGAGTATTTAAATGCTTTTCCCCTATGAAAAATATCAAACTTCATTTCTCATCCACTGTTTGGTAGCATAAGTATTTTCTGTGAACTCCAACCCAGCATGAGCACGTGCTAGTAACCCAAATCATTTCCATCATCCTTTTGGGGTACGTTTTATTTCCCTTCTGTGCTGTAATGAGGATAATTAATCTATATTATATTTCAGCATGTCTTTCAAGAACCACACATTCCACTTGCTTTTCTTAATTTAAAGAAAGCACATTTTTTATTTTTGGCTGTGTGACTGATAATAAAGCAGCTAATTTCATTATACCATGAGCTGCTTTATGGAAAGCTGAAAAGGGGGACAGTAAGTGGCAAGAAGAGGTTTGAAAGAACTGGGGAGGGACAATAGAGAACAGAAGACAGAAGAATGGAAAGGAAATGAGCAGGGTTAAAGGCATGCCAGAGAGACAAGAGTGGGGAATATAGTAGGAAAAAACACAAGTTATATGTAAAAATGTTATAATAAAATGTATTACTTTGTATGCTTACTAAAAACTAAAGAAAAATAACATATTTAAAATGAAAGAGAACACAGCACTCATTTAATTGTTGGAAAAATAAATATTTCCAATCATGTTATACGCTATATGAACATTTTAACTTTGGAAATCTGAACCATATAAATTGTGATTTAAACTATGTCTTTTTGAGTTACTACAAACCATTCAATATACTTCAGTTTAATTAAGTGCATATTCCTACGGTATTTAGCCAATATGGGATCTGACTTAACTATTGCTAGACATTTGTGGTGGTTTAAATATTGTTCATACATAATAATGGCTCATATATTTGAGTGCTTAGTCATTAGGGAATGGCACTACTTGAGAAGGATTAGGAGATGTGACCTTGTTAGAACAGGTAAGGACTTGTTGGAAGAAGTATCACTGTGTGTGAGCATTGAGGTTTTGAAAGCCCAAGCCAGGCACAGTAGCTCTTCCTGCTGCCAATGTGTCTGGATATAGAACTCTTGAACAACTTCTTCAGCACTATGCATATCTGTGTGCCCCACCATGGCAGCAATAGACTAAATCTTTGTGTCTCCCTTAGACTTTCTATCACTATGAAGAGACACCATTACCACAGCAACTCTTATAAAGAGAACACATTTAATTGGAGTGGCTTACATTTTCAGAGGTTTAGTCCATTATCATCATGGTGCCACACGATGGGCATGCAGGCAGACATGGTGCTGGAGAAGTAGCCAAGTGTCCTACATCCTGACTTGTAGGCAATGGGAAGTAGACCTTAAAGCCCACCCCCACCGTGACACATTTCCTCCAACAAAATCATGCCTACTCTAACAAAGTCATATCTTTTAAGAGTGTCATTCCCTTTGAGGTCATTTTCTTTCAAACCACTACACTCTGAAACTATAAGCAAATCCCAATTAAATGTTTTCTTAAGAGTTTCTGTGGTCATATGTCTTCAAAGCAATAGAACACTGACTGAAACAACTTTCTGTGTTGAAAATTGCCTGTCTAACTATTGGAGTATTTCTAGATATTTCTGAAGTAGTCTAATTATATAAACTATTACTATATTTTGGTAATTCCTTATTTAAATATTGAAGTGTATAGTGAGTGATTTGATTTTTGCTCTTGTCTTTCTCACCCCCTTGTATATGTGTGTATATATAAATATATGGGGGGCTTGGGTATGCCTATAAAAGCAAACATATTTACTGTAGAGGTCTAATGTATTAGCATTCTCTCTTTGTGTGGAAAACTCAAGAGAATTTCCCTGAGAACTAGGCCATTAACTTAATCACTGACATCATATTCAGATTCCTCTTAATATAAAATATATACATCTTCACAAGAGCATATCCTTTCCTTTATTATTATACTTCAGGTCGGGGGGGGAGGAGAATATAACAAAACTACCATTTATTTCAGAAGCCAATCAGTGCTTCTAATCACCACAAAGAAAACCCTCATAGAACAGAAATACCACATCAGAATGCCATAAAATTGAGGATATTTATTTCGTAAAAGATATTATATCATTTATTTTAATTTTTTCAATTTGCTTTATAGATGCTAACTGATTAAACTTTTTATAAATCATAAGTATTAGTGAGCAGAAATGACAAAACGTGTAATACAAGCAATACATTAGTAAAATATTTTGTAACATAATGAATTAGACAGTACAGGGTAACCATGATAGCTGCTGAGACAGAGCAACAAGGACAGGGCTCTCTGGGATGTGACTAGGAAAGCAGACACTAAGACACAGAACAGTTGCCTGGCATGAATGCTAAGGCCAATCCACTCCTGGAACAGAAGCAGCTAGAACCTCCATGAAGAAGTCATGTGGCTGAACTACCATGAATCAAAAAAAAGAGCCCAAAATGTGGTAGAAACCATATTATACAGAGACTGGAAATAGATGTTAATAAGTCTAACTCAGATCCTAATACATGGTTTCCTCTTTTAGAAAAAAAAAAACATACACAACATGAAACACTTTAGCTCTGTGCATAGATGGTAAAAACAGTAACATGGTTTGCAGATCCACTTTCCCCACTGATATCCTAATAGTTCCATCATGGTACCTATAAATCTAAAATATCTTCTAATTTACAGGGACTACAAGCTCACATAACACTATCTGTTCATTCATAACAACATTTCCCAGTCACTGTTTTTCTAGAAGGCCATTGAGATCTCATGCAAATGCAGTCACTAGACATTCATTCTGACAAACAAGTCATCAAATCTATGGTTCTTGATTAACAGAAATTGACAACTCTCACAGCAGTGATCTGGAGATTTCTTATGGTCACACGCAGAACCATTTCCTGAAAATGAATTCAGTATCTAAAAAACTCCCTCAAAGAGAACTCTTAAAAATTGTGGGGGATGGGAACATGAAGATTTGAAATAGTCAAATTGTGGGAGGGACTGAGAGGAAGAGCAATGAAAGAGGTATCTTGATATGGGGTGCCATATGGGGCTAGGGAGATTCCGAGGAATCTACAAGGATGACTCCAGCTAAGACTCCTAGCAATAGTGGAGAGGGTTACTAAACTGGCCTTCTACTGTAATCAGATTGGTGACCACCCTAATTGTCATCATAGAACCTACATCCACAAACTGATGAAAGCAGATAGAGTGGTCCACAGTCAAGCACTGGGCTGAGCTCCTGAAGTAGGTTGAAGAGAGGAAGGAGGGATCATATGCAAGAAGGGGGTCAAGATCATGATGGGGAAAACCACAAAGACAGCTGACCTGAGTTAGTGGGAGCTCACAGACTCTAGACTGACATCTGGGGATCCTGCATGGGACTGAACTAGGCCCTCTGAATGTGGGTGACAGTTATATGGCTAGATCTCTTTAGAGGAGCTGATTGTAGGACAAGGACTTATCCTGGGTGTATAAACAGGCTTTTTGGAGCCCATTCTCTATGGTGGGATACCTTGCTCAACCTTACTGCAGGGGAGAGGAGCTTGGTCTTTCCTCAACTTGATATGCCAGGCTCCTTTGATTTCCCATGGGAGGTCTTAACCTTTCTGAGGAGTGGATGGGGATGTTGACTGAGGGGAAGTGGGGGGAGCAGGACGAGGGGAGGGAGAGGGAACTGTGATTGGTATGTAAAATGAAAAAAAATAAAGAAAAAGAAGAAAAAAATTATGATAGGGATGCTGCAATAGCTCTTCACAAGTGGTGGTTACTGTTGGGGGCGCAGGTGGGGAAGGATTCAGCTTTCTACAAAGGGTTGGCCACTGGGAGTTTGACCATGCTCCAGTGAGTATATGCGGAACACAAATTGGACTAGTGGGGGTTTTGTTTTGTTTTATATTTCTTTGCTTTTTTCCTTTTCCCCAGCGGCGATTACAAGGTGAAGGGTCAGACTCAGGAGGACTAGGAAGTAAGTGTGATTGGGAGCATTATGTGCAAACTACTAAAAAACCAATGAAAATACTATATTGGAAAGAATATAATCCTTTATCATAATATTTTCATTGTTGTATAATACTTACTTAAATAAAATAACGTGATGGAAAGAAAAAAATAAAGAATCTCCCTGTGACAGAACCTTTCCAAGAAAATGTGAGTAAAACAAATTTTCTGAGTTGTCATTAGAAAAAAATTAATTGCTTATCATTTATAAATTCATTTATGAAAAAGATGATCACATAGCTATAAAGAGGTCAAGGGGTGGTTAGCTCAAAATTAAACAGATTTACGAAGTAGGTTCCTGATAACGGAGTTAAACACATGTGAAAATATTGTTTGGAAAAAATTTTTATAAAATAAGTTTTGTGAATACAAAGTGCCAATTACAATTAATTTAAATTTAAGTTAGTATCTTAGACTACAAGATCTCACAGTTAATGTGATCTAAGGAGATAACCACCAAAGTGTACAATTTCAGATCACAGTGTTGGATTTAGGTTTCACAGATTACATCTACAAACTGTAGAGCTCATTAAGAAATTTATTTGTGGGAAGAAAGTCATGATATATGGGTTAGGAAATTTTAAGTAGGATAATGGGAATAACATCATTATCTTCAAATATTCAAAGGACATTCATGAAGGAAACAGCAACTGTGTACACTGTAGCATAAATGATGGAAGACAATATCTGGGAAATAAACTTTGTGATAAATACTCTATGGAAATTATAGTTGTGCAGTTAGACCTCCACACACACAAACTTTATAAAACATGAAGAAAGGACAATTTTTAAGTATCCACAATATTATAAAAGTAGGGAATTAGCATGGCATTTTACATTTTCCAATATATCAAACGCTATAAAATATACATGCAACAACAGTATATAAAAGACAAGTTATTAATCTCTACTTAAATATTTTTAAAAATTGTAACATGAAGTTCAACATAGAGTCCTAGGTAGTAAATTCTGCCAGGCAAGAATTTTAAGCCTGGCATTCGACTCAGTATCCAGGCAATGCAGGCACTCCATAATCCTGAACCTATGTCTAGAAACACTGATGTTAGAGGCATGGGACTTGAGGAAGAAAGGGCATTTGTGGTAGTTACTGCATAATGAATTCATTGTTTTATTATACTGCACTTTTCCAGTGTGTCCGGAATCTAAAACAGCCCCCACTCAGATCTGACTCAGTGGTCTGGAAGGTTCTGGAATTCCACAAGTCTAAGAAAATCACAGTTGATTCTGTTTCTCCTGAAAGCTTACGTGACTAGAATTCAGCTCAGTGTTTCTGAAAGTAGAAAGTGGTTTAAGGAAACCATGCTAGATTTCAACACAACACAAACAAGGAGAGGCCCACATTTTGAACATGTTCTTTTGCTGTAGAGCAGGGTGGGGGTGGGGAGCAGCCCCTGAAGGAGAAGCTGAAAGTAGACCTGTTACCTATAAACAATAGCCGTCTTTGCACTTCCCTCCTGGGAGCTTTTATACTTTCAAATGTCCTTTATATTAACTTTCACAGGAGTTAAAATGAATAAAACTGTTAGGGCAATGAGATTGCAAAATGATTTGCTCAGGGCCCTCTACCCACCTGGGAATGGCCCTAAGCCATTAAAAACAGGTTAAGTGGTAGGAATTGAGTGGAAATAAGTTTCAAAGCCTCAAGAAGACAAGAGGTTAATTATCAGGGCTAGCCCAGGATCCAGAACCTTGGGCCCTTGATTCAATACTTTCCTTAATAATCTGGAAAAGAAGGTGACATTTCGAAATTTGCAGGAAAGTTTTATTTTAATTTTCTTGAAATTAGGGAAATTGGCTGAATTCCAGAAAGTCTTAACAATGTGAAGTAATTAAGAAATACAAAGGTTTATAAAATCTATTCAAAATATGGAAAGGCAAAGTACATTTGAAAAATAAATTCAAATTACTCATACACACTGATGAGGTCTGAACTGAAAGTGGTTTCTCTGGGATAAGATTTGTATGCCTTCTTGTGCAGTAAAGATATTTGTTCACTACCTAAAGGCAATAAAAATGGAATGAGGCATTAAGTCATATTTAAAAGGAGACCAAACTAGGACACATAGATATCCCATTTCTGAATCAATATTATCTCCTTATCTTAGCTATGGTAAAATAGAATTTATCTTAGTAGTCTCATTGTTTTGAGGCTAAATGAAAACCAGAAAACAAGAAGAGCAATGAGAAATTGTTACATGCAAAAGGAAAATGATGTATCTTTTAAAATAAAAGATCAAAGACACAGAGGACACATTTAGTTGAGAAAAGAAAATTAAAGGTATAATAGTATACAAGGTAATGAATACTAATGGCAAAACCAATTGGGAACTCTGATCTACCCATATTTCCAAAGACTATTTTCTGGTAATAGAAAAGAAATAACTCAATTATATTAGAAGATATATAAACATTATAGGGAAGTAGTATAATCGCTATTAACAATGTCTTTCTATGAAAAGTGCATTGTAATGTATTATATTATCAAGGTAAATATAATGACAGAACAAGATTAGCACACATTGTTTAAGAGAAATGACCTCTAGCAATAACTGAAGGTGAACTGAAGAGTATTGAGTAATGTGGTCATTTAGAAGAGGGAGATTTTTTTTTTCTTCAGCTCTTATAGTACTTTGTAGCATAGAGAAAAAAGATAATGAAAAAGGAGAGAGGGAAGTGTGTCTGCTTAACCTGACTAGTACACAGGATCTAGTTTCTTGGATCTACTATGTCTAAAGCAAAATGAAGAAAGAAGTATTTTATAAAAACTCATTTACCAAGGGCTAGAGATATCTGCGTGTTGAGATGTTCTCCTCTTCTGGAGAACTAGAGCTCCTGAGCTTGATTCCTGGTACCCACATCAGATGGTTCACGATGACCTGCAACTTCAGTTATAGGCAATTTCCTATTTATAGAGGAAATGTCTTGGGAATTAAGTAGATACTGGAGCTGGGGATATAACTCAATGGAATAAGATTTTCTTAACACGTGCAGGGCCCTGAAAATAATCCCTACCACCATATAGGGATTAAAACATAAAAAATCCAGATTAAGTAGAAGTCATTAAAAAAGATGAAACCATGAGGCCCTAATCACTCAGTAATGAATAAGATGTGCTGTACCAAGTACTGCCTAGACACTGACAGAGGAATTGCTTCAAGCAAGTCATAACTGGTAGTTAACATCACAATATTAGAACAGAACCACGAAGGATGTATGTGACTGAATGATGCTAGAGACCTCATGGAGGAGATACAGAACTCAAACTGAAGGTTTCACAGAATGCCTTGGGAGTGGGGACATAAGTCTTGATATAAAGAACTTCAAAAGACATTGCTCAACGAAAAGGCAGCAAGACACTTTATCAATAGAAACAATTCCATCAATGGCCTTACAAATAAAAAAAAATAAAGGATTCAGTATATTCAAACTAAAATGAAAAAGAAAAAAAAAGAAACAAAAAGACGAGGGTCATAAATCAAGTCCTGGCAATAATTACCCTAGTAGTAACGGCTAAGCTTGGTTTTGAATAGGTGAGAAACTCCTGACTGGCATTTAACTAGCAGGTGTGTCTACATTTACTTTTAAACATACGCTGACCATACTGTGGAATACAGACTAGGAGAGGATATGTGTGTAAACAGTAAAAGCTGAAAGCTTCAGCGCTTCTGCGGGGCAGATGATCATGGGAAAGTTGACACTGAATTTAGATATTGTGGACAGATTCAAATGCTATTAAGTAGGAAGAACACACTAGCTAACAAGTGAGTAAACAGAAAGTGTCAGTATTGAATAAAAAAGACATGATTCCCAAACTCAAGTGTGGTATACTTTGTTGAGACAGAAAACAAGAAAACCTAGGAGGGAGGAAATGGAGCAAAGATACATTGAGTCACAGTTGCTTTCACATAGCCCCAGAGATATGCAAAGGACAGCTTAAAAGGTAGCTATTTGAATATGAAGATTTAACTCTGCAATAAAACATAAATATTCAGGATAGATTATCCATTGTCAACTTACTTTTCTACTGCTGTGATAAGGACCATGATCCAAACAGAAACAGAATACAGTAGTTGGGTGGGCTGACAAGGTGAAAGGGAGCTGTTGTCAGTGGGTCACTGTATGCTCAAGAAACTAAGACAGAACTTGCTTAGATGGAGTACAGACGATGAGTATGGATAAAGAAAGGGTGGGGTGGGGTCTACCATCGGAAACTGGGTGGCTTAAAGACAACTCTTATTGAACAAACTGACTTTAACAGGTTAGGGAACATCTATCGTGACTGTACTCAGAATATGGAAAGAACAAATAAGTTCAGATATGATATTATGGGTGAATTTTGCAGTGAACAGATAAGGTACAAATTAGTCACTATAATTTACCCATCTGCAACTTTAGTATATTCAATGAAACTAAACTCTTTACCATAAATCTAAAGTAAACTATACTTTATACTATTGTTATAAGAATCAAATGTCATATGTTTTATATCCATTTAGTTTATTACCACAATATCTAAAATTCTTAAAATTAAGGAAGAGCAAGAACAACCATGTAAACTTTCTCTGACCTGGTCAAAAATAATTGTAAACTATCTACACAAATGACAATCACCCTGAATGCCCTGTTTTTCATAAGTAACTTTGGAACCCAGAATCAGTGAAATAACATTGGGTATAAAGTATGAATGACTGGGATCAAGACCTATCTTTTATCTATTAGCATACTTTAAAAGAATGGATTGATTGAATTGGGAATATCCCCAAAAGATATACCCCAGAACCTGCAAATTTATCCTGGAAAGGGAATCTTTGCAGATGGAATTAAATTAAGGCTTTTAAGGTGAAATAATTGCCAGGGGTCAGACAAGTCACAGAGAGGAGGCAAGGAGTAGATGAGGGAAAGAGTGAGCCAGGTCATGGTAGTTAAGAAAATATCACAGCCAGACTAACTAGCAGCCAGAATGCTTACTAGCAATAAGAATACAGAAATGTAGACGGAGGCTGCTCATTCATTCCCTGCTGCCCAGACCCGAAATAATCTCACAGAAACCATATTATTTGCAATACTGTTTGCCAATAGCTTAAGCATATTTCTAACTAGCTCTTACAACTTACATTAACCATTTTCTATTATTTTATATTTTACCATGAAGCTCGTGGTTTACTGGCAAGGTTCCAGCACATCTGTCTTCTGTGGCGGCTACATGGCATCTCAATGACTCTGCCTAATCTATATATTTCTTCCATCTTGACTATATTCTACCCTGCTATAGGCTGTAGCAGCTTCTTTTATTAACCAATCGTAGTAAAATACATTCATAGCATACATGAGGTAATCCCACACCAAGCAAGCAGAGATAGATTCCTGTTGTTCCAAAACATGGATCAGATCATTTTTTTTTCTGGACACATTTAACTTTTTCTCTTCCACATCTGGGTCATAAGTTTAGCTATCATTGATAAACCATGACAGAAGAGAGTTATCTTTTACAATCGTTTTAGCTTAAGTTTAGTCATCATTGATAAACACAACTACCTTTTATAATCATTTTTATGCATGAATCCCCTAACCCAAATTTTAATAATCTAGAGGCATATTATAGCCTGTTCTCATGCTGGCAGTTCCTTGTCTTCAAGGACACTAGAGAGAAAGAAAATCTGCAAGCCAGTCGGGGCAAACTGACATTTTCCCAACAGTGTATTATTAAATCTTGATGGTCAGAGTGCCCAAGAAAAATTCTCAGGCCAAAGATGCTGCAATTATTAAATATCTGGCATAATATAATGATTACACTTTATATCTTTATAGAATCATTTATCCAATCCTGGCATTCTTTCATTTTTTGGTCATATGACATCCACAGTGGCTCTGCACAAACTAACTTCCCTAGAAACAGAGGTCCTGACACTTATTCTTTTATCGTCTTTCCACACCATTCTATGTACATCAATAGAAGTCTGTGTGTAGGGCAGAGGTAACTTCAGGTAATCTAACTTTGTTATTGTAGATGTCACAGAATCGCCTGAGTGTATAGTATGAAGAGGCTTGCAATATGATCTGGTGTCAACTCCCTTAGTCTGCTGAATGTTGTTGACCTTTTTAAGTTTACTTGGTCACAATTATCTTGTTCCAGAGCAAGTACAGGGGCAGATGTTTTAAGAATATCTCAGAGTCTCATAAAGAGGTCTCTTTATGTACATCGCAACCTTTAACGCGTAAGGAAGACCTTCAAGTAGATAAGGATATCTCCCTAAAAGCAGGACAGGTAGGTAGTACGCTCATGCTCAGGACTTTCCTGGTAAAGCTTAGAAGCAGTATTCCTGGGAGAAAGTATAAATGATTCATGAGGAATTTTCTAGCAATCCAATATCCCCATGTTGTACAAATATTAAAAGCATGCAGCCATGCAGCACATAGAGATCAAAACCAAGAGTGGCATGGCTCAGCTTTGCTGGATCTTTCCCAAGCAGCTGTGCTGGCTTTATGACTTTTGCTGTTCACACCGGGTATGACTTCGCCAGATGACCGTGGATTAGAATGGATCCTCGAACAAACGATAAATGTCTGAATTAAAAAGATTGGCCAATAGGGTCAAACAGCTAGCTACAACCCAACCAGCAATCACGGAGAGACGCTCCTGGGTAATCACTGTGTTTACCAAACAAAATGAATGTATGTAACATGAGAGTGGGAGATTTGGAGACAAATGGGAGGGCTGAGAGACAAAATGACCAGTATGCAAGGTTAGTTTGAAATAGTAACAATAATTTCTACATCTATAACTGCTGCAAGCATCACAGAAGGACTGTGAACAGTTTTCTGAGGGATTGAGTACCGGAAACTGTAGCGACATTTCATTTGTATTTTAATAAATAAAACTTGCCTGAAGATCAGAAAAGTAAACCAGTCGCACTGTCCAGCCTTACAGACCAGGCAGCAAATCACACCATTAATCCCGGTAGCCACAATGACACACACCTTTAATTCCAGTAGTAACACTAGCTTGTCATGGAAACCAGGTGGTAGTGATCCCAGAACTAGAGAGGATTTTAAAATGGGAGGAGACAGCTCTCAGTCTGAGTCTCATTCTGAGCTTTTCTCATTCTGAGCTTTTCTCATTCTGAGGCAGGATCATCATTTTCGGTCTAAGGTTGAGTGACTGGTTGGTTTGCTTTCCTATTCTTCACATTGAATCCCAATATCTGTCTCTAAGTTTTATTAATCATGCTTCAGCAAACTCAACAAAGGAAAGACTTGCTTGTAAAACTGTGTATTCAGGGAACATAACAGATTCAGAATGCCCAGGGTCCTTGCTTGTGTGAGTGGTCTGACTTAGATTCTTACCATGAGAGATTTGCCTCAGGCTTGCAATTGGAGTTCAGAACTGGAGCAATCCAGAATCTTCACATTCATGGGTCAAATATTTATTAATCACTTGCTACAACAACCATGTTGCAAAGAGGTCATTCAGAAATCCCATCTATAGTGAAGCTTTAAGTAGCTTTTGCCTTTGTAAATGGAACTGATTAGCATTTCAGGTAACTTGCTATTTATCAGCACTACCAGTTTTATGTGATTTTATAAGATACAACTTTCTTGATTAATTTTTTTAGTTGTAAACAATTTAGACAAAATTTTGGAGTTTTCTATGTATCTGATTATGCCATTAGCACTAACAAATATTACTATCTCATTTCCAGTATGGACGCTTATTAAGTTTCTATATCTGGTGGCTCTAAAGAGGATTTACAAATGATGATGAATAAACTCAGAGCAAGTTGGGCACCTTGGGTTGTTACAGATTTCATACTGGTAGGTTTCAGCTAGTACCACTTCAGAGAGCTTTCTGTTGGCTTGCTATATGGCCTTTATTTTGTTGAGACACACTCTTTGTATACATAATTCATTCAATATCTTATGATAAATTAATGCTGTTTTATGCAATGTTATTTATATATTTATTGAGATGGTAAGATGGATTTGCTCTAATATACTAATGTGTTACATCACATGTATTGATCTACATCTATCGAACCATCCAAACATGCCCTTGGTAAATGCTCTTTTTAATGTGCTGTTGGATTTGGTTCCCTAGCATTTTGATGAGGACACTCTCAATTTGTTCATCAATGATGTTTAAGTCTTTTCATGTTACATGTATGTTTGAATTTCATATTGGGGACTTAAAGAATGATGTGGCAACAAATTCCTTCACTACCAGCAACAAACATTTTAATAATAATTCATTAACTATTATTTTAATATTTGGTGGACATCAACATTGGAGGCATCTTATCCTGGAATTATCCTGTATGGGTGTTTGTTACAGATTTGCCCACTTTACACAGTTTTGGTCTATTCAGATTTTCTGTTTCTGAAGAATCAGATTTGATAAGTGTCTAGGTAACAGTTAAAGTTTTCGACATCCTCAGTGGTTGATCATTTGTAATGGCTCACATTTTATCACTTCTTCTTTCTGCTTTTGTTTTTCTTCATTGGTCTTTGTATGTACACTTTGTACATTCTTTCAAAAACCATGTCTGTACCACTGGTGTCTTATGCAAGTTTATCTCACTTGTTTGTTACTTTTGAGGAGCATGTTTGCACCATTGGTGTTTCGTGCATATTTTTAATCTATTTTATTTTACTCCCATTACTCACTACTTCTTTCCATCTGCTAATTTAGTGTTTATTGTGGTTTTAATTCGTTGAAGTTGTTTGAGATCTTTTTTCTGGTCTTTTGATTTAGTTGTATGCCATGAATTGGATGAATGTTGATCAAACTCCACATGAAACGCCCTCCCTGGGAGGGTTTGAATGTTACAGATTTTTCATCTTGTTTTCAGAACCTAAAAGTACCTGTTAGCTGGGACACAGGACTTCGATTTCATAACTAAAAACTCAAAGAAAGAAAAAAAGACATAAAAGAAAAGATAGAAAGAAAAGCAGTCTGTGTGAGAATGGATGCATAGCCTGGGGAAAATCTTTCATAAGCCAAAGAATTCTAAGAGTTGTAGAAGCTGGAAGAAACAGGAAAATCACATGAGGAAGAGAGCACTCTTCAGGGCTCTAGGATGGCATAGCCCTGGATGAAACATGTGATCTCACACTCCTAGCCGCAGTACTGCAATAGAGTATATTTCTGTTCTAAATCAAGGGCACAATAACTGTGTCAGAAATGGATGCAATGTATTCATGATGAGGAGCAAGGATTTTAACCTGTTCAAGCTTTAATTCCTTTCTTGATAAAATGGTAAAATAATGTCCTGTCACACAGGATTATTGTGCTAATTAAATGAAATTATTTATATAAAAGTAGTTTGAGTGATATTTAGTACTAAAGATTTATTATGTTTTCTAAACTGTGGGATGAAGACTTATAAAATGCATAGGGTAGAAAAATAGAAAAAGTGAAAGAGTGTCAATATTTATAATACAATGAGGCAAGGATAGCACATGCCTAAGAAATAAGTAAAGAATAAAAAAACATAAAAACTGAATAATACATCGTATGCCTTATAAATCAATCTAGTGGTATATAGGGAATAAAAAGGATACTGAAAATTGAGGATTAGATTTAAAATATGAGAGAGGTTAGGGCAATCTATAATTCTTTACCTGCCATCACATACAAAATGTTACAGAGTAGGTGTAATCAATTACCTATATGTTAGGATTGCCCATACAAGGAGAAAAATGATGCATATTATGACTTCTAATTTAATATTAATCAAGATTAATAAAAATCTGGAGCTGGAAAGATTGTTCGGTGGCTAAAAGCACTGGCTGGTCTACTAGAGGACCTAGGTTCTATTCCCAGCACCCACATGGCAGCTCACAACCACCATAGCTGCAGCTCCAAAGGATCTGCCTGCCACCCTCTTCTATCCTTCAAAAGCGCCAGGCACACATGTGAGGCTGCCAAACACCAACATATATAAAGGCTAATAAAATGTTTTCAAATTTTAAATGAATAAAAAATCTAAGTGCAGCTATAATTGAATAACAAAAAAAAATCTAGTAAATAAAGGTGTTCTGAAATAGAATCATGATAAATTCTAGTTAAAATAGGTTTATGCAGACCACCCCAATCAGTATGGCACTGTGTACCATGCCTTTTCTGAGATTCTGCATTGTAATTGCGTCTTAAAATGCAGTCTCCCAATCGCGTTGGATCAACAGCTGCTGTACATGCTTTCAGTTTGCAGTAGAACAAAGCAAATTTCAATTCCTATTGACTATCCCCACAGGAGACCTAATTCTAGTCTCAGTTCCTTCAATAGCTTCGCAGTTGTGATCTTTATTATGCAAATTAGCACTGCAAAAGTGAGGAATTCCTAATCTTGAACCTGGAAGAAAATGAGTGTGATTATTGTTTTAAAAGTTCTTTCTAGAGTTCTATGACAATGATCAAACATATAAGTATAGATTTAAAAAGCTTTCAAGTGAGTTCCTCGGTTTTATTGGACCCCCATATTTTAGGTACTTTCTTGTATGTACTTTTACAGGAAGTTATTTTTGCTGTGTTCATTAGATGAATTTCAGAGATGACCTAAAGCTTAGACGGTTAATTAGTATTGTGACATGCTATTCTTAATATTCCAGACATTTGTAATATGAGATGACAGAAATGTCATAAAATGAAATGTCATGATAATAAATTTAAATACAGAGTTTTAAAACTACAGCTAAAGCATAACAGGCAATTTTTTTATTGCAAAAGTCCCTCTGAATCAAAGGGCTTGGACACTGGGTTGTCAAGGAGCCCTAATGGTGCCAAAAAGGAACAGAGACCGATCAAAAGAAAAAAAGATCTAACCTAACCGTATCTATGTTAAAAAAAAAAAATCCTCTTTTCTTGGTCTCAGCTTCCTTACCATAAGTTACATACAATAAGCGCACTTACCACATAAGGCTATGAGAACACGCAAACTTGAAAAGCTCTCAGAATGCTTGTAACACAGGATAAGCCTCAGAAACAGATGTTCATATGATAAACATTTGCCTGAGTGATTAAAATGTGATGGGCTAGAAAATTCCGACAGTAATTAACTTTCCTAGCCAATGCCACACCTTCCTCTTTCTTGCTTGCTAAATTTGGCCAGGTTTCATTCTGATCTCTAATTAATCATACTTTTCTGTAACTAAATATTTTAACAAAAATAGTTATAAAAGTGTGGATTTGAGTAATGCACAGAAGCTGTAAGCGAATAAGACAAATGCAATTATACCAGAGTAAACAAATACTCTGTAGGAATGTAAAATATTATGTGCTGGAGTTCTTCAATCCATAACCACCATGCTGTAAATGATATATTTTCAGATCCTAAACAAGAAAAATGTTCCAGGAACAGCACACAAAACCTGAGAACATTTGTTTCAAGTTTTCAGAGGCATATAAGCAGTTGCTTTTCATAGCAGCAGCAGCTCAAATAAATTATTTTATTTAATACTACTGATTTTGGGTCCTCAGGTCTTAGAAAAGTTCAAGGCAGGTCGCGAGCTACATTCTAAAGCCAATCAAGGCGGACTGACCATCTTAACATTTAATTGCTTTCTGTCAGAGTGATAAGTGCGATCATGAGGCTCTTTTCAACGGAGCTGTTCTCCGAATAATCCAGCCCCATTATGGAAACGTAGCAATGGTCCCCCTTGGAGTTCTCAAGTATGTCTCCAATTTTCTCTAGCATGGAGGCAGCTAATGGCTTACATTCTATTTCTATATGACGTGAATGCTAAGAACAAAGGTCTGAAGAATAATGACTAAAGTGGAATTGAATGGCTTTGTTGGATAAAATTCTAAATCAAGACAGAAAATGAAATGGCTTCTTACATACTTGTATTTCATGACCACTTCATTTTTGTTACAAAATAACATGTTGCTATACATTCATAAGAAGAGAGTCCCCAGACAAGTGGTGTATATGCATGCAAAGCAAGCTGCTCTTTTTAAATCACTATCAAATATTATAAAAATTTTAATGGGAAACTAATCTAATGGCTATACAAAACATGTATATAGGAAGTTGATTCTAAACCATAACAGTTGTTAGCATTTCACATGACCAATTTCTATATGAGCACATCCTTTCTAAGTCTCTTTAGTTTATAA
Organism: Myodes glareolus; assembly: GCF_982192425.1. NCBI lineage: Eukaryota > Metazoa > Chordata > Mammalia > Rodentia > Cricetidae > Myodes > Myodes glareolus. The sequence goes on from NC_142042.1 coordinate 19,242,380, forward strand.
GCTTGCTAGTTATTTTTCTTTTGGTGAGAAAGGCACCTGAACACCTAGAAGAAGAGAACCACGGATTGAATTTTTGGTAACTGGTATCAAAGTAATTCATATACACAGATTCTGCATATTCTGTGGAAGCTCCCTCAATCCTCTTTGGAACTCTCATCTAACACTAGCTTAGCATGAGTCAACCTGAGTCTTCCTGACCAATGACAGTCAGCTGTCAACAAGCATGAGGCTGATCCTTTTCGGTTGGAACATTGTCCCTTTGAGCTATTATAGTTGTTAAATCTTCAAAACGTTAATAAAAACAGCAATGGCTAAGTCCAACTGCTTTAGTTTCGTTCTGTATGTGTTAGTCAGCTCAGAAGTTGATGTTTTCAAAATACAGAAAAGCCTGTTCCCACTCTGGGGAGAAACTGGGAGTTGAGGTTTTCCACTGTTCTCTCCTTTGCATCCCGCTCACAAACTTCCATCCTCTCTTTCCTGGTCCGCAACAACACAGTCATCTCATCACAGTCTCTAGTCTGATTATACAAAAGGCGGTACCCAGGGAGTCCCTGTGGAGAGGCTGGGATCTAATTGTACAAACCAAACCCTTCCCACCTCTGTAAGAGAGTGGGATCTGAGTGTCACTTCCTTCATGCGCAGTAATTATAGTCCCAAATATCCCCAATACAATTCTGGGGTATGGAGAGTGATTTTGTGCTCACTGGAAGTGCAGAGACCTTTATCCTCGTTTCTAGGTGTCCCACCACGGGATCTGCCCAAGGCTCTGGTTCTATCAGTGCGCCTTGAGGAAGAGCAGAGAGTCGTGCTCTGTCATCTTGTCACCACGCTTTTGTTTGTCAAGTCTTAGTTGTAATATCTCTCAACAAATGATGAAAAGACAGAACACTCTGTTCTATTGCCGGTGGTCCCATGTAAACCTATGTGCCCTCCCAGTTAAGGAAGTGCAAAGAACGCTCCACAGCTCCAGCACTAAACAGTGATGACAGCAGCTAATACTATCCAGCTGACAACCCAGTCACTTCTACTTCTTAAGGTGTGTGTCTCTTTTCCTTTGAGCAGTCGTGATGACAGGTTTTCTTTCTCTTTTTTTCCTTCTCCTTTTATCTCCATAGATAGCACTGGCTAATGCTGGGCTTCACAATATTACATTATAAAAACATGACCATAACAAACAAGGACAGCAGAGCAAAGAGGTTTCTTCTGAATAAGGATATTTTGAGATAATGCACAAACAAGATAAGCTCTGAAGTCAGTCTTTTAGGAGAGAAATATCTGCCCATAAAGGAAATCCTCCCCTACTCCTGTGATTCCCTCTTTGTGACAGAGAGAATTGCTGATGAAATCTCTCTAGACTAAATCAATGGAAAATGTGTGTACCTGACTTTCCATAATGTAGTTGGGTGCTTCTGTTGCATGTCTTATTCTAAGCAGTACACATTCTCCTTCCTTTGTTTCAGATAAATATGAAAACTACGTCAGAGATCAAGAACTCTTAGAGACCTACTCTAGAGATTTCCTAATTTCTCCAGGGAATATCCATGTGCATAGGAACATACATTCTTGACCTTCTATTTCTTGTTCTTAACACGTCTCATTACAGCAAGTCCAGCTAAGACCTTAAGAAGAATAGAGGAAAGATTATTTTTTCCTCCCTTAAGCTAGGTTATGTGGTGCTTCAAAACTTAGGTGGGACATATTGAACCTTAGTCTTCCTAAGGGAGAGAAATTTATGCAAATTTATTTATTTCCAATAAGATTTCTTCCCTGCAAAAGCAATGAAGAAATAATAACCATAAAGTAGGCAGATCTCTGTGAGTTTGAGGCCAGCCTGGTATACAAGAGCTAGTTCCAGGACAGGCTCCAAAGCTACAAAGAAACCGTATCCTGAAAAACCAAAAAAAAAAAAAAAGAAAGAAAGAAAGAAAAAAGAAAGAATAACCATAGAAGTGAGGTAGATAAAACATCCACATTAAAAACTCAATGTCATAATTTTCACCTAAAAGGTAGACAAGAATAATTATTTATGGCTGTTTTGTCCTGTGAATAAAGATTATAATTCCTGAGATTAATCACTGAGAGATAAGCATTCAACATACTCCAAGTCTTGTCTAATCATATCTCCAAAATATGTTTGATAGGCAGATTGAGAATGACATGAAATACACTGTCTAGAAATGGGTGGGTGGGAGGATTCTGGTTCTTACAGAGTCAGGGTAGCAAAGACCAATACTGTTTTGCGTAAATCACTCATTTCTGGCAGTATTCCACTCTCAGCTACAAAACTTTGTCACTTACAAGGTCTTCATCAGTCCATCTTTTTAACATAACACATAGGTTTCCCCTCTTCATTATGAAGTCTAAGAGAGAGGCTTATCTTGAGTCATGTTTTTTAAAAGCCTTAAAAGAATGGATTCATATGTCTGTGAACATAGTCACCTTCAGTAATAAAAACATTTTTATGGAAATATCTAGCATCATCTCTTATATACATCTGCAGAAATAAGAAGCTTTATTACATAAATATTAAACAAAGCACTCTTCACTTACTAACAGAGAAGCAAGAAAGTGGTCATTAGAATAAACGGTGAACTTACTCAGATTTACATAATAATGCATGGAACTAGCCATATTTAATGTTATTGGTGAATAAGCAGTCTTTCTCATCATAATCATCTTGATCTAATTCTGTCCTTCAGAAATTTTAATTCATCTAACTTAAAATGTGTTCAACAAAGGTACTCCACAATATTAGTGCAATTTGCATCAAATGCACTAGAGAAAATTACCTAATACAATTTTCTAAGCCATTTAGTATCATGAACTTGGCACTAAAAGGAGAAAATTGCATTTTATGATTTGCAGGCTGCTGAAAACATCATACACCTGAATTCACATAATCTGCATATTTTATACGGTTCTCTCAATGAAAACCCAAGTCTTTAACAAGCCCGAACGCCAACTTAAATGCTTTACTACATTACACTGAAGCAGAAGATAAGACATCTAGCTTGATTTGAGAAACAAATGGTTTAACTATAAAAACACTGCAATCGTTTCCCTTCTGCTTTCACAATAAAATTATGCCTTTCCTTATCTCTTATATATAAATCTTATATATATAATAATATGTTATTATTTTATAATACTGAATGAATAAAAAAGAACAAGGACTTAAGTTATGCATATAGTCATATTATTGAATTCAAATTCCTTTGAATTAAAGACTACCAAGTAACAGCCAGAGAAAGATGCATTCTCCACTGATTTGGGACCCAGGTATTTCATCATCACCCTTTTCTTCTCACAGAGGGAGTCACACGGGCTGAGGTGAATTGCATTATTGGCAAATATTTCTCTTATATAATGCTTTTTCCTGATGTACTTATTTATGCAAATATTAAATACGATGAATATAGTTGCTCATTTAAAATATTTAACTTGTAAGTAAAGTTACTTGGCGTGTCACTTTAGACAACCCTCAAAGAAGTCAATCATTTGCACAATTGTCTCCAACCCAAACACTTTATTTTTCCAAGCAAGAAGAGCACAGTGCCTATCATTTCTATCTTGTACTTACCACAGTGTGGCATACAACACCACTGACTATACAATGAAGTAGTGAAGGTTACTCTGTGATTCTTCCAGTGTCATGCTCCTAAAAACTTCAAAGGGTGACATTTCAACTCATACACCCCAAAACTGATTCATCTTGCTGAAGGGAATAGAATGTAAAACATCCCTTAACCTCACCACCAGGAAGAGAAATGAGATGGCAAAAAAGACACAGGGCCGACACAGATTTTTGTTTTTTCAAGCAAGAGAAGGAGCTCTGGGGCCAAACAAACAGACTAAAGTCATTCCCAGGTTAACAGTGAATGCAGGCAAAACCATTTTGCAGGGCATATTGGAGCAAAGGAAACTGACTCTACAGAAATCAATATATAAAGACTGTGCTTAGAGTGACCTGTGAGCAATTGTATTAGCGGAAGCTGAGTCTCTCTTGCGAAAAGAACAGGATCTTCACAGAGATATGAACACCAGAGAAAAAATTCAGGAAGATGAGACAAAAAAATCAGAATGCAGACATTCTTAAACCAAAACTAACCTTTGCTGTGCTTTTTTAATAAAGAAAATTTTAACTTTGTATCAGAACTCTATAGTGTATCTCTTAGAGTATATGGCTGTTCCTCATAAATACAAGCTTATATACATTTGTGTGTGTATGTATGTATCAGACTATGTCATAAATGCCATATAATGCAATCTACAATGTCATTATACATTGTAGGTTCAAATACTTTTCAATTAATGTATATTATCCATTAGTTAATAAAAGTGATAATAAACATGATGATTGTCACTCAAAACTTTATGGATTCTTTTAAATCCTGTATTTAACATCCCATACTGAAGAGAGTATAGTAAAATCTTCATGATATGTATGCTTTCTAATATGGGCTCAGTGACCACCTACAATCCTTAGTCACCACCTGTATAACCCTTTCTTGTGGCTTGACTCTAATGACTCTGTTGTAACTATGTAAAGGATGGGCTCTCACTTTCTAGCATATGTTACAAAAGTGTGTGACTTCCACCTTGATTCTACTACATCTGACTCATCCTGTCCTTTTCTCCAAAGGGTAGCTGGCTGTCTTGAGTGCTGCTGCTACATAAGAAAAACCATATGGCAAGAAAACTGAGGCCAACCCTCAGTCAGTAGGCAGAGAGAAAAGATCTCAGTTCAAAATTCATGGGAGGAAGTTGAGTCCTGCCAACTGGAAATGGTATCTGGTCCAATCAAATCTCAGTGTGAGCACAGACAAGGAGACACCTGGGCCACATCTTTGCAGAAGACTGTGCCAGAGCACCAGGTTGAGGTGCTCAGTGATTCCGCCACCAAAGAAACTGTTAGATAACAAATGTGGCAAGAAGACACTAAAGGCTAGCCAATGACTGTCACGTTATACACTCTTTGAAAATCTTGTCTTAACTGGATTTATTTCCCTCAAACTGTGTCACATAATTACAAAAAACTAAGGAAATTCCTGAACAAGTCAAATACATCTTTATGGCTATATGTAAAGAATAATGTTAATGTGGATGAGAAACAAATATCAGAGCTCCATAGAAGCTAGAGTTTTGCTGTAAATTCTCTGTCAAATTATTAGTAAATAAGCATTGCTACAGACTTATAATTCATGGGCAATTGGTAATAAAGTATGTACATGAAACAAGTTGAAATAAACAACAAAGGCTATAATAATTTCAAAAAAATTTAATTATGTAATAATTACATATAACTATATATTTGAATAATATAATCAACTATACCTTCAACAATTATAAGAAATAAACTTTTGATCTTCACAAATTTATCTGTGCCCTAGTATGTGTTCTATTTTAGAGGAAGTCTATGGGATGCTGGGAGTTTAGTTCCTATTACAAATAGTCAATGAGTAAAAAGATGTAATGTAAATAAGTGTGGTTTGATAGCATTCTTACAACTGTTAACATTCAGTTAAGTATATATTACAATGACTAATTCACTAGAGTATCATACACTATAATGAATATATAAAGACAAATAGCAGCATCCCATTTACTAATTACTCAACTTTTTAGCCGCGGTCAAAGTAAAGGTAATGCTGAGTAGTCTCCAATGATGGCTTAAGACAGCTTCCTCAGTTATTTTATTGGCTCTCTATCGAGATTGCCAGATTATGCATGTCTATACTTTATAATTTCACAATAATTATTATATAGAACAAATAATATGAATTATAGACCACTACTTGAGTAAAAATTATATACTTATCTTTTAAGAAAATTAATACAATTCCCTATACATTAGCTTGACTGATTTAAAAGGATCAATTTCTGATGGTCTACTACATAAATTATTAGAAGCTGTGATGACAATTGGAGTGTGTGAGTATGTGCGCGCACTCGCATGCGCACGGAGTCATTTCACTTCTTCAAGGAAATTCTATTTTAATTCCTATTCAAGAATAAAATGTTTTCCATTTCTAGATAACTACCAGATGTTTCAGAGGGCAAGATAATCTATAAATGTAATCCTATACTATACAAGATAAATATTTAAATGTAAAGCAATAATGATTTCATGGGGATTGAGTCATTAAATACTTTGTCTTCACTAATTCTTCAGATGTATTGGTGGAGGTTCTAACTCATTAAGTGCAATATAATTAAAATTTCATAAAGATAAAATTAATCCCAATAATCATTAAAGCTCATTTTCAAGTTCATATTCTGAAAATACTTTATTATTTACCTATTAATAAATAACTATAGAATCAAAAAATCAAACAGTTTCAGTAAAAACTTTATTTTATTCCTTATTTAATTTGGGGTGTGATTACATAATTACCAATATTTTTTTATCACTCTTATCTTTTAGAGCTGTGGTGTACACTGGTCATGAATGGCTATTTAGGTTTTAATTAATTAAAATTAAACACAATTAAAGCTTCATTTCTTTCATTAGCCTAATCACACATTAGTTGCTCAGCTGGCAAGTTAAATGGAATGTTTCCATTATCTCAGAATGCTCTTTTGAGCATTGCTGCTCTACAAGTGCCTGGGAGGCAAGATCATAAGACTGGACAAGTGGCATTTCTTGACTGTTGCAGCTAAGGCTGAACCCCAGGTGTGTCCTAGAGTCTCTGACTTTAGAACTGCATGCAACTGATCGTCTCTGGGAGAAGTAGCATCAGTCTTCGCCGGGTATGAACCCCTGATAGGTTAAGTGATCCCAACAATCAGCTCTGAAAACATATGAGCAAGATTAAATTATTCCAGCAGGCTGTGTTGATGAGCATGTGATGGGAGGGGAGGAAAAGGGAGAGAGGACGAGGGACAGAGAGAGAATAGGAAGCCGTGAATCTGAAGAGAGAGAGAGAGAGAGATACTGGAATTGGAGGGGTGAGTGGGGAACACTGGTGTATATGCAGTTTCATATATAAAATTCTCAAAAAGAAAGTTAATGAATTTTTAAAAGAACCTTGAATTTTCCCAGTGTGCCTGGATTTTGGTAAACAATATTTCCCATGAGAAAAGGTTCTGTTAATTTGTAAAGCTTCAGCAAAACATAATGTATGAAATCATAAAGAAATAAAAACTTTTATTTGGCCTGATTTGAAAGCTATAATCTATGCAAAATACTTTAAAAACACATCAGGCTTAAATTAATTTACATTTACTAATATAGATGATAGAAACCCATTAAATCGGGACACAGTCTATTTTCCAGAATGGCTTGGGACTATTGCATATAACAGCCAAATATCTGGCAACTTGTAAAAACACTTGGTTTTTTTTTTTTTTAGATTAGTGTGACTCTTTTATTCTCTGAGTGCCTGTTTTTTTTAAAATTGATTTTTATTGAGCTCTACATTTTTCTCTGTTCCCCTCCTTGCCCTCCCCTCCCCTTCAACTCTCTTCCAAGGTCTCCATGCTCCCAATTTACTCAGAAGATCTTGTCTTTTTCTACTCCTCATGTAGATTAGACCCATGTATGTCTCTCTTAGAGTCTTTACTGTTGTCTAGGTTCTCTGGGATTGTGAATTGTAGGCTGTTTTTTTTGTTTGTTTGTTTGTTTGTTTTGGGGTTTTTTGTGTTTTTTGCTTTATGTTAAAAAAACCACTTATGAGTGAGTACATATGATAATTGTCTTTCTGGGTCTGGGTTACTTCACTCAAAATGATGTTTTCTAGCTCCATCCATTTGCCTGAAAATTTCAAGATGTCATTTTTTTTCTGCTGTGCGGTACTCCATTGTGTAAATGTACCCCACATTTTCCTTATCCATTCTTCAGTCGAGGGGAATTTAGGTTGTTTTCAGGTTCTGGCTATGACAAACAATGCTGCTCTGAACATAGTTGAGCACATGTCCTTGTGGTACTGTTAAGCATCCTTTGGATATACCGCAAAGAGGTATTGTTGGGTCTTGAGGAAGGTTGTTTCCTAATTTTCTGAGAAACCACCACACTGATATCCAAAGGGGCTGTACCAGCTTGCAGTCCCAACAATGCAGGAGTGTTCCCTTTACTCCACATCCTCTCCAGCATAAGTTGTCATCAGTATTTTTGATCTTGGCCATTCTTACAGGTCTAAGATGGAATCTCAGAGTTGTTTTGATTTGCATTTCTCTGATGGCTAAGGATATTGAGCATTTTCTTAAGTGTCTTTCAGTCATTTTAGATTCCTCCGGTGAGAGTTCTCTGTTTAGGTCTGTACTCCATTTTTTATTGAATTATTTGTTCTTTTGATGACCAATTTCTTGAGTTCTTTGTATATTTTGAAGATCAGACCTCTATCTGATATGTAGTGAAGATCTTTTCCCATTCTGTAGGCTGTTGCTTTGTTGTTGACCATGTCCTTTGCTTTACGGAAGCTTTTCAGTTTCAGGAGGTCCCATTTATGAATTGTTTCTTTCAGTGTTATTGCTACTGGGGTTATATTAAGGAAGTATTCTCCTATGCCAATGGTAAATCACTGGTAAAGACTCCTTTTCCTATTCTATACTCTGTTATTTTGCTCAAATAATTGTGTCCTTTGCTGTAGAGAAGCACTTTAGTTGCATGGGGTCCAATTTATTAGTTGCTGGCCTTAATATCTGTGCTCTCAGTGTCTTGATCAAGAAGTCTTTCCCTATGGTCATGAGTTTAAGCCTATTTGTTACTATGTTTTTTCCTCACATTCACTGTATCTGGTCTTATGCTGAAGTCCTTGTTCCATCTGAAGGTGAGTTTTGTGCAGGGTGATAGATATGGATCTAATTTTATTCATCTATATGCAGCTACCATGTTTGACTAGCATCACTTGCTGAAGATTCTGCCTTTTCTACAGTTTGCATTTTTTTTATTTCTTAATAAAAAAATCACTTGTCTGTGGGAATATGAAATGATATCTGAGTATTCAAATTAATTTCAGTGATTAACTGTCTTCATGTCAATGCTATGCTGTATTTATTACTACAACTCTGTAACACAAATTTGAAATCAGGATGATGATACCTCTATTGGTTAGTTTATTATTTAGGATTTGTTCAGCTATGTAGATTTTTTTGTATTCAACATAATGTTAAAGAATTATTTTTTCAAATTTCAAAGAATTTTGTTGGCAATGTCAATGACTTGGAAGCTTCCTTTGGATAGAATGGTCATTTTCACAATGTTCATCCTATTGATCTACCAATATGGGAGATCTTTTCATATGCTGGTGTCTTTTTCAATTTCTTTCTTTAATGACATAAAGTTTTTATTATACATGTCACTCACTTGGTTGGTTAGAGTTATCCCAAGATACTTCAGAGGCTAGTGTGAAATACATTATCCGCTGATTTCTTAATCATTGAATTTATCATTTGTATAAAGAAAAGTTCTCATCCCTCCATTCCCCAACCCTTACTCCCACTTTACCCAGGAGATCTTTTCTACTTCCCCTTCCCAGAGAAATCTATGCATCTCTCTTTGGGTCCTCCTTGTTATCCAGCCTCTCTGGGGCTGTGGATTGATTGGCTCAGGAGGCCACTTCCTGAATATAACACCAGTAGCACAGGCACTGAGATAGACAATAAATAAATGGGAAACTGAAAAGTGTCTGTAAGACAAAGGACACTATAAATAAGACAATGTGGCAGCCTACAGAGCAGAAAAAGATCCTCACCAATCCCACATCTGACAGAGGGCTGATCTCCAAAATATATAAATAACTAAAGAAGCTAGATATCCTTTGGTTTATTTTTAATACCCACTTATGAGTGAGTGCATACCATGTTTATCTTTCTATGTCTGGATTACCTCACTCAGGATTGTTTTTTCTAGTTAACCCTGAGAAGGGGAAGTAGGTAAGATCTCCTTAGTAAATTGGCATCATGGGGGGAGGGGAGAAGATTCTAGGGAAGTAGAAAGTGGAAAATGGGAGCGAGGAGGAGAACATGATGGATCAGAAAGGTCAAGTTGGGTAAAGAACAGAGAGGGAGAACAAGGAAAGAGATAGCTTGAAAGAGGAAGCCATTATGGGTCTAGTGAGAAATGAGGCATTAGAGAAATTCCCAAAAATCCACAAAGATGACTCCAGCTTAAAGTCTAAGCAATAGTGGAGAGGGTGCCTTAAACTGCCCTTCCCCTGTCATAAGACTGATAACTACCTTAATTGTCATCACCAAACTTTAACCCAGTAACTGTTGAAAGCACATGGAGAGATCCACAGCGAAGCACTGGGCCAAACTCCTGGAGACCAATCATAGAAAGGGAAGAGCGATAATATGAGCAAAGGGATCAAGACCATGATGGTGATACCCACAGAAACAGCTGACCTGAGCTAGTGAGAGCTCACTGACTCTGGACTGACCACTGAAGAACTGCATAAAACAGAACTAGGCCTTCTGAATATGGGTGATAGTTGTGTGGCTTGGGCAGTTTGTGGGGCCACTAGCATGGGAACCAGTATTTATTTATACTGCCTGAACTATGGTGTAGGAGGTCCTTCTGTATTTGTGTTGCTTTCATTGGTTATTGAAGAAACTGCCTTGGCCTAGTTGATAGGGTGGAACTCAGGTAGGCGGGGAAGACAGAACAGAATGCTGGGAAGAAGAGCAGAGTCAGGCAAATGCCATGGTTCTCCTGCCCAAGACTGCTGGTTAGACTTATGCCGGTAAGCCATAGTCAAGTGGCGATACACATTAATGGATATGGGTTAAACTAATATGTGAGAGTTAGCCAATAACTGGCTAGAAATTTAATTAATACATTTTCTTTGTGGTTATTTCTGGGGTTAAGCTACCTGGGTGGCAGGATGCAGCCCGCTCTCCTTCTACTACAGAATACCTCTTTGGAGTCCATTCCCTATGGAGGGATACCTTGTTCAGCCTAGATACAGAGGGGAGGTCCTTAGTCCTGCCTCAAGTGATATGACAGACTTTGTTGACTCCCCATGGGAGGCCTCAACCTCTCTGAGGAGTGTATGGGGTGTTGGGCTCAGGAAAGTTGGGAGGAGAGAGAGGACAGGAGGCAGAGGGAACTGGAACTGGTATGTAAAATAAGATTATTTTTAAAATAAAAAAAGAATAATAAAAAATTAAAACAAACAAGGCTGAAATTATGACAGTGGGGGAAAAAGAAACTAAACATCAATATACCAAATAATCCATTTAAAAAATGAGGTACAGATCTAAACAGAGGATTCTCAACAAAAAATCTCAAATGACCAAAAGACATTCCTGCTTTCTTATGCCTGGAAAGCTTTTCTCCATCCATTTACCTACCCTAAGGTGATATTTATGCTTCATTATGAAGTGTGTTTCTTGGTTGCAGCAGAAAGATGAACCTTGTTTTTTAATCTTGTCTCTTAGTATGCATCATTTTCCTAGGGCATCTAGACCATTAATACTGAGAATCATTAATGCTGATTGTTAATTCCTGTTACGTGGCTGTGGTGGTTTGTTTTGTCTTATTTTTCCTTTTTTGATTAATTGTTCTGGGATTACTCATTCCATGCGTCCTCTTGGGTATAGCCAACCTTCTCCTCAGACTTATGTTTGTAGTGTCATTTCATTTATATTCTAATAATAAGAGCTTGTCTGAAGATCAGAGAGTAAAACAGCTCCACTAGTGAGCCTTACAGACAGGAAATGGTAACACACACCTTTAATCTTAGTAGCCACACTAGTTTACCATAGAAACCAGGTGGTGAATGCTGCAAACCTTTAATCCCAGAATAGAGAGGATTATAAAATGGGAGATACATCTCTTAGTCACCATCTCATTCTGAGATTCCTGGTGGCAGGAGCCATTTTGGACTGAGGTAGAGGTTAGAGTCAGTGGCAGGCTGTTTTATATTTTTGACATTCAGGTTGAACCCCAATTTCTGTCTCTGAGTTTTTATTAATCATGCTTCATATGTTGTTTTTGTATTGCCTTCTGTAAAGACGGACTGGTGGACAGAAATTGATTAATTTTATTTTTATCATGAAATGTTTTTCTTTCTCTGTTCATTCTGGTTGGCAATTTAGCTAGCTGTAGTCTCAGCTGGAATCTGTGGTCCCTCAAAGTTTATAGAAGGTCTGCCCAGATCTTGCAGAAGATCTTCTGGCATTTAGGATCTCCAGTGAAAAGGTGGGTGTTATTCTAAAGAGCCTGCTTTTTTTTATATGGCTTGGTCTTATTTTCCTTGTATAGTTTAAAATCCTTTATCTGCTCTGATTACTATGTGTCTTGTGCAGTCTCTGTATGACTCTTACGCCTTGATAACTAGTTGTTGTTCTGTATGACTCTTGTACCTTGATAGCCATCTCTTTATTTCAATTGTAGAAATTTTCTTGCAAGATTTGCTAAAGATTCCTGAATATATTCACAATTGCTATTGAAAGTCCTTGTCTTGTGCCTTGGCTAAATTGCTTCATCAGAGCCTACAGCAATAAGGTTGCAGCTTCAGCTTCTTGGTGAGGACTTAGCATGGCTTCCTTCTTTCCTGCTACTACTTTAGCCTTCAAGTCTGTCTCCATTGCTTTGTTCTTCTAACCCTTCTAACATCTCTCTACCAGGAACACACAGACTACTCACCAGTGGGACCAGGTATTGTTCTCCTCTGTGATTTCCATGCAGGTCTCTCTGAACTTTACTTAGTCCTGTTGCACATGTCTTCCTGAATCCCTCCTCTAAGCCCATCCCATCCCTTTGGGATTCAGCCTCTTAGTGTGAAACCAGGGCTCCCGAGTTCTTTTCTAATGCCTCATGCAACATTTCCATCTAGTCTGCCCCCCTTCTTTTGTGACTACTAAAACCTACAGAATAGACTCCCTACTAGGAACACCATATCCACCATATTTAATTCGGATTCATCATAACCCTCTATTAGGGACCCCACAGACATAACACATGAATAGGGCACAGAGTAGCCAAGAGCTACCAAAGAATGGAACACTCACCAAAGACAAGACCAGATATCTATTTCAACATCATAATTCCAGATGCCTAAATTTTGGGGAAAAATACTATCATCAACATCCAATATCCCATGACAGCTGGAAGTAATTATAGAAAATGACATACCCTCTCCCAACGAAGTTTGTCCTCAAGTTTAGGGACATCTATTAGGGGTTGAGTGGTATAGGGTTGAGGGTGGGAATGAAGTAGGCTCTGGGATCCCTCTTGATAAAAACGTGAGGGGGATGGATGGGATGGGATAATAGGTAGATTAGTGTGAATAAGCTCACACATTAGTTATTAAATTATAAATTTAATTTTTAATATAATTATTAAATTATAGAGAGCAATAGTGAGATTACTTGTGAGTTATTATTTACAGACAACTTACAATGATATAGATTCTTGTATATTAATAAACTTCAAATTGTATTTGTTTTATTGAATATATTGAATATTGAAATATGCTCCTATTTCTGTTTACAATATTTGTGCACATAAGCAAAGTTATTTGGTCATATTGTATGCATTCATGTTTCTACCTCTGCTTAAGATATTTTGTATATTGGTGCAATTTTAAAATATATTTAACATATTGCATTACATATTTCTACCTCTAATCAAGATACCTACATACTGTTTACATTTTGAGTTCATTGTCCTCATTTACTGCACATTTGTGTAAATATTGTTTAATTTTTTAATATGAAGTTTTAGTCTTTAAGCTATATAGGTATTAAAAGTTACAGATTGATAGTCATCCATGTTTGTCATACTTATGGTTAATCAGGTTCTTTAGATGCATAGAGATAGTATTCTGCATAGATAGGTGATCTTCAAATACTTCAAAGAACTGTAGAATATGACATTTAAATAACTGTGAATTCTGTCAACATTAGATACAATTGCTCCTGGCAGCACCACTCTATTCCCTAGAGAATGTTGGGCCCCAAAGATGTTCCACTTGGAGTTTGTTTTCTTTGGGCAAAGAACTGTCCTTGCCTTGACCTCTGACAAAATGCATGGTGTCCAGACTGGACTGGACAAGAAGGATACAAGCAAAAAAACTGCCAAACCTTGTCAAGACAGGGTAAGATGGTTCTTCAAAATTTCCTGCCTCTGAAAATGGTCTCTCAGATACTTTAGGCCTTAACCAAAGTAGGCTGTTCCAAAATTGCAAGTGAGACTTTGAGTGATTGCCCATGAAACTGGTTGTTTCTGTCATTTCTTGCACCCTTTGGAAGTTGATTTTTTTGCATTTCCTGTTTACTTAAGTAATATTATTTTCCTTCTCAGGTCTTTGATGGGGTCAAAGACTTGATAGTCATAGTTACTAATGTCCAAGTCATTTTTAATATAAGACTTAATTTCCTTAAGATAGGGTAACTATTGAAACATATACACAGAAGACTGCAGATTGCTACCCTTTCTGTGAGTTTATCCCCAGATAAATAAACCTTTGTTATACTCAATTCTGGGCTATTGTGGAACTATTTTGTATGCCAATAACAAGATATGCCTCCTCTAATTTATATCCTTATAAACTATGAATATTTTTTTAACAAATGTTAAATCCAAGGGCTGGGTAAACACTAAATAGTAATTCTTTCCCCCTCGTACTCTGAAGGCCATAGATTTGCCCAGCAACACAAAAATCAACCAGTTTACTCAAATATGTTTTAATTTACAAGACTAGAACAACATTGAGGTATGTGGAAAACAAGGTCTAAATAAAGCCACAGATAAAAGTCACAGGAATGAATGCATGACAATAAGAAAAAAAAGATGATATCATAACTAATTAAAGGTGATAGCTTATAACAATAAGTTACTTTATTATCAGCATTTACTGCATTTACTAAATGCAACTAAATGTTAATAGTAACATGAAAAATTACTCAAGTAAAAATGATAGGTTAACTGACTCACTGGCAATTTCTGTATTCTTTACTCTGCAGCATGTAGATAAATGAGGCCATTTTTATCTGCAATGCTATCAGAAACTGTGGGGAAAGATTTTAAAAAGTGACAATATCTAGACTGTGAGAGTCTGCCGATGGCTTTAAAATACTGTCAAAATCTTATCAGTAAATATCTTGAGGGATGATTTTTTTCATAAGCATACAACTTGACAATATCCCTTACAGTATCCCTTGAAAAGTCCCTTACATTGTGATGCTACTTTTTAGGCCTTTATCATATTGCCACTTTATCTGCAAAAGTCGATTTGCTGATTTTGGCTGCCATGGTTTCCTGATAAACCTACAAAGACAATTGCTAAGATTAGATTTAGTCCATGAGCCTATATTTAGTCTGTCCATGTTATTTAGCTTACAAATATAATGTTTATGAATACTTACAATAAAAACATGCTTATAAAATTCAAATATTCCTACAACACAAACACACAGTGAAAAGCCAACCAAGAGACTATATAAGAGGTTTAAAGTGATTCAATTATAGAAAGCAGATGAAATTATTAAAAAGGTGTAAAGATGTATTATAACAATTATCATAAGCTTAAGTGATGTAAAATCCATTACAAACATACAAAGAAATAAAAAAACATGGTGCATATTTATTCTCAGATTTTAAAAAAAAGCATAAGGATTGGACTGACAGCAGAGACACCAGCCCATAAGTTGGCTAGAGAATAATGATTTAAAAAAAAAAACAGAACAAAGACGAATTATAGATGAAATGATAAAGATGCAAAAAAAGGAATGAATGCATGACAATAAGAAAAAAGGTGACAACAGATTCACTTACCGGAATTTTCAAAGAATTTACATAAAACTGTAGTATTTGTGGTTCACAAATCAATTTCTACTAAAGAACTCTAAAATTTGAAATTAGACCAGAGAAAAATCATTGCTGGATGTGTGTGTGTGTGTGTGTGTGTGTGTGTGTGTGTGTGTGTGTGTGTGTGTACGTATACATGTATGTGTGTGTATAAAAGGTACAAATCTGATAGCAAAGAATGAAACCTGTTCTTCAGTTTTCTCCAAAAGCAGTCAGCTTACACTATGCTGAAGGCCAAATTGCAACATATGATCTCCTGCGAGTCAACTCATACACACTTGCTCCACTTCTGAAACACAAAATGTCAGGTTTAAGAGTTTAGAAATTTTTTTGTAGTTATAAATAAATGGTTCAATTTTTGGGTAACCTGATTCTTCCACAGATCATCACACTGGAGGATGAGAAATGATGTGGGATCAGACAGAGGGACGGAACTCTGAACGAGGCACCTTTCATTTCTTTCAAGAACATGCAGTACCCCCATCTGCCATGGTTCACCGAAACAAAATTGGTTTTCTCTTCCTGTATCAATATCCAAATCTTGGTCTGCTCAGCAGGCATCTGCTAACCTTCTCATTAATCCCGTGAATGTCACCAGTCAGGCTACTGGGAGTTGATCCATGTTCCCACTTACAGGATATACATGAAGATTTACAGAATCTCAAAGAATGTTTAAAAATATTCTCTGTGCTAAATGATATTTACTTGCACTTTTAAGTAATTTCCCAAGAACACTATTCCTTGGATGAATAATATAGGAAAAAAATTCTAATGACTTAAAAAGATTTGTAATTAAGTCAAATATTTAACTCAAAATATAAAGTACTAAAAGACAAATACTAAAATTCTTCTAAGACGTAATTTAGAATGAATGGAAGTTCAGAAGGAAAAGCAATTAGCGAAAGAAAAAAATAATAACTATCATAATAAATAAAATTAACCTTTAAATAATGAAACAATATATATCAAATTTTCCAGTATCTATATTGGAACCGGAGAGCACAAACATACACAAAGCCCAGAATTTGCTCTCCAGCACCACTTAAAATGGCTTTAGGAGACAAGAGAGATTGCTCACAGGTTAGGTGTGTGTAGCTCTCTAGCAGAGAACTTGAGGTCTGTTCCTAGCACCTATGTCAGAGGACTACAACCATGTACCTCTTGCCCCAGTGGTATTTGGGGCTTTGGGGATCTGTGGACATATTTATTCACATGCACATACCTACACAGAGATATATGCACATAATTAAATATATCATACATTTTTTAAAAACTAGGTGTCATGGTAGAGGCCTAAAATCACAGAAAATGAATGACCGAGTAAAAGGATCGGAAGTTCAAGGTCACCGTCAGCTAAAGAATGAATGTGATGCTGGCCTTGAGACTACATGAAACTGACTCAACAACACAACAAAACTACATATAGACATAGATGATACTGATATTATTTGTTTTCAATTTGTTTATATAGATCACATATACATATCATTCATTTTATATATAAATAAAACAGAACACTTAGAAATTTCATCAATACTAATTATTTAGTATGTTAACAAAATAATCATATGTATATTCTTTTTATACTTGGATTCATGCCTACAAGATATCAATTGATAAATTCAAATAAGTAATTCACAAATATACAGTGTTGGTGTTCTCTGTAACTTGACCAGTTGTGGCTTTCTGTAATGGTCTCATTCTGCTGCAGAAAAAAGTTTCCTTTATGAGAGGTGAGACCAGACTTACTTATTAATTTATTTACAAATTAATAAATTTGCTATAAGGGTATTTAAAATTGCATGACTGTTAAAGTTTGGAGAGAGTATTTGGATAGAAGAGGGGAGTTTGGATTTCAGCATGCTACCTGTCAACAGAGGTAAATACATCACATTGAACCCCATCAATACACGCAATCAATACATGATAATAAAAATTAAAAACAAAAAGGTCTAGAGCTTGTAAGACATTACAACAGACGAAGGTATTAGCGACCAAGCCTGAGAACCAAAGAATAATCTCCAGACCCCTTATGATGAGAGGAAAGAGCAGACTCTAACAAACTGTCCTCTGACAGATGCATGGGACACATGGCTCATACAACATTCCACACACAAATGAGAGGGAGGCAGACGGATAGACAGACTGATAAGTAGTAGAGAGCCCAAAGAAGTTTCTTTAAAAATCTCCTATAAAATATCCACTTCAAAAAAATATATACTGCATAATATACTTCAATAAACACGATGCTATAATGCACTGAAAAGATTTAGAATCTCCAACATTAATTAAATGTATATTATCTCATTAAATTTAAATATCATAAATCTTTGTAAAATGTACCTATCAGAAAATTCTTAGTTATCCAACATTTCAAAACTTTTAATTGAGAGATCTAAAACAAAGATCTAGTTCAAGATTTCAAACCACTGTGTGTTTTATATTGAATAAATTATTCTGCCATTTGACATAATGGTATTATTTCTAACAGAAAATTATTAATGATAATATAAAATTAAGTAATTATACAATGTAGGAGTATAACAGAATAAGCATGAGACTTAAACTGGAATCAAAACCGGTATTTAAATACCAAAAGAGAGTCAATGTCTGTTAATTAACTCAGGCATTTATTAGAAGTGACAAAAAGATTTAATTTCGTTTGATTTTACAGAAAACTAAAAAATGAAAACAATTTTTTTTACTTGAAAAATAAAAATGAGAAAGAAGTTTTTCTGTCTCATCTTAAAACACTTTTTCAGGAAGCATTTGAAAGCCAGTTCAAAGTCACGGCAATTTCATTGCTCTGAGTTTTGCACGTGTCATAAAAGCTTCCTGCTATGGAATTTTTAGATCTAATTTTCATCTCCAGAGAAGAACTGAAAGACAAATTACTTTTAAGCAGCAGCTCAGCTCTATTCATCTTTTTCAGAACGATTTGAAACGGTCTGGGACCTTTCAGAACACGCAGTGTTGACTGTGTCTATTTTAAAGCTTCTGTTCTGCCCATCCCAGAGGTGCCTGGGATCTGATTCTGTGGTCTCCTGGATACCTTCTGCTGCATCCTGCTGTGTGTCCAAAAGGTGGCCATGCATGCTCTCTGCGTGCACGCTGCCCTTCTAAATCACGACTGTGTCGTGCACCTCTATTTGCAAGTAAGTTTTGTTTTACTCCTTATCAAAACTCTTTCTGAATATGAATATACCCAGTGTCTTAGTCAGGGCTGTTATTGATATGGAGAGACACCATGACCGACGCAACTCTTACAAGGAAAACATTTAATTGTGCTAGATTGCTTACAGTTTCAAAGGTTCAGTCTATTATCATGACTGGGAGCATGGCATTGTGCAGGCAGACGTGGTGCTGGAGAAGGAGCCAAGATTCCTGCATTTTGCAGCCAACAAGGAGATTGTGGCACTAAGCAAAACTTAACCAAAAGATCTCAATGCCCACCTCCACAGTGATACACTTCTTCCAATAAGGCCATGCCTACTCCAACAAAGTCATACCTTCCAATAGTACCACTTCATTTGGGGGCCATTTTCTTTCAAATCACAACACCCAATATACATGTAAAAGGTCTGTTCTACTAGGTTGAACATTTTCTACAAATTTGAAGTATGCTTTTAACAAGTGACCTGAATTATCCAAAATACAGTAAAATGAAATCATATTTTACAAAAAGGAAAGAAGTATCTCATAAACGCAAAGATCACATTCTTTGATACAAATTTTCTCTGTTACATATTTTTCAACATGAAAATGAATTAAATGAAATACACATTTGATCCACAGACTGCTTGTTTTATTTTCTAACATAAAACTTTTATGAAAGATGTTATTTAAATACATTGTGCTACCATATTCTTTATACCACTATTTCCATCTAGTCTAAGTGAACTAATAGATGCTTGTCATAATTCATTTGCTTGAAAGTCTTTGTATCATTATTATTATTATCTTTTAACTTCTGAGGGTATTTTATTTACATTTTATTATATACTCACGTCTCTTCTATTATATATAGAATAAAGCCTATAGCTGTATCCCTATAATTTAGACAGACAATTTCAACAGATATAAGGGACTGCAGCACAGATTTTAAAATTAAATTTTAAAAAGTACAGTTTGGCTAAAAGTAACATCTCTTGTACCAGTACAGATAAGTCTGAGGTTGTCTCTCTTCTGAATGACAAGCTGAGAACAATACTGATATATAACCGCTGTTCAGCTACAGCGGGGCTTACAGTTTCAGCTTCAACATAACTGCATCTGGATTGCAAGCTTCGCTTAAATTGATTTTTATCCACAATTTAATATGGGTTATATTTAATGTATTTGCTTGTTATATTAACAGCAAAAGCTGTCATAATAGCAAATGGCCAATTCAGCATCTAGACATTTAAAACATTTTTTCATGACTATGTTCCTTCGGTCCCGATTTTTCTCGCTATCTTTTTCCCCACAATCACAGAAGAAGAGCTCTCCCAGCTAAATTTGTAAGAACAATGGTGAGAGACCTGACTCTTGGGTACAATGCACACATGAAAGACAGAAAGACATCATAGAGGGGTAGGTAGATTTCTGTGGAAAAGTCATCACTGTACTGATCACCCTCCTATCCTAGAAAGACAGTTCAGAACTTCTAACACATCCAGGAAGAAACTTTAACAAAAGCACTTGAGATTTTTGGGGACCATTTTCTGAACTACTTACCCCCACCCTCATGATACCTGAGCTGTTCTCTATTGCATGGCTTTGAATGACTCAAAAATACGTAAATTGTCTCACGACTTAGATTTATGTCAAAAGAGAGGAGACAGCAAAATGAAGTTCTGTTGATTGTTGTTTGTCAATCTTACAGAAAAAGGGACATCAGTGAAAGTGGATACTGGACAGACAGTGGTCAAAGAAGAGAAAAGGCAGTTATGTGCCTGCATCAAGAAAACAAAGAGATAGGTCTAAGAAAATTCCCAGGTTCCGCAAAGTACATGTGAGAACCAGCTTTATTCTGTCAGCTCAGGACTTGAAGCTGAGCTATGGGACATTTCAGAGAAGAAATCTTCTTTTCTGTTTCTTCTCTCTGCCCACACTTTCATCTCTAGGAAGCTCCAAACCACCACTAAAGGGTGAACAGAAACAGGAAAGGAGGCACTCAGAACAGTGAGGAGAGGATATTAGCCACACCACAGCCTCTTCATACTTCAGGCTAAAGCTGGAGAAAGGGAGAAAAATCAAGTCAGCCTTACCTGGAGGACTGTGTACAACAATAGAATTTCTTAATTTCTCATTTGGAGATTGTTTTAGGCTATGGTAGAGCATAGCATTATCTAAGAAGTGGGAGAAAAAAAAATCACACCCAAACTTTGTCATTGTGATACTACTAGTATCACAACAGGAAACTTGGGTGCATGACAGTTTAAGAATAAAACCAGCCTCCATGCTTAATTTGGAGAAGAAAATCTGCCACAGGCATGGGTGAGCGTAGCCACAGTGGCAAGGAAGCAGCAATAAGTCAACCATGCATGAGCATTGTATGCATTCCCGGCCTTCTGGTTCCTTTCAGTTCTGTTCAAAGCACCTTCTAGAACCAAGAAAACCTCATGTTTCCAATCATTCAAATTGTTAAGATTCTACTGAGAAAGTAAAGCAAGTCCAGTGGGCTTCTCATAACCCTGAGTGGATCAGGACGTCAAGGTGCCTGTCCTCACCAAACTGAGCAGAAGGCATGTGTGATGTGTGTGAGGTGTCACTCACTGACATTGTGCATTTGACAGCTTTTCTGAAGACTGTTAACAACCAGCTAGGATGTGCCTGGTCTCATCTGAAAACACTAGCAAATGGTAGCTTTCACTTTGAAATAAAGTGTGTGTGTGTGTGTGTGTGTGTGTGTGTGTGTGTGTGTGTGTGTGTGTGTTTCTCTTTTATTTGGGTGACTCACATTTTAAAATCTATGTTTAGAAAGGTTTTGAGTTCTGTGTTTGTGTGTCAGTTTTGCAGTTCTCAAGGCCTTCAAAGAATCTCAGATGCTGGAAATGGGTGGGAGCCCCACAGATTAGAGCAGAATGGTTGTCATTGAGATAAGATCTTTAAGTGAAATTTTAAACCAAGACTCAGCACTTCTAGTGGTGAATCTCGAGTTTTCAGAAGGGGGAGAGAATATCACTTTTGATTAAGGAAAAAAGGGAAAGTAAAAGACAGTATCTTCACATTGTGCTGAACGAGCATGCTACCTGCACAAATATCTTTTTTGTTTATCTGCTGTCTAGTCTGAAATAAAAATGAGAAAGGCAAGTGATTACTAGGTTAAATACCATCAAATCTTGGGCACATCATTGTATACATGAAAGGTTCAAAAGTTCTAAGTTAACATGGAAGAACTAGACATTATTAAATTCAATGTCTCTGGTTTTTTACTTGACATTTGTCTAAACAAATGATACTATGTCTTCTTAAAAACTTACTTAATAAAGTTACCAATTTCCAAGTTTTTACAAATAAAAATAACATTTTTATTGACTCTATTTTCCAAATATTTGTAAATAAAAATAACATTCATTCTGTACAACAAATAATCATCAAGAAGTTGTGGGGTAAAAATAATTCTACTTACTTTAGAATTTATATTTAATTAATTTCATTTTTATAGTGAATTAATTTCATAGCTAATAGTTCTCTATTCCTACTCAGTTTAAATTAAAGATCACAAATAAAAGATTACTATCTTGGTTTATCATCACTGAAAAGTGATCAAAACATATGTAAAATATATGTTTATTTTTATTATTATATAGGCACTCTCAATATATAAAAGTACAACTTATAGATCACTAAGAAAATCTTGTTCAACTGAAAAAAATTCTAAATAGTTTGAGACTAAATGTTTGATACTTTAGATGCCCTAATTTG
Source organism: Myodes glareolus (assembly GCF_982192425.1). Lineage (NCBI taxonomy): Eukaryota > Metazoa > Chordata > Mammalia > Rodentia > Cricetidae > Myodes > Myodes glareolus. The sequence continues at coordinate 19,265,043 of NC_142042.1, forward strand.
TCTTCCCCAATTCTCCTATTAAAAGACACCAAAATTTAAGAAAGACAACAAAGTTTTGAAAGCAATGGCAATCATTGAAAATGGCCAGACCTCACTGGATTTCAAATAACTGAAGGTAACAACAATCTATTAAGTGAATTACTTAATAAGGAGAAAGTAAATTATGCTCATCAACTCTTAATGTATATTCTTGCCTCAGAGACGTCGTAACATCCCTGAGTACAGAAAACAAAATCAAAACCCTTGTCTTAATGACTAGAAACAGTGTTCCAAGCAACTCAAAGACAATTTCCTATGTCTGCCATTACTACAACTGAGACCACAAATTAAATCCAACAGTCAACAGTACCTACAAAAGCCCTCAACTGGAAATAAAAAGTAAACCTCAGAAAGACATAACAGGAAAGGGAAGGTAGAAACAGGTACAAAAGACTGCACTCTCTGCACTACAGCTTCGATAATTGCTTCCAACTCTCTAAAATGATCCTATCTGCACAATCGCAGAGCTGATGAGGTCGTAAAGGAGGGGATGTAAGCCCGGTCCAGGGAAAGTCATTGGATTAGAGACTAAACAATAGAGCCTTTTAGTATGAGATCTGGCAGTAAGGTTCTAATGGCCTCAGGTAATAGTGAGAGATGGTAATTACACTAATGTACTAGGAATGGTGATCCAATTGTTTCCATTCAACTGTTAGAACAAAGTCAACAAATCAATTGTGATATAAAAAAAAGAGACTGAGTCTGCATTGTAGGAATTAAAGTTTTGCTCCTTAATGATATGAAATATAATCAATAAATATTAATTTGTGAAACCAGAGGAATGAGTATTTGAACATAAGATAATATTTGTGAATCTATGCTAATGTTATATGACATGAATGAAACAAAATTTTCATGGGAGATTAATTTTTAATGTTACAGAATGTTAGTTTTACAAGGTTATCAGCTCAGAATTCTACTATTTTTATTCATAAACTAACAACAATGCACTTTGTAAATTTGTTTATGGAATGTCATTTATGAGGTGCTTGCTCAGATGCTAAACACTGTGTGATGGACAAAATATTTATTTCCCTGTGTTCATGGAGTTCGCAATATAATACAGAGAGCGAACATCAATCCACACCAACAAAGAATTTAATGGAGACACAAAACAGATTTCAAACTAAAATAAATCATAATGGATAAAGGATACTTCATTCTAATAAAGAACAAAAGGTTAAAAATAAATCTACTATATGATTTAGCTATTCCACTCCTTGACAAACGCCCACTGGACTCAGCATCCGACTACACAAATGTTTGCTCAGCCACACTACTGCTGCTCTGGTAACAACAGCGAGGAAGCAGAGAAAGCCTGGATGTCTTTCAACTGATTAGTAGATGATCAAGATGTGGTACAAATAAATGATAGAAAAGTAATCAGTTGTAAAGAAAAATGAAATCATGAAACTTTCAGGGAAATAGACATAAGTGGAAAACGTGCGAAGTGAAGTAACCAGGCCTAGAAAGAGAAACTCTACATCACATATTCCCTCTGATTTGTGGATACCAGCTCTAACACTTTAAACTTTTCAAATTCCTTCACTTGCTTATCAATGATTTTAAAAAAATCTTAAGATAATGAACAAACACACAAATTGTTTAATTAATAACAATGCTAACTTAATAAAAATTAATACTCATAAACAACATATAGCATTATCATAATGATAATGAAAAGATCACGCCAAAAGGATGAAAATAAATCTACCATATGATCCAGCTATACCACTCTTGGGCATATAATCAAAAAATTCTATATCCTACCACATTCATTTTCATTTCAATGGTCTATTCACAATATCCAGCTGAAACAGTCTAAATGTTCATAAACTGCTGAATGAATAATAAAAATGTACATTTACACAATTTATCATAACTAGATAACTCTATAAATTAAAAGAACTAAACAATTACTCAGAAAAACAATGTGAATTCTACAAAACGTGAATTTATTATTGCTGACCAGAAGGTTACTAATACAAGAATTGTATCAATGATGAGATACTAGTTATGCCGAAAGTTACATTGTCATGCTGAAAGTATTTGTCCTGTAATTCTCTTGCAAATAAATTTATTCTTGAAGAAACAGCTCTAAATCTCCAGTATTGCTTTAATCATCCTTGTTTTCACTTAAAAAAAAACATCTATCATGGCCTACTTATAAAGTCAGGTTTATATAGCCACAGTTTTAAAAGATCGAAGTTTAAGGTAAAAAGACAGTCATTGGTTGTACCTCTGGTAAGGATGATCATGACAGCATATTATGGCAATGAATTTAGGCACAGTTTCACTTCCTCTGCAGCCATAGCAGAGACAGAGAGGACAGGCAGGGTCCCACAGGTCCTACTGATGCTCTCTCCCCATCAACTGAGGACTGCTCCTGCTCGTAAGAAGCTATCTCCCAATATTAATATCACAGTAAAGGTAGTGCCATTGCATACATAACTTTGAGGGACACTTGCCATCGGAGGCACAGGAGATCTCTCTTTCTTTCTCCCGCTAACTAATTGATGAAGGGGAAATTGATGAACAAGGATATGAGGTTTATGTGGTCTTGCTTTAAAGTGGTATTGCATTACCTTGTTCACATGGTATTGTTCAGAAACAGTGTGTCATGCGCCCTGCTGTCTAACTACAAAACAGGACAGGTTACACAGTGAGGTGGTGCCCAGAAGGGAATAAAACAAGTTTTAGTTGTCACATAAGAAAGTTAGAGGACAACTTTGAGGTGTCAATCCTCTCCTCTCACCTTTAGTAGTTCTGAGGATCGAACTCAAGTAACCAGGCTTACAAGGCAAAGTGCCTTCAGTTATGTACTCTAAAATGCTAATTTTTCATGAAATACTCCAAATTCTTACTTGGGATAATTTAAGTTCAGATTAAATTGTAAATATAATACAGACGATTATCACACACATTTCATATCTTAGTCATTCATCAAAACTACAAAATTAATATTAGCTTATCATTGTTAATTAAATTTCAGAAGTTCGTTCCACAAACTTTTCCATGAATGTCCCTTTTCCATTCCAGGATGGACACGGAGGACACTAAGCATGAGTCATCTGTCTTCCATTTCCTTTGCTCTATCAGTTTCTCATCCTTTAGCTATTTATTGTGACATGGAAAGTCTAGCATTTGACGACTAGCAACAGACCTGTGCAAGCACAGAATTTCAATGGCTATGTGGTTTTGTGCCACTATTCTCCGGATTAAGGTGAGGTTGTGGACTTGGTGTAGAGTACCTAGAATGTGCAATGCTGTTATCACCACCTACACAGATCTGAGTGATATTAACACTGGCCTCTGTCACGAACAAAGGTACTGTATATTTCTGTTTTCTATAATATGTGAAAAAGAATTGGAAACCCCACAAAATTTCAAGTGTATGTGTGTGTGTGTGTGTGTGTGTGTGTGAGAGAGAGAGAGAGAGAGAGAGAGAGAAGAGAATATATATATGTGTCCATAGTGGCATGGGGGGAGGGGCGAGGTGACTTACAGGCTACCTCTTAGAGGAAGAACGATCTATATAGAATATTTAAAGTTTCCTTGAGGAAAAATCATCCCTCCTTCATTCATTCAATTATTAATGTGTATTTATCTTATACTGTGGATTTTAATGAAATATCAAAAAAGAAAGATCTATGCCACTACTTAACATTTAGTCACCAGTGCAGGCCATAGGGCACTTCCATGCTTTGATTGTCTCCAGGACATTTTAAGTCCATGGCCTTATAAGATTTTCTACTGTCATTCTTTATTCTTCTTAACACAGTCCTAAAAATCAATAATTTTTCTGAGGTGTTCTGGTTTGTTTTATTGAGAAATGACATCTGGAAACTAAGGTCTCTGTCCACACCTGTCTTCATTTACAGCTACAGCTAATGAATGCTCATTGCTGATGGCTACACGGCGAAGAGTGTAACATCAATGGAAACTCGTTAGCTTGAACAGGTACTGTGTACACACACTGCTAAAGGTTGAGGACTAAATCTAACTTTCAATTCTTTCATAGCAAAAATGCCTCATTTTATGCTATTTTTCAGTTGTTTTGTTTTAAGCTTTATTTGCCTTTTTAATTTTAAATTTTATGATTTTTCTTTGACAATTTCATTCATGAATTTAATACATCCTAGGTTGGTTTTTTTTTAGTTTAACTTAGTTTTTCTTTCTATTTTTCCCACAGAAGGTCTCTCCATGAAGAGTAGGCTAGCTTCAAACTCACTATGTAGCTCAGGTTGGTCTTGAATTCATGATCCTTCTTCTTTGCCTCTTATAAGCTGAGATTTCAATCCAGTTTTGTGATACCATGTCTGGTTCTTATTTTTTATAATTTGTATTTGCTGTCTTAACCATAATATTTTGAATACGACCTTTCCACGGTATATCATCTAGTAAATTATATATATTTATTGATATTTTATATGTTCGTTAGGGGAATTTGAAATAGTATAATAACACAGTTTGAACTATTGAATTGGCAAAAAAGAGAGATTTAGCATTCTTAAATTACAAGACAAAATTAAGTCTTTCAGTGTATGGCTTTAGTGGAAGATGACATAAAGATGAGATCATTTGAAAAAAATCATAGAAAATATGAAGGCTCTTTAAAAAGTCATGATGATTAAAATACCCAGTAAATGTTTTGGTTTTGGAAACGTTCCATGCTATTTTATAATTCCTTTTCACGAGATTGGGAGGAAAAATACTATGCAATATAACCTTAATTAGTAAGGAAAGAAATGGAATCAATACTGTCCTAACTTTTCATTTTCTCTCCCTACAGAGGTTTCGATTTTTATCGCCCTGTTTTCACAGGCAAAGTAGCAATGGAACAGTAACTATCCATAACAAATGTGGAAAAATAACATGATTTCTCACCTATCTAGAAAGAAAATTCTTTAGGGGCATGCTTACGAGTTTTCTTTCTATTATTTGTAGCACTCTCTTGGAGACTAGGAAATCACTTTTATTGTACTAGTGCCTTTGTCTTTTTCTATTTGGCATTATTGATTTGTCTCTACTTCATTTATTCCTGAGCACAGAACTGCACGAGAACTGGTTGTTTAATTTGTTGTTTGTCAAAAACATATCGGTAAGGTTTAGGGATGAACACTTGCTAACTTAGGTTCAACTATGCATTACTTCTGAATTCCCACCTTGCCCCCCACACCCCAGGATTCAAATTAGGACAATAACAGAGACCAAATTTTAGAGACAGGTTTCTTAGCAAAATCTGATAAGAGACAGGTCTTAAATGTCCTCAGAAAATTCTCATTATATAACCAAGAGTAGGAATTACTTTCTGGGTAAGAGAAAATGATTATATAACCTAAATGTATGTATTATAAAATCTTATATATACAATTAAACAAATGTCAAATTGCCTATGACTTAAATATTTTTAATTTTATTTTATTTTAATATATTAGATTATAGTTGGGCAATGGTGGCACACACCTTTTCTTCCAGTAATTCGGGAGGCAGAGGCAGGCAGATCTCTGGGAGTTTGAGGCCAGCCTGGTCTATAAAGTGAGTACCAGGACAACCAGAGAAACCCTGTCTCAAAAATAACATAACAAAACAAAACAAAAACAAAAATTAATAGATTATAAACTCACTAATCACTTATTTTAATGTATTAGATTATAAACTGACTAATCAAACTATTATATCTCCAGACCCATTGAAACAAAAAAATAAGAAATAAAGGAGATTATTTAGAAATAATGTAGCTATCATATATTAATTTAAATATCTGATAAGCCACATTATATATGAATTTTAATTCTATCTCTACTATTTAAGTTCATGTAAATAAGGGCACACACACAGAGGCATTCCCACCCATCCTCAAGTAATCCTCCCTGGAATCACCCACACAATCCTACCCAGAGGTGTGTCTCCTAGAGATTCTACACTTAATAAAGGTGGAAGTTGAGAATAACCTTAACAGAGAACTTCAGGCGATAATGGCCATACTATCTTAGAGTTTGTAAGAATAGTTGTCAAGTAGGTCTCTTGTTATTCATGTTTTTGGGTAGTCAGCATTGGTAGCAAGTAACCTCTAAAAAAATTCCATATTTGCTTGTAAATCAAAGTAACCCTAGTAACTGTGGGTAACTGTCCACAAAGTTATTGTCCAAAGACCATACAACAGCCACTTTTGCAGTGTGGGTTTTCCATTCCTCCAATAAGAATTCTTACCTAGGGGCAGGGGAAGGGCTCAGTGCAGAAGAACACAGGCTGGTCTTCCAGAGGACCCCAATTCTATTCTCAGCACCCTTATGATAGCTCATAACTGCCTGAGTTCCATTTCCTGGGAATTCAATCCCCACTTCTGGCTTTCTTGTGAAATGGGCACACTTAGTGGATAGACATACACATAACCAAACCCCCTCATATAAAATGAGCAAATGAATACTTTCAATTTACAAATTTTGTCTAATCACATTTGTTGTTAGGTGACTTGGAACACACAGCAATGGTCACCAGTAAGAGGAAGAGTTTTACTGTGGTGATGTTATTAAACATCCACAACACAGTGCTGTTAGGAGTGAACAGAAGATAAAGCCCATTTTCATATGAGATACAGCAAATACCAACGATTCGTTACTGCGGTCGTTACAGTTATCTGTCCAAAATGACTTGTGATTGGCGTAAGATCTGAGCAAATGTATTTGTTCTCATCTCCCTTTTCTACTCCTGATCACAGATGCTGTGTCTCACTTCCCTAAAACTGTGTGTACCCTCTATTGGGGATGGAAAGGCATGAGATGAAGAGAATCTAAGAAAACTGCTTTTGCATAAAGAACAACGTCATAAAGCTTCTGATGCTGTTGAAACTCTAATCAATGAACAGAATAAAAGGAGATGGAAACTTGTGTTTGTGTGTGTGTGCGTGTGTGCACAAAAATGCACACACACTCTGTGTGCTTATATGTGCATTTCATTTCTGATATGGTTTGAATGCGTCCTTTCTAAAAGTCAGATGTTGTCAGTGTGTTAGTATTAGAAGGTGTTAGTATTAGGAATGTTAGTATTAGTGTGTTAGTTAGTTAGTGTATTAGTATTAGGAGGTGTTAGTATTAGGAATGTTAGTATTAGTGTGTTAGTATTAGGAGCCCCTTAGGAGGTGATCAGCTCATGAGGTTTCCTTCCTAATGAATGTGATTAACTGTTTTTAAAAAGGGGGGTTCAAACTTTGACTACCTTGTCCTTCCTTCTTTTCTGTGAAGACACAGTATGTATCCCTGACATAGGAAACCCTTAATATACAATTTTACCCTCTCTAAAACTTCCCATCTTCCAGAGCAGAAGTAAATGCATTTCTGGTCTTTGTAAATTACTAAGCATCACACAGACATTAAACAGGATGAAAAGGATCACACAGTACCTAACACATCTGATTATCATCACCTTTACCTGGAAAATATTTCTTGTTCCATAAGAAAGAGAGACTATAACCTGACCACTAAACATCACAAACCAAACCTGAATATGAGGAGTTTTTCATTTCCAATGCTGATATATATGAAAGTATAACACAGAAAGGTGTTAGGTAATTAAGAAAAATGCTTTGTTTATTATAGATCATAGCTTAAGGCTATTTACTCCTGAGTGCTAAGAAAAAAAATGCTCTTTAAAGTAGATGAAGACATATGCTTTTCCAAAGAATTTATTCTTGGTTTACACTATCACTAAAGTTGTAAACAAAACATGGAACACAAAAGTCTATGTTAAGACCATCCAGGAACATATGTACCGTAGAAAAGGTGCTATGGTATATTCTGAAAATAGTCTGGTGGTAGTGGCGCACGCCTTTAATCCCAGCACTCGGGAGGCAGAGACAGTAGGATCTCTGTGAGTACGAGGCCAACCTGGTCTACAAGAGCTAGTTCTAGGACAGGCTCCAAAGCTACAGAGAAACCCTGTTTTGAAAAACCAAATAGATAGATAGATAGATAGATAGATAGATAGATAGATAGATAGATAGATAGATAGATAGAAAAATAAACAGGGATTGTCCTCTAACCTTAGTTTACGCAGCATATTATAAACCAAAAGAGTTTGAACTAAAGGCACAATTATTAAGCATACAGTACACATACAGTTCTTAACGTTATAATTCAGGCTGATTTACTTTGTGTTTGTATGTGGGAAGAGACAACCCACAAATGACCATGAAGATGCCTGTTCATGCTTGTTGTGCACTCAAAAATATAAAGCCACTGACCACTCTTTACCTTCCCATTTCCCAATTTTCTTTGACTGGCTCAAGCAAAAGGAACAACATTTCTCTCCAAGAGTAACTGTTTCCACTTAGCCTAAAAGTTGTGACTCTACCAAGCCTTGATCTTTCCCATGACATAGTCTGTGCATGGTTAGATTTCCCTCATGGGTCCTACACGGCCCATATATTGCTATCAGATAAAATATATGGTGTCCAGGTAAAAGTACATTTCAGATAAATTGTGGGGTTTGTTTTAGGGTAAGTGTGCTTCAAATATCATATTGTACTTATCAAAAATGAGAAGATACTTAACTAAAATTCACATTTAACTGGGTTTCCTGCATTTTTATCCATGGAAAATCTAAAGCATAGAAATAAGAAAACAAAGTTTGGACTACTGATTTTGGCATTGTTGTGATTTTTTTCTCTCATATAGCAGTTAAAAATATACCAGGCTAAGCTTACCTCTAAACCAAAAACAAAACTGTGTATTCAGTAAAATATAGCTATCTAGGGCCTTAAAGGTATGAGAACCAACTTTTCCTGAGTCTCTTCAACTGCTTTGCAAGCAGGTATAGTATTCTTGTTCTCTTAATGTCTACAGAACACTTAACCAGGACCTTCTGGCTCATTATTTTGACTGAGAAGTGATGTGGGAGTCCTCTCTGTGTGCGATGATTACTATTAATGAATAAAGAAACTGCCTTGGCCTGTTTATTAGGCAGAACTTAGGTAAGCAGGGAAGACAGAACTGAATGCTGGGAGGAAGAAGGGCAGGGCCAGGAGATGCCATGGATCTGCTATGGAAGACAGACCCTGAGAATTTTACCCAGTAAGCACTGCCATGTAACAATACACAGATTAATAGAAATGGGTTAAATTAACTTAAGAGTTAGCCAATAAGAAGCTAAAGCTAATGGGCCAAACAGTGATTTAAATAATATAGTTTCTGTGTGATTAATTTCCATTCTGGGCAGCCAGGACAAACAAGCAGGCCCTTCTTCTACAGAGAAGTCAGGCGTAATTCTGATAAGTCTGACTGTATATGTTACTTTGCCTTTTTCCTTTGCAGCTCTTAAAATTCTTTCATTATTCTCTATGTTTAATATTTTGATTATTATGTTGCTAGGGGACTTTTGCTTTGATCCAATCCATTTGGTGTTCTGTAAGCTTCTTGTATCTTCATATGCATCTGTTTCTTTAGGTTGGGAAATTTTTTTCTATGTTTAGTTGAATATATTTTCTGTGCTTTTGAGTTGGACTTCTTCTCCTTCTTCTATCCCTAATATTCTTAGGTTTAGTCTTTTCATAGTGCACCATATTTCCTAAATATTTTTGCTAAACTTTTGTTGAATTTAATGTATCTTTAGCACTTGAGATTCTCTCTTCTATCTCTTGTATGCTGCTGTTTATATTTGAATCTGTGGTTCCTGATCATTTTCTCATAATTTCCATTTCCATAATTCCCTTGGTTTATGTTTTCTTTATTGTCTCAATTCTGGTTCTCAAGTCTTCAATCTTTTCTTTCATCTATTTGATTGTTGTTTTCTTGTTTTTCTTGGTTGGTGAGTATGTGCAGCTTGTTAACATCAAAGCTGACCATGAAGAAAAGAGCTCAGGCTGGACACAGTTCAGGTTGTCACACTCACATGCCCACCCACAGTGACCTGTCATTGCTATACATGCTTCCTGTAACAAAGGCTCCACAACACTCCTGAAACAGCATCAACAGCTGAGGAGCAACTGTTCAAAAATGAATATGGGAACGTTTCACATTCAAACCACAAAAATCACATAGGACAGTTATAAAATAAACTTAGAATGAATATTTATTAAAAAGAGAATTTGAGAAACTAGGAAAAATAATTTCTTTCTGATATGTTTGGGGGATTTTTAGGGGTGGAGATGGGTGTTACTATGTCATCTTGGCTCACTTTGTAGACCACATTGGCTGCAAAATCACAGAGACCTACTTGCCTCTGCTTCCCGAGTACTAGGATTCCAGGTGTGTGTCACTGTGTCTGGCTTTGGCTGATATTTTTCAAATAAGTGGTTTTTGAACAGTAGTATAGTACAGTGTTATTTTGAAAGACATGATAAAATAAATAAAATGAAGTCCCAATATTTTATGTTATTCTCTTTCCAAAAAACCTTTTCCTAGATAGTTAGTTTAATTTAAGATCTGAGAGGTGTCCTTTCTGTCCTTGAGTTACTTTTAGTTACTAATTTAACTGCAAACATTTTCTATAGAAAGGGAGTTTAGAATATAAAAATGAGAACAGTTATGAGAAGGTGAGGAGAAAGACTAATGAATGGGTGTAAGCAATGTGATAGCAATTTACACTGTCATAGCATGACTTCAACTTTAACCCCCTTACATCCAAATACAGAAGCCCTAACACTGGATGTAATAGTAATCAGAGATAGAGCCTTCAACATGATTGTGCTAAATGAATCACAAGGTGGAGTCCAGATGCTACAGCATCACTGGTGAGGATGGAGGGACATCCTTCCCCCTGTTATATAAGGGACGGCTAGCTGAGGGCTTACTTGAGAAAAAGAGCCACGAAGCTTGCACCAGAATTCAAACTGAACAAAAGCTTAGCCTTGAGCTTCCAGACTCCAAAACTATAACAATGAAAACTTACATGCTTAAGCTGTGAAGTAGGGTGTATTTTTTTCATAGCAGTAAATAGATGAATATAGCAAGCATCTTAGGAACTGCACCTTCATTTTCAATGAAGAAAATAATTATATTTTATCACAGATTGATGTGGTATTCCCCTCTGTTGATGTGGGAGTCCCCTCTGTGTGCTGCTTGTATTGGTTAATGAATAGAGAAACTTCCTTGGCCTGATAGGGCAGAACTTAGGTAGGCAAAGAAGACAGAACTGAATTCTGGGAGGAAGAAAGCAGAGTCAGAGAATGGCCATGGACCCACTGCCGGAAATAGACATACTGAGATTTTGCTGGTAGGCTACGACCTCGTGGTGATATACAGATTAATATAAATGGGTTAAACTAATATGTAAGAGTTATCCAATAAGAAGTTCGAGCTCGACAATGGCACTGGGTCTTGTTTTGTCTGCATGTACTGGCTTTCCGGGGTCCTAGTCTGTTTCGATGCTCACCTTCCTAGACCTGGAGGGAGGGGGGAGGACCTTGAACTTCCCACAGGGCAGGAAAACCTGACTGCTCTTAGGACTGGAGAGGGAGGGGGAGAGGGAGTGGGGAGGAGGAGAGGGAGTGGGGGGTAATGGGAGGGTATGGGGAGGAGGGGAGGAAGTGGAAATTTTTATAAACAAATAAATAAATTAATAATAAAAACAAACAAACAAAAAAAGAAGTTAGAGCTAATGGGCCAAGCAGTGATTTAATTAATACAGTTTCTGTGTGGTTATTTCAGGGCTAAGCTAGCCAGGTGGCCAGGACAAACAAGCAGGCCTTCCTGTTACACTCTGTATGTTATGAATATGTTTTATTATCAATGGTTAATAAAGAAGCTGCTTTCAGTCAATGACTTAACAGAATAGAATCAGGCTGGGAAAGATATATGTAGAGAGAGCAGGCAGAGTCAGTGAGAAGTCATGGAGCCGCCAGAGGAGAAAGACAAAAGCCGCCAGCCAGAACCTTGCCAGTAGGCCACAAGTCTCATGGTAAAATAAGAAATAATAGAAATGGGTTAATTTAAGATATAAGAGCCAGCTAGTAATATGTTTAAGTGATTGGTCAAGAAAGGATTTAAATGATAAAGTTTCTGTGTGCTTATTATGGGACTGGGCAGGACAGAAACCTCTGCCAACAATAGATATACTTGAATAATTTTGAACATAATAAACAGGGATGTTTATAGTTAAGGCAAAAGATACAACAAGACATTCTGTTATGGAACAGAAAGAGATAAATTTTAGTTTATGGATTCAGAGATGTTCACTGATCGTGGAGAAAGGGAGTGACCTGGCAGAGAAGTTCACATGGCGATAGGCAAGAAAGCTGAGAAAGGCTTGGAGCTCATTTCCTCTTTTATTCTGTCAACTGATGGAAGTTACCACCTGTCTTCTGGGTATGCCTCCCTTTCCCAGTAAACCCCAAGGAACAGCCTTTATTGACACATCACTGATTTACCTCACTAAACTTCAAGGATATTCTGAGTCTAATCAAGTTGCCAATGAAGATGGACCATCAGAGTAAGTGACTGGGAATCCAGAGAGAAAAGCTTTCCACTGTCTGAGATTTTTAAGCTATTAGTGGAAATCTGAAATTATAAAAAGTATTTATTTTAGTAAGCCAATCTAGTGCTCAAAATTTTGTTGAATGTAATTGGAAAACAATTTTTCTCTATAACGCAATGACTGAAACTAGCACAGATATGTAAAGTTAAATTTGAATGAGAAGAGTCATCCATTTTTGAAGTACTTATACAACACATGAAGATAAAATATAATGTCAAGTATCTGGGCAGGTTCTGCAAAATACACTTATTGGTATATATTTATTGCTTCATTGGCCAAGCAGCAACATAAAACTCAATTTCCATTTTTCTTCTTAAGTTCTATAAGAGAAAGTTTATATTTAATTGTTAATAGGAAGAAGATTTTTCTCTCAGGATCCTCAAGAGAGAAAAACAGATGCAACAGGACATGATGTATTGCGATGAACTGGCTCACATATAACATGATGCATTACAATGAACTGACTCACATATCTGGGGAGACCGACAAGATCTTTCACCTGATATAGAAGGTGGAGGCCCCTTAAAGTTGGCCATACAACTCTGAGAAAAATAGCTTATTAATAGTATAACAGGATAACTAATAGTAACTCTGGGAGTTTAGATCAGATATTAAAAAAAATTTAACCTGAAAATAAATTGTTAGTATATAGCTATTTTTTTTTTTGCTAATCATTTTTGCTTACTCAGAAATAAAGCTGAACCAAGTCAAGTAACTTACACAACACAATTCTGAATGGTAAATCTAAATTTTATTAAGCATTACCAATAAATACAAATACTACTGACACTAATTTAAATTTTATAGTGTATAGATTTCTGTTTTCTATTTTTTAATAACAGTACTTTACCATTTACTGGATGTTAGCTGTGTCCAGCAAACCATTCGTCACTTCATAGTCAATCTAATAATCAGTTAATTCTAAAGTACTTAATTCCTCTTATTTTAAACTTAAAGTCTGGACCATCTCATAATTATTGTTAGACATCTGTCTAAATCAAAGCTAAGTAAGCAACAGGTGGTGCATGCCTATAGCCCCTGCACTCAGGAAGCTGAGGAAGGAGTGTGAGTTCAAGAACAGCCTGGGCCACACAGAGCAGCTTTGAAGGAAGCCCAGGCTACACAGCAAGACCTTATTCTCAAACAAACCTATGTAAAATGAAATAAACAAAAGAAAATACAAAATTGATGGTACACAGATTTCCCTCTTAGTGACCCATATGACAGCAAGTGATACAGTGTTCTTATTCATAACCATGTTGCTTTTGAGTAATTTTTCAAGGAAACTTAGAATTGGGATACCAACCAAAGGGCAGCAATCTCAATGTTTCATCATTCCTTTACATTGTATTTAGGGGTTGGTTTAAATTTGAGGATTTTTCCAGACAAGCTCTCACTTTGTTGACCAAACTGGTTTCTGAATGTATAATATAGACTGCTCAGATTCACAAAGATACTCCTGCTTCAAACTCCTGAGTGTTTGGAATCTTAAGCACATCCATTTTATACATATTAAGACTATATGAAGACTTCCAAAGGAAACCCATATGGAGCATTTTATTTCTGCCTGGATATCTAAGTCTTTAAATATAGCAGTGTTGCCTGATTTGATCTAATGTGTGTGTGTGTGTGTGTGTGTGTCTATACACATATGTATATACATACAAAATTAAAAAGTCAAACACTATACATATATGTCATATAGTGTTGATTACAAAAATAAATTTGGAGTCATGAATTTCTAATAATAAAAGACAAGTATTGAAAACTGATCAAAGCACAAGTCATTGAAATAACTGGGTAATTAGTTTAAATATGAATGTTATGTAAGAATGTTAACTACTTCTTGACTGTAGAATTAGTAACACATTGTACCTATACAAAAGGCAATACAATCAATGACTTTCATGGACATTATGAAAAGAATTTCACAGTTTTTGCTTTAGTAATATATTACTACTAAATTGTTGAGATAAAATGGATTAAAACACACATACAAACATACTACATATTGATAAACAAATGGGGAGTCCTTAAGAAACAAAAAGATAAAGATAATACTAAGGGTATTTTTTTGCAAAATTAAATTATCAGTTTTAAACATACTTATAAAAGCTAACAGTTATATTAAATGAGTTAAAAATCTAAAAATACTTTAAGCAATACAGTGAATTAATGAGAACATTGATTTTCAATTAACAGCTAAGTATTCTAAAACTATTAGCAGAAAGAAGCTGGAAAGAATGATGGGCTATTTCAGAGCACTAAACACAGAGAGCCCACACTTGAGCAACAGAACAATTACCCGTGGAATTCAGGAGTAGCAATAGCACCCTGAGAGAAGAGAGGAGCAACACAGGAAGGAAGTTCCAACTGCAGAACAAACAAGGAGGCAGTAGACAGGAACATTATCAGGATGAAGTCTAAGTCAGAGTTTGCACAGGCACTAAAATATAGAAAGCTTTGTGTGAAACAAATGATTTATTAACCAATAAATAAAACTGCTCATCCTGATGGAAATCAATCTCAACAATATTGACTGACTGTGAAACAAATTAATGATTATCTACATAGTAAGCATCATCAACTGTTAGGCCTATACAAATATTAGAACATTCATCTCATTATGTCACTATTTAAAACAAGGGGGCTCAATGACCAACAAACACAAAATGATGATACAGAGAAGCATGTAGATTGTCCTGAACTACAAATTAAAGCTTAGGTTGACTAAAAACACAAAATCTAAGAACTATACTTAATTGATTTATTGTTTTCTTACAGTTACTAGAAATATCCCCCAAAATTTGTCACTTATTTTGCTGTATAAATAGTCCGCTTCAGGGAGATAGGGTAGAGTAGGCAGCATGGAGAAACATCAGTAATACTGAAGATCTTTAAAAAAAAACACAGAAACCTAATATTGCAGAAACATTCAGAAAGAGAGAGAGAGAGACAGACAGACAGACAGACAGACAGAGATGTAAGAATTAAATAAGTTCATATACACACAAATGGAGTTACCTTATTATACAAAGAAAACCCCACTAGTAGATACTAGGAGCTAATTAATAAAAAGCCCAGTTTCAGAAATAAAGTACTTCTTTCTGAGTTGTTGGCCAGAAAGTTTGACGCATGCAAACATTACAAGCACTTTGTAATTTTCTTGGCTAGCCCCCTGAACTTGAAAGTAAGATCCTGAAGCTAAAAATACCACATACTTGAGTAGTAGAATATGGCAGAAACAAAGCTGCTAAGAATATAGAAGCACCATAGTTATTGATTTAACGTTCATAGTTCTGGAAGATGCTATGCAGGCTAACAGAGAAAAAAGGTAATTATCAATCATACTCAGCTATGAATCCTATAAATGGCAATAATGACTGGTCTGGCCTGGCAAGACATGCCCACTGATGCAATAGTGGTACAAACGTCATAGGAGTAACCAACCGCTTTCTGATTAGACTTAAGCCCCATTCTACGAGAATAATCTTATACCTGGCACCTTTAATGGACCAAGAACCAAGATCTAGATAGGTCATAAGAGATAACATAATGCTTTATTTTGCTAAATATATACAATATTAAACTGATTTCTAGTGATTTACCATTATACTAATAGATCAATGCATCTCTCATCCCTCATCATCAATCATCCTCCAGTTGTAGTATATGGTGAGTAACCCCATGACCCACAACCTGCTAAGGTACAGGGAATAAAAGACTGCATAATACTTACCCATAAATGGAACACATAGACTACACCCTCCCACAAACACTCAAGAATCATTGCAGAAGAAGGGGAAGAAAGATTGTAAAAGCCAAAGGTAGACAATTACAAGGAAACATTATCTTCTGAACACAGCAGGGCAGCTGTACATTTGGACTCACAGTAGTTTTGACAACACATATAAAAATTGTGCAATGTGCATGAGTCATCCCTGCAGACCCAAAGCTGCAGGATCTCCTTGACACAGGGCCACAACAAGATATCCACGAGGAATCTCAGTGAGGGCCTAACATCAATATTGTAGCAGAAACCAGAGGCCATGAACCAGACCCATGACTCTTAGCAAAGAACATTTGCAAGTAAAGATATATGAACAAAAGGTTCTGCATGATTCACTATGTCACACTACAGCTTCCGTGCCAAGATTGATTTTTACTTCTTTTCTTCTTTTTTGCTCTTAAATTTTATTTTATTTGGAAGGGAGGTTTCAAGGGCTAAGATTGGATACAAAGAAAAGGGAGAGTGAAAGGAATAAAGATACGTGATGTTAAAGACACAAAGAATAAATTAAAAATGTTAAAAATTATAATATCTATAGATGTATAAGCCAGACAATACATTATCATGGAGAGGGAAGGTGGGCCCAAAAGCCCATCCACCAGCATATTAGCTGTTGTGAGGAAGAGACTGTATTCCCTAATAGTGTAGCCCCTGATAAGTTGACCATACCCCAGTGAAAGACGACACATTCAAGAGTATAGAATTTAGGCACCACAAATTGATCTTGAAAGATTTTTAAAGTAGATAAAAAGGCACACAGTTAGCTAGATATGGAGGAAGTGGATGGTTGGGAGGCCTTG